>NC_137100.1:65043533-65146033 GCF_949357685.1 Gobio gobio | reverse complement strand
TTAACCATTAGTGGATCATGTTGATGGTGATGACCCTTGTGGAAAAGAAGTGCACTAATATACTTTAAAAGAATATACTGATGTCTTCGGATTATTTGTTATTTACAATTACATAAAAAGGTTTCACTTTACTTTAAGGTGTCCATGTTACAGTTTAATTATGCATTTGTGTAATAATAAGTAACTAATGCACTCACTAAATTATGCATAATTTATAGTTATTAATACAGTAACTACATGTAACGTGTAACAAGGACACTGTAAAATAAAGTATTATCCATAAAAATGTATTACATTTTACATTTGTATTACATGCATTTAGCTGAACTATAGCTGAGTTATTGTTTCATCCACTTAAATGGAACTTAAGTACTTTAAATATTTGAAATATTTAGTGCATTGCTGAATGCATTTATGGTAAATTTAAATCAACTTTAATGTCATTTCTAATTAAACTTAGAGTATATGTCATATATTCCTTTATGTTCGTTACTACACATTTGTAAAGAAGTTGCAATTTTGTACATTTAAAATATATGTACTTTAAGTGTAATATCAAACAACACATTTCAGTTAAAATTATAATCAAGTGATTTAGTATGCAAGTCAACACGTAAAAATGTGTGTGTCTTTAAAACATAAGGCTTTAAAAATGTAAAACGCTTAATTTGACTAAATTAAAGAGTGCACTTTTTAAAAGTGGACTTAAGTGCACTGTAAAAAAAAATGGTAAATGACTGTCAGCTACGGCTGCCAAACAAAAACTGTAAGATTAATGTAAAATATCTTAGTTCAAACAAAGTGCAAGAAACAATAATTTTACAGAAATTTACATTAAAGGTTTTAGTGAAAAACACTAAACACTTTTCCTTGTTTAAATTAAGATATTTAACTTTAATTTTACGGTTTTTGTTTGGCAGCCATTGCTGCTAGTCCTTTGACAGGTTTTTTTTTTTACGATTTTATTAAGGTGTAAATATAAAACTAATAAGATTTACTTTAAAATTACAAAGAACAATGTTAAATTGTTAGTATGGACATAAACCTTTAATATAATGTGATAAATATTTAATTACAGATTATTTCTGTAATTTTACATACATTTGTATGTAATTTATGAAAACAGGAAAAAATACTGTATAAATAATACAGTAATTTTCGTGTATAAAAAATTAGAATTACTGTAATTTGTCATTAATGATACAATCCTTAACATAATGGTCAAGTTGTTAATTTACAGATAATGTTTGTAATTTTACATGAATTTGTATGTTATTTATGAAAACAGAAAAATACTGTATAAATAATACAGTAATTTTCCTGTATAAAAATGAGAATTACTGTAATTTGTCATTAATGATACAATCGTTAAAATAATGGTCAAGTTGTTAATTTACAGATATTGTTTGTAACTTTACATAGTTTTAAACATAATTCAAAATTACAATAAAATACTGTAAAACATTGTAAAACATTGTTATTTTCCGAAAAAAATTTGATTTTTTTTTACAGTGTGTGTTAAGAGTCATGAAAATGTACTGTAGTGAAAATGTACTTCAAAACTTAAAAGTATATAACTTGCATTAAATATAATATCAATGAAATAAAAGGCCACTTAAGTAAGTACTTTTGACTCATGACTCTTAACACACTTAAGTACACTTTTAAAAAGTGCAATTTAGTCAAGTTTTACATTTTGAAAGCCTCTTGTTTTAAAGACACACTTATTTGTATGTGTTGACTTGCATAATAAAGCACTTGATTGCATTAATATTATATTTTATGCAAGTTGTATACTTTTAAGATTTGAAGTAAACTACAAGTGCACATTCAATACACTTAAGAGCACTTATTCACTACAGCTGAAGAACTGACTTCACACTAAAATTACTTTTTGGGTCACGTTTTTGAAGAAATTCTCAATTATTGATTACATAAAAAGACTGATTGAAGCGGCTACATGAGTGTTGTTTAAGAATTTGTAGGTTTTTATGGAACAGCCTGTATATTTTCAAGCAAAACAAGAAGAGGAAGTGTGCACAGTCCCTTACACGGGCCCCTGGTTTGAGCTCCGCTCCGCTGGGGCCATCAGAAGGTTGCCATCCTAAACTCTCTGTAAATGTTTGTGTAATCTGTTCTCTGGCAGAACTAGCAGGGGAATGAAACAGGCACCACCAATTACAGTTCATTTTCCCTTTTTGTGAGGATCCAATAATCTTTATGCATATCAACACAGGCTTTGCATTAGGATTAAATATTTGCGGAGCAGTAAGTAATGCTTGTCCTAAAACAGGAAAATTCCTTCAAAACAATTAGATCATATTGCGAGTTAAAGATAAAAAAGAGAATATAATTGCTGAGCAGACAGTTTTATAATGGACTGTGTAGTTTTACCTCTTTTTACCGCATTACCAAGCCCAATTGTTTTCATCATAATAAATACAATACAATGTTGTCAATAATGGGTTTTTATTATACTATATGTATATATTCTGTATGTATAGTATAAATGAAAAGATAAATACATTCTAATTATGTCAAGATTTATTAATTTTACACTAACTTGTTCACATCCATTTACTTATTTTCAAATAAGTTTTAAACGCCCACTGCTGTGATTGGCTGCTGTGAGACTTCAGTGTAAACGCCCACTGCTGTGATTGGCTGCTGTGAGACTTCAGTGTAAACGCCCACTGCTGTGATTGGCTGCTGTGAGACTTCAGTGTAAACGCCCACTGCTGTGATTGGCTGCTGTGAGACTTCAGGCTAACATATTTGCACATGAAATAAGTATTACATGTGGAACTCTCTCAAAAACGTTTCCTACATTTTACTATTACAGCTGTTGAGATTGTGTCGTGAAAAGTGTTGATTATAGCATTATATTTAGATCTAGTTCCGTCGTATAAAAGCTTGCAGCCGATGACAGACATGAATGCAGTGATCTCGTCATTGCAACTCAATTTCTGCACACTAACGAATGCTTTCATCATAACTAACAGCTCAAACACAATGTAAATAAGTGATTTGATGTTCGGTGTAGACGCCGTCATTGATTATAACAGGAGTTTTGGCGAGAGTCACTGATAAACTGTTTGATTGACAGCTCCAGTGATTGTAAAGGAAGCGTTCTTTGATCGCTTTCTATATATAATTTAATCACAGTTTAAATAACAGATTCTTTTCATCCTACTAAGAGAAACACTGTGAAGTTGAGCGTTTAGTCACTGGTTTGATTTACTGACACACAGACAAAGAACATCTGACTGTACATGAATCACATCAGAAATCACTGGTCTCAGATCAGGCGTTAGAATGAACACGGTCACTCACATGTTGTGGCATTACTGTCGAGTCCATATCGTAAAAGTCTGATTGCAAAGCCTGCTCCGAAATAGCGACTGATTTACCAAAGAATCCACAGTGAAATGTACAGAACACAAATAAATAATGCTCATCTGAGACATTCACATTGTTGTAAATAAATAAGCACATTCTTAGCATTAGGATCCTTTGGAAGGTGATGTTATTTTTAGTCTAGCTCGCTCTTCTCTCCTCGTCATCTCACTAACACTCCAGTGGGCGGGGCCAAAGATGTGATGATGTAAAAGTGGGCGTTGATTTGATTCTGCAGAGGCGGTCCTTCATCACACTATGATGTCATAATGTGACAAAGCTTGGATTCAATAGAGACAGAGCGTATTTAGGCCACGCCCACACCAGGGGGGGAAACAATCCAACACTCTCCATTGACTTTGCATCGCGGGAGGCTGCCTCATTGTCATTTCGGACTTATAACAAAAAACAGAACAATGTCTAAAAGCTGATATGTGACAAGGTGTACAGCAAACAAGGTAAAATACACAGAAATAAGTTTTTATAAGCTGTCGACCCAAACAAACGAGCGTTTAAGAAGATAAAAGTGGATACAGGCAATACGAAGTGAAGCTTCAGCAGGAAGAATGGGTCAATTTTGGGATCCTGAAACTCAGTATGCCTCAATATGTCTATGTGTGAAGTAAACATTTTGTCACTGTTAAGTCAAATATCCAAATGTCCGTTTTATATATTATATTTACTGTCGCTGATTACGTTCCCCTCTAGTCGCCGTAGTTCTCAGTGTAATATGACCCGTCGCACGGTCTCAATGGCCTGAATCCACTTTTTTGTCCTTAAACGCTCGTTTTTTGGGTCAACAGCTTATAAAAAGTTCTGGGTTTTTGGTTCTGTGTTTTGTTTAGCTTGTTTGTTGTACACTTTGTCACATATCAGCTTTTATATATTGTTCAGTTTTTTGTTATAAGTCCGAAATGACAAGGAGGCAGCCTCACGCAATACAAAGTCAATGGAGACGGTTTGATTGTTTCCCCCCCCGGTGGGCGTGGTCTTTAGATTATGACGCGTGTCGCTCTGTCTCTATAAGGTGTTATTGAGGCCAGCAGGGGGCGCTCACCCTGTGGTCTGTGTGGGTCCTAACACCCCAGTATAGTGATGGGGACACTATACTGTAACAAGCACCGTCCTTCGGATGAGACATTAAACCGAGGTCCTGACTTTCTGTGGTCATTAAAAATCCCAGGATGTCCTTCGATAAAGAGTAGGGGTGTAACCCCGGCATTCTGGCCACATTTGCCCATTGGCCCCTATCCATCTTGGCCTCCTAATCATTCCCATATATATATATACGATAGGCTTCATCACTCTGTCTCCTCTCCACCAATCAGCTGGTGTGTGGTGGGCGTTCTGGCGCAAAATGGCTGCCATCATCCACCACCAGGTGGTGCTGCACATTGGTGGTGGTTGAGAGAGGTAAAGCGCTATATAAATGTAGCAAATCATTATTATTATAATAAAATATGCTTTTTGACTAACAAGGACGTTTTGAGTTCTGAAACTTACAGGATGTTTTTATAGTACAGTGACATCTTGCATGTCAAAAGATGAATGAAAATTTCTCCATTCATGACCCCTTTACGGTTAAAATAATCATGGATGCTATTTTCTTTGGCCTTCTATTCTGTTTTGATATTTGAAAACCTAAACTAAACATGTAAAGTCATAAAAAGGTCAAACTTAACCTGCGACAATTTTCTTGTTGCATCCTAATCAGACTGTTATCTGCATGTTAGATACCATACGGACAACAGTCTCTGGACAATTACACCACCTTGATCTCAAGAGGTTGCAGCAATGCATGAAAATGACCATCCCAGGCTCATCAGAAATACGAAGACAAAATTTCTGCAAAACCTGAAATACGTTGAGCAATGCTTTTCAGGTTCTGCAGAAATGTATTTCCAATGAGCCTGGCTTGAACTCGACACACGCCCCCACACTGACAGCTCTCTTTCTGCCGCCCACAGGAAGGCCCATTTGATCCTGAGACGAACGGATCGGATCAGTCTGTTCTGCCGCTCGCTGCTCCGCAGTGGCTTCATCCAGAGCCGAACCGAGAGCGTGCCGTACATGCTGTGTCGCAGTGATGACACGAGACCCGGTGGCACGCTATGGCACAGTTCACTTCACGAAACCCGGCTAGCCTGTCTGGAGAAAGTCATATCAGTGCAACGCAACATATACGGAAAATCAAAATTACGATGAGACTTGACCTTCTCTCTTATGGTCTCCAGCTTGGCTGTTCTTTTTCTAAATCCAAATGACTTTGAGACTGTGAGAGGAGGTTTCGTTGTTTCTTTACGTTTCTTTTCTTTTTGGAGTTTTCCAAACGCAGAGAGCCTCGGATAGGAAGGATTGATTTATGATTATTTTTGATTGTTTCTCTCGCAAGGACTACGGACTATTTACGAATGTAAGAATTCAACTGCATGGTGCTGCAGAACTCCTAACCAGGTTCCCTGATCCTCATTTTTGCAAACATATCTCTTGGAATACCTAGCCAAGCAAAGATGAGAACATGATCTCTCGGTGGTTTACCTTCTTTTCTATTCAGCCCCTTTTGACATCAAGTCTATTAATCTTTTTATAGTTTTGCCACTATTAATTGAGAGAACTGACTAAGAATATCGTCAGGGTCACAGAAAATGCTTTTAAGAACAAGTATAGTCCTGTCTGTCACACATAATATATTTAGCCGAAAGAATGTTCCTTTACAGTGTCCAAAGAAATGAAAGGGGTACTGCTGGCCAATCAGACCAATAGATTTCATCAAAGTGAATCATCTAATGTATTTGGCAAAGGGCTGTGGTACAAAAGAAAGCATTGTGCAGAGCTATTCTGTAAACGATTGTCTGGGAACAGTGTGTATTTGAACGAATGGCCTCAACACATTTTCAGTAAGTAAGTTGCTATATTCCATGATATATTCATTGTGATAGTTAATTATGCTATTGTACATACAATTGTAAATGCAGTATGTAATAAGTGAATATGATTTTTTGTGTGTGGAGGGTGGGGGGAAGGGTCTATTAAATATGTATATAGAATCTCAAGAAGTTTTCTCAGTTTTATCAACAATTATGTGAAGAATCAATTCAATATTAAAAAATAAAAAACCTGTTACTCTACCTCACTGGCAATCCCTAAGACGCCCCTATGTTGTAAAACACAGCATCTGTTGCAGAACCTCGAAAAAAACTCGAATTCGACTCAAGTTAAAATATATACAAGTTCCTTGGTTTCCTTATGCTGTGTTCACGGCAAAAATAGAGCGTCAAAATCGCGTCTACCGCGTCTAGTTGGACGCTTGAACATTTTGAATCCATTCGCGTGTCTACAGCGAATTGGATGCGCATGTAAAATGAGCCTTTGAAGCAAGGCGTTTAAGGCGCTCCAGGAGAAATATGCCATAAAACACCACTCTGCCTCTTTTCATTTTCATTAAAAATATATATTAAACATTAATAGCCACACAAATGTGGTCCAGGCAACTCCTACATTATCTTTAATGCATGTATATTTAAATATCCTTAAGAAAAGTAATGATACTTCTCTTTGCCTGGCAGACAACAAATTATAGATTCATGACACCAAAGATCGCCCGTTAGAACCACACAAGACGAACCACTACAGGACATCAGAGCCAGCGGCAGACGGCAGAAGGACTGGCTGAGGAAAGGCTGCTCTCGCCGGGGTTAATGAGCGCTGAGCGCCCGGTGATCGCCTGGATCTCACAACTCCAAAAACGCAAGAATTCTTTTAAAAAATAGGCGCTCTCTTTATAAATAAACCACAGATTTGAGCTTTAAACAACTACATTCTCACCTGAAAAAGTCTTAAAACCTCATTTTGTGACACAATAGTAGTATTTTTGAATTATGCAGGGTTTCTCATCACGTCACTTTACCACATGACAGCAGCAAGCAGGCTCCTGATTGGTTAACGCGGCGCAAATTGACGGCAAAGTTCAAATTTTTCAACTCGGGCGTCAGACGCGAATTCGCTTCAAACGCGTGAATGCACAAAAAGCAGCACTCGCGTGTAACACGCGTATCGCGCAAGACACTCAATTTGCATCCACTTCACATCATCCGCACGAATGAGGCGGAATCGCGTCGAGTGAAACACCGAGTGTTAACACTATCGCACCGCAAGACCTCCAGACGCGCATCAACGTGCCTTTCCATTGACTTGACATTGAAATCACTCGCTCCTGACGCTCTATTCGCGTTTGGTGTGAACGCAGCATTAAAGGGTTAGTTCACCCAAAATGAAAATTCTGTCATATCTTATTCACCCTCATGTTGTTCCAAACCTGTATGAGTTTCTTTAATCTGTTGAACACAAAATATATATTATTGAAGAATGTTAGTAACGAGACGGTTGACGGCTCCCATTGAGGGGTCATGAATTGAGAAATCAACTTCTCTTTGAGCTTTTGATATTGTGGCGGGGAGAGCAAATGACAGAGAGTGAGTGTGGCGTCAGGCCTCGAAGAAGCATTTATTAACACAAACAAACATAAAATGTTAAAAAAGGGGGAATAAAGTGTAAACCAAACAGGGGATCTGGTGTCCTCTGTGTGCCAGGGAATCGTTAAGGAAGGGTAGTGATCGGATAGGATGGGTCCAGGTAAGGGACAGTGTCTGACGGCCCACGCGCTTCTCTCTTCGGTCCGAGGCGTGAGGGGCGGCGGCTGCGACATGGCGGCTTGTCCTCTTTAGCCACGGTAACCAAGGGGAATAGCGGCCCGGCATCCTAGCCTGTCAGCGGCAATTACGCGTCCATTCTTCATCCTGCGGGTCCGGCTACATCCCGCGGGTCCGGCTACTCACATCTGTGGCAGCGCGGGAGTCCCTCCACGCCCCCTTCCTGGACCCACGAGGACACCAGCGTGCATGCCTCCTGAGGAGAGGCGCGCTCTGCAGTTAACAGCAGCGGTGAAGAGGCTTAATTAGATTCAGGTGTGCCTCATCAATCGTCGCCATTTCACATTATTTCAGCGCCCTTCCTCTCTCTCACACCCACACCAGTCGGGAACCTGGCGAAGGGTGACAATTTCAGGGATGGGGTGGCGCTGATTACAAGGGAGAGGCAGCCGTTCCGTCACAATATATAAAAGGTCATCGTAATATATAAGAATATCCTGCAAGATTCGGAGCTGAATACGTCCTTGTTAGTCAAATAAAAGCTTTTATTGACAGCTGGTACATTAAACAAGGAATCTGCGGATTTGCTTCCCTGTGACGTCAGAGAGCATTGAAACGCCGCCTCAACAGAAGAAAACCAATGCCTAATTCTGTAGCCCCGCCCACTGATTCGCACATGACAAAAATAACATAAACATAAATAACCTAGGCCTACGTGCTGCTAAACTGGATCGATCTACCAAGCAATAAACATGCCGTTGAAGATTACAAAATATTGTGCTGTGCCTGGTTGTGGAAGAACAGTCGCTGCATAAGCTTCCTTCAGATTCCACTATTAGGTATGCGGTTGAACTTTATTTTTAATGAAGATCCAGCTCACGTGGGGAAGACATTGCGCGTTTATTTGCTTCCTTTCACACGGATTCTTTTGTAAACGAGACAGGTCAAGACTGGATTTGCAGACAGAATGAGATTTAAAAACGATGCTGTGCCTTCTATATTGGATCCGACAGGAATGGTGCCACACACTTATGTGAGTAAAAATGTCTATTATATGGGATAGTATTGCATTGTTACATATTCGTTTGATATCTACTGATTATTTGTAAGTGTCTAACTAAACATAACTCACCACGCTGTCACAGGCTGGAGTATCCTTTGTATTTGAGGTGTTGTTGGTTCATTGCCCTGCGATTTGGGATCAGACTCTAGGTCGAACATGTAAGGGCAAATCATTCCAGTTGACGTTTTTCCACATTGGTGTTTTCAAAACAACTCCCGATGTGTTCTGACGGGGGAGTCGAAACTCATTGTAATATGCAAATCTGTTATCCCATCTTAGCAGTGGCCGTTTACTTCCAAGTCTTCAATTCGGCACACCCATAAAGCCGAGCGTTCCAGGAGCTAGGGCTCAAAACCAGGGTAGACAATTGCCTATTAAGTATTCATTATGATGTTTTTGAATGTAAAAACCACGCAAACGTCATAAGTTGACCTCAGACAACAGTATAACACATTTTTTAAAAAACCTTTACGTGGTAAAACTGGTTCTCAATGCCATTGGTCCACTGTCAGTGAGAGAGAAGTTGAATGTGCAAAGCATGCAAGACAACCAAAGTACCTGAAGAACTGTGGTCAGTGGATGACTGGATGACAAGTCGACGGTTGGTGTTGGGCCATCGGTGAGCATCTCTTGGGCTAGTTTTTGTGGTGTGTTCCACGCGTCGGCCCTAGTCGAGCCGCCGTCGATGACACTTCACCCGATTTCACTCTGGTTGGCGGTTGAGCTTAGCGAATGAGTATAAAAGCAAGCAATGAAGTCAAGACGGCACAGACCAAAGTTAGCTGGGGGGTATTCCAGAAAGCAGGTTATGTGACATATGTTTAAGAGTAAGCGGATAACCTCAACTTTTGGTTCCAAAGACGAGAAGAGGTAACTTTCAGGGTATGTAAGTAGCCTTAGCAACTCTCTCTCTGAACATAACCTGCTCCGGACCAGCTCATGATCCAGGGTTAGTTTACTTCAGAGGTGTTCAGTGCATGAGTGCCTCTAATGGGTGTGACAGATTATATTATTACAATTGAAGCAATATTAACACACTTCTTTATTTAAAGACCACTAACCACAGTAAACCACTGTTTAAATATAAAAAAAAGCATGGTTTGCCTTTGTTTTTCCCCTTCTGAAAACATACAGAACCGTGACTTCAAATCTGAGGAACGGACCAAACCGTTACACCCCTACTAGATAGTAGTCCTCCATATGCAGAGGAACTAGTAGAACTACTCTTTAATTATGAGCAAGCCTGGGGCAAGCAAACATTATGGTTTTAGTTAACACTGCAACAGTTTGTTGTACAAACCTCACGGGATATGACTGGGAGATCCACATCCATCAAAGAGGCCAATGTGAGACGAGATGTGAGGAGGCGATCGGTTTAGGGACGCTAGAAGATTTGTCACAGGAGAGAGGTAAGTAAGGTAGTAGGCGATTGATCATGTTCCTCTTTTAAGTTTACTTTTAAGAACTCCATGTGTTTCCTGGATGCAGTTCAATATGCCTCAGCATTATGTTCTGGTGATTGAGGAACCATACAGAATGTTTTCATCTATAAAGGAGAGTAAATACTAAAGCTAATTTAGCACAGTGTTTCACCAACGACTGCGCAAGTATAAGCGCAAGATTGGCTTTAACTCTTTCCACGGCATTGACAGAATTTTCTGTGAAAACTGTGTTTTCACTGATATGGTAGGGGGCACTATTACACATCTTCTGAAATATTTCAGAATCTCTGGATCAACCCTTATGAAAATGAACCATGGTTTTACTACAAATTAAAACAAATAAAAAACATGGTTATTGTAGTTAAACCATGGTAACCACAAATAAACCATGGTTTTGCTACTCTAACCATAGTTTAACCATGGTATGTGTGGTAAAACTGTGGTTATATAAATGATAATCATTTAGCCAATAAAACATGGTTACTACACTTTTACTATAATAAAACCATGGTTATTTTTCATAAGGGAAAACACAGGAGAAAAGAAGCGGAAACAAGCGATAAAATCATTGCATATGCGCGTTGTAATCTTTGATAAAAACGCCATTTTCTCAGCTTTATCCTAGCTCACCTTTTCTAATTTTGCCATTGAGAGATGCATCTTAAACATCCTCTCCTTGAACTGTCACCTTATCGTGGTGGAGAGGTTTGAGTACCCGAATGATCCTGGGAGCTATGTTGTCTGGGGCTATATGCCCCTGGTAGGGTCTCCCAAGGCAAACAGGTCCTTGGTGACGGGCCAGACTAAGAACAGTTCACAAACCCTTATGACCACAATTACACCAAGGACAGTGACGTCGCCCGGCATGGCGCAGCCGGGGCCCCACCCTGGAGCCAGGCCCGGGGTTGGGGCTCGTATGCGAGCGCCTGGTGGCCGGGCCTCCCCCCATGGGGTCCGGCCGGGCTCAGCCCGAATGAGTCACGTGGGGCCGCCCTCCTGTGGGCTCACCACCTGCAGGAGGGAGCGTAAGGGGCCGGTGCTTTGTGAATCGGGCAGCAGTCGAGGGCGAGGCCCCCGACGACCCGATCTCTGGACACGGAATCTGGCTTTAGGGACGTGGAATGTCACCTCGTTGGCGGGGAAGGAGCCTGAGCTTGTGCGGGAGGTCGAGAGGTACCGACTAGAGATAGTCGGGCTCACCTCCACGCACAGCTTGGGCTCTGGAACCACACTTCTCGAGAGAGGCTGGACTCTCTACCACTCTGGAGTTGCCCATGGTGAGAGGCGGAGGGCTGGAGTGGGTTTGCTTATAGCCCCCCAGCTCAGCCGCCATGTGTTGGAGTTCACCCCGGTGAACGAGAGGGTCGCTTCCCTGCGCCTTCAAGTCGGGGATAGGTCTCTCACTGTCGTTTGTGCCTACGGCCCAAATGGCAGTGCGGAGTACCCGGCCCTCTTGGAGTCTCTGGGAGGGGTGCTGGAAAGTGCTCCGACTGGAGACTCCGTCGTTCTACTGGGGGACTTCAACGCCCACGTGGGCAGTGACAGTGACACCTGGAGGGGCGTGATTGGGAGGAACGGCCCCCCTGATCTGAACCCGAGCGGTGTTCTGTTATTGGATTTCTGTGCTAGCCACGGTTTGTCCATAACGAACACCATGTTCAAGCATAAGGGTGTCCATCAGTGCACGTGGCACCAGGACACCCTAGGCCGGAGGTCGATGATCGACTTTGTGGTCGTGTCATCAGACCTTCGGCCATATGTCTTGGACACTCGGGTGAAGAGAGGGGCGGAGCTGTCAACTGATCACCACCTGGTGGTGAGTTGGATCCGATGGCGGCGGAGGAGGCTGGACAGACCCGGCAGACCCAAACGTACTGTGAGGGTCTGTTGGGAACGTTTGGCCGAGCCCCCTGTCAGAGAGATCTTCAACTCCCACCTCCGGCAGAACTTCGACCGGATCCCGAGGGAGTCTGGAGATATTGAGTCCGAGTGGACCATGTTCTCCACCTCCATTGTCGCTGCGGCCGCTCAGAGCTGTGGCCGTAAGGTCTCCGGTGCCTGTCGAGGCGGCAATCCCCGAACCCGGTGGTGGACACCGGAAGTAAGGGATGCCGTCAAGCTGAAGAAGGAGTCCTATCGGGCCTGGATGGCTTGTGGGACTCCGGAGGCAGCTGACCGGTACCGGCAGGCCAAGCGGACTGCAGCCCGGGTAGTCGTGGAGGCAAAAAATCGGGCCTGGGAGGAGTTTGGTGAGGCCATGGAGAAAGACTATCGGTCGGCCTCGAAGAGATTCTGGCAAACCGTTCGACGCCTCAGGAGGGGGAAGCAGTGCCCTACCAACACTGTTTACAGTGGAGATGGGCACCTGTTGACCTCAACTGGGGATATCGTCGGGCGGTGGAAGGAATACTTCGAGGATCTCCTCAATCCCACCGACATGTCTTCCGTTGAGGAAGCAGTGGCTGGGGACTCAGAGGTGGACTCGTCCATCACCCGGGCTGAAGTCATCGAGGTGGTTAAAAAGCTCCTCGGTGGCAAGGCACCGGGGTTGGATGAGATCCGCCCTGAGTACCTCAAGTCTCTGGATGTTGTGGGGCTGTCTTGGCTGACACGCCTCTGCAGCATCGCATGGCGGTCGGGGACAGTACCTCTGGACTGGCAGACCGGGGTGGTGGTCCCTCTTTTCAAGAAGGGGGACCGGAGAGTGTGTTCCAACTATAGGGGGATCACACTTCTCAGCCTCCCCGGGAAAGTCTATGCCAGGGTACTGGAGAGGAGAATTCGGCCGATAGTGGAACCTCTGATTCAGGAGGAACAGTGTGGTTTTCGTCCCGGTCGTGGAACACTGGACCAGCTCTATACCCTTTCCAGGGTGCTGGGGGGTTCATGGGAGTTTGCCCAACCAGTCCACATGTGTTTTGTGGATTTGGAGAAGGCATTCGACTGTGTTCCTCGTGGCATCCTGTGGAGGGTGCTCTGGGAGTATGGGGTCGGCGGCCCCCTGCTTAGGGCTGTTCAGTCCCTGTACAACCAGAGCAGGAGCTTGGTCCGCATTGCCGGCAGTAAGTCAGACTTGTTCCCGGTGCATGTTGGACTCCGGCAGGGCTGCCCTTTGTCACCGGTTCTGTTCATAATTTTTATGGACAGAATTTCTAGGCGCAGCCTTGGGCCGGAGAGTGTCCGGTTTGGGAACCACACGATTTCGTCACTGCTTTTTGCAGATGATGTTGTCGTGTTGGCTTCCTCTAACCAGGACCTTCAGCATGCACTGGGACGGTTTGCGGCCGAGTGTGAAGCGGCTGGGATGAGAATCAGCACCTCCAAATCCGAGGCCATGGTTCTCAGTCGGAAAAGGGTGGCTTGCCAGCTTCAGGTGGGTGGAGAGTTCCTGCCTCAAGTGGAGGAGTTTAAGTATCTTGGGGTCTTGTTCACGAGTGAGGGGAGGATGGAACGGGAGATTGACAGACGGATCGGTGCAGCTTCTGCAGTAATGCGGTCGATGTACCGGTCTGTCGTGGTGAAGAAGGAGCTGAGCTGCAAGGCAAAGCTCTCGATTTACCGGTCAATCTACGTTCCTACCCTCACCTATGGTCATGAGCTGTGGGTCATGACCGAAAGGACAAGATCCCGGATACAGGCGGCCGAAATGAGCTTTCTCCGCAGGGTGGCTGGGCGCTCCCTTAGAGATAGGGTGAGGAGCTCAGTCACTCGGGAGGAACTCGGAGTAGAGCCGCTGCTCCTACACATCGAGAGGGACCAGCTGAGGTGGCTCGGGCATCTATTTCGGATGCCTCCTGGACGCCTTCCCAGGGAGGTGTTCCAGGCACGTCCCACCGGGAGGAGGCCCCGGGGAAGACCTAGGACACGCTGGAGGGACTATGTCTCCCGGCTGGCCTGGGAACGCCTCGGGGTTCCCCCGGAAGAGCTAGAGGAAGTGGCTAGGGAGAGGGAAGTCTGGGCGTCTCTGCTTAGACTGTTGCCCCCGCGACCCGGCCCCGGATAAGCGGAAGATGATGGATGGATGGATGGATGGATCTTAAACATGAGACTTCTCTGTCTATCATTATGAAACCGAGTGAGCAAGCCCTCATAAATGAATGGCATTTTAAATGACTCAAGATTAATTTATAAGCTCAAATACCTTTTTTTTTTCCCAGTACACATTCTCATTCAGAGATTGGTTGCTAGCACAACCTTAAGGAGGCACAAAAGGGTTATATGACTGAAATAACAGGTAAGTGATCAGTCATTTTCAGATGATCAAAGTTCTTGCTTCTACAGCCTTGCCAAGTCTGTGTGTTGAGAGAAGAAATATCTATGGTCTGTTTCTCATTGTGACGCATCTCAGGGACCGAAGCAGTGAGTATTCCACTTCCTGTAGTGAGTTTAAAAAAAAATATATATATATCACATCTAGCTCAGTGTTAGATTATTCTGCTCACCTATAACAGTGGTTTCTGGAGCCTAAGTTACTAGCTCGTTTTAGCACATTGTAAGCATGTTTTAACAAAATTATAGCATGTTTTAACAAGTTGCTAACATTTTTTAGCACTTTGTTAATGTTTGTTTTCACATGTTGCTAATGTTTCTCATGTTTAAGGATGTATTTGTTAACACATTGATAACATTTTCACATGTTGCTAACATGTTTTAACACTTTGTTAATGTTTCCAACATGTTTTATCATGTTGACATGTTTTGCCACATTATGTTTTAACACATTGATAATGATTTTCACATGTTGCTAACATGTTTTAGCATGTGTTAACATATTGATAATGTTTTTTCATGTTGCTAATATGTTTCTTACATGTTTCATGCTTGCATGTGTTGACACATTGATAACGTTTCTCATGTTTTAGCATGTATTTGTTTACACATTGATAAAAATTTTTACATGTTTGCTAACATGTTTTTACATGTTTCGTGCTACCATGCGTTAACATATTGATCATGTTTTAGCATGTTGTTAACATGTTTCTTACATGTTTCATGCTAGCATGTTTACACAGTGATAATGTTTTCTCATGTTGCTAACATGTTATTACATGTTTTGCATGTTAGAATGTGTTAACACATTGATAACCTTTTAGCATGTTTCCAACATTTTCCTAACACGTTTTATCATATTAGCATGTGTTAACGCATTGATCATGTTTTTGCATGTTGCTAACATGTTTCTTACATGTTTCATGCTTGCATGTGTTGACACATTGATAACGTTTTTCATGTTTGAGCATGTATTTATTAACATATTGATAACGTTTTTACATGTTTGCTAACATGTTTTTACATGTTTCGTGCTACCATGTGTTAACACATTGATAATGTTTTTGCATGTTGTTAACATGTTTCTTATGTTTAATGCTAGAATGTTAACACAGTGATAATATTTTCTCATGTTGCTAACATGTTATTACATGTTTTGCATTTTAGAATGTGTTAACACATTGATAATATTTTAGCATGTTTGCAAACATGTTTCTTACATGTATTAGCATTTTAGCATTTGTTAACAGATAGATAACATTTTACCATGTTGCAAGCATGTTTTACCTTGTTAGCACATTGATATCATTTTAGCATGTTTGCTAACATGTTTCTTACATTTTAGCATATTAACATGCATTACCACATTGATAAAGTTTTAGCATGTTTGCTAACATGTTTCTTATGTTTTAACGTTAGCATGTGTTAACACATTGATCATGTTTTTGCATGTTACTAACATGTTTCTTACATGTTTCATGCTTGCATGTGTTGACCCATTGATAACGTTTCTCATGTTTAAGCATGTATTTGTTAACACATTGATAACGTTTTTACATGTTTGCTAACATGTTTTTACATGTTTCGTGCTACCATGCGTTAACACATTGATAACCTTTTAGCATGTTTCTAACATTTTTCTAACATGTTTTAACATATTAGCACGTGTTTAACGCATTGATAACCTTTTAGAATGTTTGCAAACATGTTTCTTACATGTATTAGCATTTTAGCATTTGTTAACAGATAGATAACATGTTACCATGTTGCAAACATGTTTTACCATGTTAACACATTGATAACATTTTAGCATGTTTGCTAACATGTTTCTTACATTTTAGCATGTTAACATGTATTACCACATTGATAAAGTTTTAGCATGTTTGCTAACATGTTTGTTATGTTTTAGCGTGTTATCATTTGTTAACACATTGATCATGTTTTTGCATGTTGCTAATATGTTTCTTACATGTTTCATGCTTGCATGTGTTGACACATTGATAACGTTTTTACATGTTTGCTAACATATTTTTACATGTTTTGTGCTACCATGCGTTAACATATTGATAATGTTTTTGTATGTTGTTAACATGTTTCTTACATGTTTCATGCTAGCATGTTAACACATTGATAATGTTTAACATGTAGCTAACATGTTTTGCATGTTAGAATGTGTTAACACATTAATAACCTTTTAACATGTTGCTAACATGTTTCTTACATGTTTTAACATTTGTTAACAGATGGATAACATTTGACCATGTTGCAAACATGTTTTTACATGTTTAACCATGTTAACACATTGATAACATTTTAGCATCTTTGCTAACATGTTTCTTACATTTTAGCATTTTAACATGTATTACACATTGATGAAGTTTTAGCATGTTTGTTAACATGTTTCTTACGTTTTATCATGTTAGCATGTATTACCACATTGATAAAGTTTAAGCATGTTTGCTAACATGTTTATTACGTTTTAACGTGTTAGCATGTGTTAACATTGCTAGCATGGTTTAGCATGATACTAAATTAAAAGTGTTGACCACTCAATTAAACTTGTTTTAACGTGTTACCCCCCAAAAAAACAAGTGTGTCACGACATATATAATCTAAGGTAATGCGTATGCGCCCTAAAATGCATATTGTTTCTTGAGTCGAGATATCAGGTCAGAAATCTCTGGGAAACAGTGAAACATTAAATGTATGAATCAAGCAAAGGTATTGACAGAATTTTGGTCATAATTTATTAGCAATGTGAGGTCAAGATCAGACATGGCCAGCATCACCAAACACAGATGGGTTTAACAGGCACAAACACGTCCGTTTCAAGAGAGTCCAGAACACTGGCTGAAAATAAAGGACACTTGAAGTACAAGACAGATGACGTAACTATGGCGCATTTCAAATTTAAATAACTGTCATAAACGTATCGTTGTGTCTAATGAATCTCTTTAAATATACAAGGCAATTTTACTGGTACACTTTTTCACATCACTATTTACATCTTCATCATAATCGAGACATTCATATTAAACTGCTATAAAACTCTTGATACAATTCCATTAGATCTTTTTCCCCCCCACCATCCAACCAACATTTCAAAGAAATACATGTCAACTTCGAGTGAGAAACTCCATATTTTGACACCAGGACAAACACATTGGCAGGCCAAACACAGCAGTGTGTTTTCTTCACCTGTCCAATGCTGACGCATGTGAGCCGTGGATGTTTTAGATTGGAAATGTTTCATTTTTTTAAAACAGCAAGATATGTCATGATCCCATTCTCCTCTCGCGGGGACGGACTGCCATTGAATAAATGTGGTGTGTTAACAAACAAATACATACATATATTACAACATTGTAGTTACAATCATGTCCCGACTGCATTAATGGCAGTATTTCCAGAGTGACTGAATGACATTCTGTGACAAAAAAAAGACATTTTGTTTGAGCGATTATTATAATTCTGAATTATTGTATTTGTTCTTCAGCAATGGATAAAAGAATAAACAAAAGAAAAACAATACAAGAGCCCCATAACTAAATTTGACATTTATAAGACCATTGTACAAATAACTTACATAATAAAAAATATAACTTACAAAAGTATAACACTCTCAATAAATAGTTCTACTATGTACACTACTATATGTCGCTAATAGACGCAAATCACTAAAATATGGAAGCAGCAAACATTACAGGCATGAGGTACAGCAAGAAATCCTATGGTGCATACAGTAGTGTGTGTGTGTGTGTGTGTGTGTGTGTGTGTGTGTGTGTGTCAAACATCCCACTGAAAACTTCATTAAACAAGCCAACAGACAGTTTTAGACCTGTACGCTTTGAGGGATTGCATGAAAATGAGGATTTGGTGTAATTCCACTCGGGTATTTGGATTGCTGATTTGCACGCAGTGATGGAGAAACATAACAAGTGTGAGAAGAGTGAGAAGAGTGAGAAAATGACTAAAAAGGGAAACCGTACAAGAGAAGAAAGCATTGGCCGACGGGCCTGTCCGTCACAAGCGCCGTCAGAAAGTTGGCAAGTTCGTGTTCGTGCTAATTTGGCAACGTGGATGCTGATCAGTTTTGCTGTCCGTCTTGGCAATAAATGCTGACTATTGGTATCTTGAGTACAGTTACATAATTTCAGGTATTTGTTCTCCCAAGAATATACAGTATAACAAACAAAATCTTCATACATTATCACTATTATAATTATTGTACTCTCGTGTATTGTATAGTATTTGATTCTCTCTATTGCGCACTCTCACTTATTTCATCTTTGGGTGCTGTAGTTCCTTAAAGGGTTAGTTCACCCAAAAATGAAAATTCTGTCATTAATTACTCACCCTCATGTCGTTCGACACCCGTCAGATCTCCGTTCATATTCGGAACACAAATGAAGATATTTTAGTTGAAAGCTGATGCTGAGAAAGGCTTCAGATAGGCCTCCATTGGCATTCAGTACACTTATACTCCCAAGACCGATAAAAGGCACTTAAAACATCGTTACAAAGTCCATCTCACAACAGTGACTCTACAATAATCTTACGATGCGACGGCAATAGTTTTTGTGTGCAAAAAAAATCAAAATAACACCTTTTTCCAACTTGTTCTTGTCTTCCGTGTGTGCCTCCACGACGCATGCGCGAGAATATGACGCAGATCCGGCGTTCAGACACATGACCCAGAAGCGATTTGTTTACAATCAGAGGAAGACGCGCATGTCTAAGCTGTTGGATTCTACATTGATCGTGCTTTAGGTCTCGGCGTAGTTCTCAAAATGGGGCTTAAGTATGCATTTCATGGATTCCCGAACCCCGGCGCTACGTCATATTCTCGCGCATGCGTCGTGGAGACACACACGGAAGGCAAGAACAAGTTGGATAAAGGTGTTATTTTGATTTTTTTTTGCGCACAAAAACTATTGTCGTCGCATCGTAAGATTATTGTAGAGCCACTGTGGTGAGATGGACTTTGTAACAACATTTTAAGTGCCTTTTATGGGTCTTGTGAGTGTAAATGTACTGAATGCCAATGGAGGCCTGTCTGAAGCCTTTCTCAGCATCAGCTTTACACTAAAATATCTTCATTTGTGTCTGAAGATGAACGGAGGTCTTACGGGTGTCGAACGACATGAGGGTGAGTAATTAATGACAGAATTTTCATTTTTGGGTGAACTAACCCTTTAATAATAAAAATAATAATAATAATAATAATAATAATAAATCCTTCAACCTAACTCATGAGATGGCTGCCCAGACGTACGTGTCGGCCCAGATCTGGTATGCGTTGAATCCACATGTTGAATCCAGATGTGGGCCGACACTATGTTACTGTCTGGGTGATTAAACAAACAAACAAACAAACAAGAAAAAAATGCTAACACAACATACATACATACATACAATGACCCAATTAAAGACTTAATTTCCACACTTTCAAGAACATAAATATTAAAGCCAGTTTTCCATGATCCCAAAGGCTTAATAAATCCAATAAAATCTATGTCACATTGCTCTGCTGTTTACAATAAAGCAAGTGGAACTACAATAATCATCAGTAATCACAGAGGCATATGATCATATCATACAGTAATAAGGAACATAAAACATTACCGTTTCCACCACAAACACATTCCCTCCCAAATGTCCCTGCCTTAAGATAGCAGCGGTTTTAGAAGTTTTGCCTTTCATTCAATGGGCTACTCAAAAGTGCAGCAACTGAGGTCAATGAGACAAATACTGACTACTGGTACATACGATTATTAGTATTGATCGTTGTTTTTTGTCTTTTTTTGTTTTAGCGTTTCTTTAGAAATATAAACGACTGCGCCTGTGACGCTACAAGCACAATCAAAAGAAACTATCGACTTCGGCATCTCATGATGAAGTCTTTATGATATACATACGAGGACTCGATAATAAACGCATAAAAAAATGATATGGTTGTCCGACTTTCTTTTTGTTTTTTCTTAATTATAAATGTCAAAGTTATTATACTTTAACTACCATATCTACAATTGCACAACGTGATGCCTATTATTAAAGCAGGCAAAATAATCCTTAAAGGATTAGTTCACTTTAAAATGAAAATGTCCTGATATTTTACTCACCCCCATCTCATCCGAGATGTTCGTGTCTTTCTTTCTTCAGTGGAAAAGAAATTCAGTTTTTTGAGGAAAACGTTCCAGGATATTTCTTCACATAATGGACTTCAATGGCCACCAACGGTTGAAGGTCCAAATCAATGCAGTTTCAAAGGCTCTGCACGATCCCAGACGAGGAATAGGGTCTTATCTAGCCAAACCATCGGCCATTTTCTAAAAAATAATTAACATTTATATACTTTTTTAACTTAAATTGCTCATCTTGTGCTGCTCTGCGACACTACGGATTGCGTAATCACGTCGTAAAGGTCACGCTAGACGTAGGCGGAAGTACCACCCTAAGCGAACGTGCAAAGAATAATGCTGCGTTCACACCAAACGCGAATAGAGCGTCAAAATCGTGTCTACCGCGTCTAATTGGACGCTTGAATATTTTGAATCCATTCGCGCGTCCACAGCGAATTGGACGCGCGTATAAATCGAGCCTTTGAAGCGAAATAGACGCGCGTTCAAGGCGCTCCAGGAGAAATACATCATAAAACACCCCTGCCTCTTTTCCTTTTCATAAAAAAATATATATTAAGCATTAATAGCCACACAAATGTGGTCCAGGCAACTCCTACATTATCTTCACTGCATGTATATTTAAATATCCTAAAAAATAAAGTTATGAAACTTCTCTTTGCCCTCATTCAAAACGATTTGGCAGACAACAAATTATAGATTCATGACACCAAAGATCAGCCGTTAGATCAACACAAGACGAACCACTACAGGCCATCAGAGCCAGCGGCAGACGGCAGAAGGACTGGCCGAGGAAAGGCTGCTCTCGCCGGGGTTAATGAGCGCTGTGCGCCGCTGATCCACTGGAGCTCACAACTCCAAAAACGCAAGATAATTTTTTTTAAATAGGTGCTCTCTTTAGAAATAAACCACAGATTTGAGCTTTAAACAACTATATTCTCACCTGAAAAAGTCTTAAAACTAAATTTTGTGACACAATAGTTGTATTTTTAAATTATGCAGGGTTTCTCATCACGTCTAGCGTGACCTTCTGACGTGATTACGCAATCCGTGGTGTGTCGCAGAGTAGCGCAAGATGAGCAATTTAGGTTAAAAAGTATATAAATGTTTTTTTAGAAAATGGCCAATGGTTTGGCTAGATAAGACCCTATTCCTCGTCTGGGATCGTGCAGAGCCTCTGAAGTAGTGTTGTCAAAAGTGCCGACCGCGATACCAAGTCGGTACTGAAATGCGCTGTTGAGCGGAATTGTAAACTGCCCATTGTGCTCACACGCTCATCAAATATGTCTGTGATTGGCTACAATGACCAGCGCTTCAAAAACCTGTTGTAAATATACATCAATGACGCTCTTCACAGAGTCCGCTGGTCGACGCCTGCTTGTGCTTTCAAACGCTCCCGTGCGTTGATCATTACAGCCAATCACAGACACATCCGATGAGCGTGTGAGCACAATGGCCAGTCCGAGGTGTTTATGATTCCAGCGCAAAGCATCACATTTTTAACATTTCAGTACCGACTTGGTATCGCATTCAAGCATCCTGCAAATCAAGCATTCTGCGTTAGTTCAGGCTGGCCACGTAGTCGAGCTCTGCTATCAGCTGATTGGGAAAATTCCCAATCCCATATCAGCTGATCCGATTCCTATGCACTCAATTGGCATCTCTCAAACAGGACGCCTTACTAAAGCGTAGCTTCAGTTCAGTCTGCCTGCTTGGCTGCTTTGCAACCCACCTCCTCCCCAGCTCCTCCTTAAACTGTGTTTAACTTAATCAAAGTCATTCTGTTGTCATTGATGCATGCTCTGTTCTCAATAGGGGATTTACACTGTCCTCCCAGTTTAAAAAATGGGAGGTTGTCCCCAGAATCTGCTGCTGTTCCCTGTCTTGGCTTTTCATGGAGCTCATGAAAAGGATGGGGAATTTAGAACATTGTACATTTTTGTAAAATATGCAAAAAAAAGTTGACAATGTTTTTTCTATGGTGTTCTTGACTTAAGTGGACCTGACTGAACGCTAGTTCAGAGGCTCTGCACAATCTACTTCCACCTACGTCACGGCCTTGACCTTTCCGACGTGATGGCGTCATACGCTGTGAAGAACAACACCGAAATTGCTCATTTGAGTTTAAAAAGTATGTAAAGGTTTATTTTTATTTTTTTTAGAAAATGGCCGATGGTGTGTCTAGATAAGACCCTATTCCTCGCCTGGGATCGTACAGAGCCTCTGAAGCCCTTCCTTTGAAACTGCATTGCTTTGGCCCTTCAGTGGCCATTGAAGTCCATTATGTGGAGAAAAGTTTTCCACAAAAAACGTAATTTCTTTTCCACTGAAGAAAGAAAGACATGAACATCTTGGATGGCATGGGGGTGACTAAAATATCAGGACATTTATTGCATGTTTTTCCATGCCAATGGTGTTTTGAGGGCCCATTAGGAGCCATTTTCTTCAGCCTTGGCCCTATCGCACTAAATTCATAACATCAACAAAAAGAGGACAAATCTTATCTGAAATGTTGAGTTGTTCAGTAACACTTTACAATAAGTGTCCACCAGTTAAATACATCCGTTACATCAGCTAAAGGAAAAACATGTCTAACGTATTCATTAGTCATTTTAATGTCAACACTTAACACATTATTTAATGGACCTCAGCTAACATGAACTGACAATGAACAGTTGTTTTTATCAACTAATTTTTTTGTCATCAAATACTGTTTTGTTAGTTCATATTAGTCAATGCGTACTAATTAATAGGACCTTATTGTAAAGTGTTATTAGTTGTTCTGCATTTGCACCTGGCAAATGTTCCAGAAGAGGAATACCACAATAACTTCTATCTTTACCATGTCTCAATATTATGCCTTGTGGCACTTTGAACGAACAGCCAATCCAAGGGGAGATCGGTATAGATCAGTGGTGTCAAATTCAGCTCCTGAAGGGCCACTTTCCAGCAGAGATCAGCTACAACTGTTATTAAACACACTTCAAGCAGCTAATCGAGGTCTCCAGGCATTTAGAGGAAGAGCGGCAACTATCGTCTTCAGGAGCAGGTTTGACATGGAGATTCACGGACGGTGAGAAACTAGACAAAACATTAAAGGCCATGATGGGGAGTGGTCTGTTTGAAGGAAAAGTTCACAATTGGTAGCCAAAAAAAACAAAAAAACAATGTGTGTATATATACAGTGCCCGGCCCAAAAAAAGTGTGTTGGATTTAATTAGGCAAATGCTTAAGAGTCGATGATTGCAGTGATTAATACGTTTCTAGCATGTTATATGTTTGGCAACAGTTCTTCCAACCCTCATTGATGGAGTGTTTTCATTCTTAAATGGGTCCTATTATGCTTTTTCACTTTTTCAACTTTAGTTAGTGTGATGTTGCCCAAAGCGAGATATTTGATTTAACAGAATCCACTTTCCAAGATCTACAACGAACGGCTCATTTGGACTACAGCGTGTTTTTTCCGGGCTTTGTGAAGTCGCAATGTAACTCATTTAAACATCAACGCCCACGGAATTCACAAAAAAAGGGGACAAGGCCTGGTTGAGCTGTGCTAAAGAAGCTATTTAAAGAGACGTTGTTTCCAAAACTCATTTGTTTGACCTTCCTAAGGCTGACGAGAGTGATTAAAATTGATATTAAACACTGTTCCTGAACATTATAACCCCAACGTTTATCTGTGCGCTGCACATTTTACGGAGAACAGCTTCCAGAACCTAAAACCCTATTCGGACGGGATTAGTTTGACATGGAGTGGGTGGGGTAAAGCAATTATTACCAGAGCTTCTCAGTGATTTTAGTCCCGTCCGAATGTGCCATCTCAGTCATCATTACGGACAATGTCAGGAAAGATTACGACGACTTTTACCTTCTGTAAAAAGTTCCGTGAAAAATTACCTCAGGTAATACTAATCCCGTGCGAATAGACCAGCTGTAAATATGTACATAAATATTCCATCGTTTCCTGTCTAAAAGTAGTTTTCCGTGGTTTTTCACGCATGGAGGTGTTTGACACAGCATTCATTTGTGTTCTTGGCACAACCTCACGTGCTTTCTGCTTACCGTTCAGATAAAAAAAAGGTTGAAAGCACTTGTTAAAAGCTCAAAACTTCCTGTAGCTTTAGGGTAAGTGCCTACAGAATCCAACCAAAATTGAATTAATTGAATTAATAAATCATTCTCCGGACCTAACCGTTATTTATTGATTATATGTGTTTGTGCACGTGATATCCGGAAGCAACTTAGTATGCACATGACGACGTAAATCGAGTTACCCCTCCCACTTCTGCATGTTTTACTGAGATTTCTTACCCCGTGTGAATTGGCCATTCATATTACAGACGTCCTGTGATAAAATGACATTACTTCATCTACCCTTGTAAAACTAATCCCTTCCGAATAGGGCTTAAGACCTACAACAGAGGCAACGCACAAAAGCTTCTCCTGAAACGAAGCAGTTCCCACTTCTGTTGTTTATGGATCACAGCTTGTATGTATGTCTATTAACAGTTCCAATTTTATGTTTTATGTTGTTGCTATGATGTAAACAAAGGGCAAAGCTTTGCCTCCGCCCGCCAGCTAGCCAACATTAGTGTTGATATAGTGTTTACTGTAGCTTTTGTAAGACTGTTCACCAGCCATTAGGGAAATTAACCATGATTTTGTGATCGACTACTGTTTGTATCACCATGGTTTTCGAGAAATACCATGACTAAATGTTGTATAACGTATCTAAAATGTCCTGTGAAATCTGCAAAGTCCTTCCATGAAATCCGTTCTCGACAATCCTTTTGTTTGTTAATATTCTTAAGTCTGAATGCGGCTTGAATTGCTTTGAAAATGATGCCATCCTTAATACTTACACTTGAGCAGATGAAACTCACGGTTATGGTAAGGGGCGGGACATTTCCCGAACACGTGGTGCCAATCACAACACACAGGGCCAATTAACCAATCACAGCACATTTCGTAATTCGATAGGAGGGCTTCATCGGAAACGACGTGTTTGAGCCAGACTGGAAAGAGAGGAGCTGTAATAATGTTTTTGACCAATCAAGCATGAAAGCATATTCTAGTACACCTCGAAAACATAATCAAGACTTCATAAAATAGCGTAATAGGACACCTTTAAACACCCATGTAGGAAGACACATCATGGCCATATTCCAGGATGACAATGTCAAGATTTATCAGACTCAAACTGTGAAAGAATGATTGGGAGGGAGCATGAAGAACCATTGAAAGTCTTTGGGATGTGCTGGAGGAGACTTTACAGAGTGCTGGACTCTTGCATTGCCAAAACACGATCTTGACCAAAAACATGGTTGTTTAAGAAATGAAAAGTTGCACACTCCATCAATCAGGGTTAGAAGAACTATTGCCAAACATAATAATCACTGCAATAATAATAATTTGAATTTAAATCCAAAGAGCGACCTATTATTAATATTTTTTTGGCTGGGCAGCTGAAGTACATTTCTCTATACATTAAGTCATTTTAATTAAAGTGTTGTTTTATGGTGATTTTGCGTGTATCAAGTCATTCTGATTATGCTGAAGCTATATTATTTTCTGTTTTTTTTTTTTGGCAGCACATCCATGGCACAAGCACCCACAGCATTTTAACTTGTTTCAAATGGGCTAAAAACACTTACACGTGTTTAAAAAGTTGGCACATGTGCGGTAAGTCACCTTTTCAAAGTGGTTTTGACTGGCATATAGCATGAGTATCTCCATTTGTTTTCGGTATTAGGTTATCAGGGTCGATTTAATAATGAAAAGTAGTCCATAGTACTGTGTGATTTGTGTGAGGAACAGACCAAAGGTTAGGTTTAAGTACGGCACCTTTGGACGTCACACCGCGGTTTAATGTCATTGGCTCCCATGGGTGTTGTAACCAGAGAATGACATTTGAGAGCGGCAGCAGATGGAAATCTTTCATTTCAGGCTCTACAGCTACGGCTTCAGAAGAACTCATTCTGTGGATATGCTTATTTTTTGTATGTTTTCAAACGCCAAAATAAACACAAGGGTGAGTAAATGATGGAGTTGTCAGGTTTTGGGTGAACTAACCTTTTATATGAAATAAAAAGGTTCATGACAATGGCCTCTACATTCATATATTGTGTCTATTATGCATTCTGACCAGATGAGTTCAGATTCAGCACTGGCGCTGTAATGGGAGGTCTTCGGTCGTTGGCGGTCATATTGATCAGAGGTAAGTGTTAAGGCAGACTGACGACACACTAGATCATGGCCTGCATTTTCCTGTTGTCTGTTGTTTGACTAATTAGCAGCAATCGTAGCAGCAACAACAGCAGCAGCAGCCATGCTAAAGAAACCAATTCATTCTCACGGATCTGTCCGTGTGCATTTTAAATAAACCTCAAATCACAATTATTTCATAAATAGTGTGCGACGGGACCTGCAGCCGTTCCCCATTGCGCATTTATATTTGATGGATTTCGAATTGCTTCATTGTAGGAACATCAAAAGAATGGGTGATTAGTCTTTAAAAACGGCCTGTGATCATGTGATTGCTCTCCAGCCAACCGGGACCAAGTCTTTGTCCGAAAACATGAGACAAAGCAAAATAAATCAAGCCCCCTAAACGGTGGAGTTTTTTCAGCCTTTGGTCAAATCACATCAGGAAATTCGACGGTATGGAAAGCCATCTCTCGTATTTTTGTCCCGGTTCGCTTGCTTTATTTTTTGGGGGGGTTGGGAGGGTGTCGTGAGCGATGTTGATGCTTCTACACAAACCAGCTTTGGTCCTTTTTTTTTTGGGAGGGGGGTCATGGCATTGGGATCCTTTTCCAGACGTATTATAAGAGATAGCAGGTAGACTTGGAAAGGATGAACAGCTATAAGAGGAGAGGTACAACTGTGAAGCAGCAGCATTTCTGGGAAGAACATCTCATCCTGTCCCAGTCCGCGCACCGGCCTTGGTGGAGCGTCTTAACCGAGCGAGTGCAAGGGCTCGCCCTTTCGGTTCTCCAAGGCTTTGGGGTCCCGGCAAGCGCACTCTCTTCGGATATCGCAAGACATGGGGAACGGGATCACCTTGAAGGAGAAAAGAAACACACGTGTTAAGACGTCGGTCAAGACTTGGAAAATTGACGAGCCCCTTGGAGGGATAGAAAATAGAATTTGAATGGCGTTCGGCACTTGACGTCACAATTGAATGTTGGCAGTGCGTCAGTGACACCAGCTGCGGTGCGTCTCCCTCGAGGCAGGCCTCAGCTGCTTTTCTGGATAAAATGCATCTCCAGTCGCTCAAAACCAGGACCATATGTGCAGTTCGCATTTGCGCATTCACTTAGCGATTTGTCTCAGCCACAGCGGCCGGACAGACTGATTTGTTCATGACGTGAATTCATATGCCAATTAATCTTGGTGCAAAACAAAGTGGATTTTCTCATTCATAGCATCGTTTGTGGAGTAATATCCTGTCTGTTTGTACCAGCAAAAAGGGTCACATCAGTATGAAATCTGGACGAAACTGAATGTAGGTTGAAATGTAACAGTTCGTTGTGGTTATGCTCATAACAGGAGCAACAATAATGGCATAAATGTCCATCACAGTGTACAAAACAATCCACCTGGCAACAAGTTGAAAATGCTACCGATATTACAGTAATATTAATACTCCAGTTCTCAAAAGGTCTTCACTACAATCAATAATGTTTGTATGAAACAAGAGCGCGAGTCTGCAGTGTGAGGCCTGAAACTAGTACAATTGATGACAGTGAATACTGGAATAGGTTACGCTTTATTTTAAGGTGACGTAGTTATTGTGTACAATTAACTACATGTACTTACTATAGAGTTACGGTTAGGGTTGGTTACTTGTAATTATGCACAATTAACTGTTATTACTATAGTACATGTAGAAACCAGGGCTTGAAATTAACACCCGTTGTATTTGCTCCAGATGAATATTGTTGGTGTTACAGTGCTTGATTTTTGCCGTGAGATTGTGTGCATTGCACATAATTTTACTCATTCCCGCAGATTTTTTGCTCATACCCAAAGTGCACCACATAAAGTCGCCTCTCAGCACTAAATGTAGTTGTTTTCCGCTGCTTATTGCGCTTAAAATGGTCAAATACACAAAAAATAATGTCAACATTTTAAGTGAATGTACTGTAAAAATCTAGCCTGGATGCCAGCCGAACTTAGCCCCGCCCACAACATTTGAGTTCGGGAACTTCGGTCTGGACTTGATCCGTTGTGGATCTATCCCCTACTAACTATCCCCGAACAGACGCTGTTCGGACCAATCAAATTATCAGGGCGGGCTTTAGACCATGATGGACAGATGATAAACAGTAACGTAAGCATCCACGTCACCAAAGAGCGCTTGGGTTGATCTTGTTCTAATCCTAAACGGAGAACATGTTCGTATATGCATTCACCTTCACCATTTCTCTCAAAAATGATGATCGTGTTGGTAAGTACTCCCTGTATCCTTAAATTCTTTTTACAACAATGGCAAACATCGTTTACACTTACTTATTCCAGCATGCGGGCACAGGGTTGCCAAGTTTTCACAACAAAACCCACCCAATTGCTACTCAAAACTAGCCCAAAACAAGTCCAATAGCTTCCCAGGGGAGGGTGGGGAGCATTTGGGGGGTAAAATATGTTTTTTTGGCAGGGTTGCCGGGGTTCCTGGGTCTAAATTTCACATAATTGGGGTCGCTTCAACCCGCGGACATGGAAAAACAGCACATCACTGTGTGCAGTTGAGTTCTGTTGGCATTTGACAACTAACGTTATGCATCACTCCATTGCTCTGATTGGTTGTAGGTCTATCCATTTAAGGTCTTTCCTGGTTCGGTTGAAACGCCCCATAATCACAGCCCAACGGAGCAGTATCCAACTCATATTTTGACTAGAATGGAGTATGACAACGTCAGGCTAGTAAAACTCCAACTCACACATATTTAGACTAATGATTATGTTTTAGTTAACTGAACAATAAAATGCAAAAACGTTGGCTTAACCAGTGAAAAGAAGTTGGTTCAACAATCGTTGGACCAACTTAGTATTAATTGTAAATTAGATTTGTAAATGTGAGTTAACAAGCATCCAAGTTGCAACAAGTTAACAATGCATTCTGGGTGCATCATGCAAAACTCATCCATGACTCCCAGAATGCATTGGGGCATGAAGCATGTCACCATTGTTGAGATTCATAGGCTGATTCTTGATGTCTTTGGGAGTGAATCTCACAGAAGGTCAAAGTGCTTAGTGTACAATCTGTTTTAAACCTTATTCAGCTTTTCTGATTAAAACCGTGCTGGATCTTTTCTAGAATCGCAATAAAACAAAGTTAATAGTATATTGCTCATATTAAACTCAGTCATAAAATCAGTGAATTAAGCCACTACACAATGATTATATTGTTATCATCGTGCAGCCGACAGCATCTGATTGTGTTTTCAAACTCAGTTACAGCAGCCAGAGAAACACTAACATTACAAAGTCGTCAGACTGCCCAACTAAAGAAAACACTGATCACCATCATGGTGACATACTAAACTATTTTCAACACAAAATCAAAAAACTATAAAAACTCATTCAGCTGAACAAAAGATCTTAAATTGGAAGACATGTTACCTTACTCAGTTTATTGATTTAAGTGAACTACTTTGAGTAAACTCAAAAAAAGCTGTGCAGCAAGTTGCCTTACAGTTTTAAGTTATGTCAACTTTTCTTTTTTTACAGTGAGAAAGAAAACGCATGTGTAACATTGTAATGGATCCGTGCGTCAGGTCTTAAAGTGACAGCAGCCTAATAACATGCTGCCAAATTAGGATATTAAAAATATCCATACGCAGTTTTTCCCCATGGTATTGATGTCAAAATTGTGGCCAGTGAAAATGCTGAGTGGCTAGTAACTTCGGAAAAAAATTGGTCGCCCTGTAGAAACGTGTTACTACATCACCTTAAAATAAAGTGTTGCCTTGGAATATTATAATAAATGAATACAAAGTATGAAAGTATACCAGGGAGCTGCATAATAATATGCTATTTTGATGGTCTGAGGAACCAACAATAACGTTTTGCAGGCATGTTACCCAATTTAATTTTATTTAATTGCTTAATTTAATATGATATAATATTAATTAGAAATCCAAATAATATTCAGATACTTTATCAAAAATTCAGTGTTATTTTAGTATTATATTTGTTAACATTTTGACGTAGCTTTTTTTATATATTCAGTTTGTTTGTTTTTTTAGTCCTTTTGTGTGCTTTAGTCATTTTTATTTGCTTTTATTTACTTTTATTCTAGTTATCTCAGTACTTCAATTTAAACTTATTTATTTCAGCTATTTGCCAAGGCAATATTTCTCATATTCACATTTAAGCTTTTCTTCTAATATTTATTGTTGAATTAATTTGTAGCTTTACTTCAGTTACAGAAAACAACTTTTAATAGTTTTAATCTTAGTTAACGGTAACATTTACACTGCAGGTTTTGATGCACAATTCCGATTTGTTGACCATATCCGATTTTTTTTGACAGCCCACTTATCATCTTTTAAAACATCCGATATTTGCATTTAAACAATACACTGGCGAAACAGCCCAAGACGTTCTGGCCCGGAAAAGGAAGTAAAACGGCATGATATGCAATGGACGCAATGGATACAGATGAAATGATTATTCAATGTTTTGCTTTCCGCACTCTCTTTAAAGGTCAGCAAAACGTACGACTCGCATTTACTGGGGAACACATGGCAGACGCAAATGCACGTATCCGAATCATATCGGATTTATTACCACATATGAGTGAGGCCTGAATCCGAACTGGGGATATCGGATTTCATGCGTTTTTTTTCCTGCTTACACGTTCACATGTCATATCCGATCTGTGCCACATGAGAGGGAAAAATCGGAATTGGGTCACTTGAACCATGCAGTGTAAATGGGGCCCTTGTTATCTCACATGGTTTTGTTTCTTAAATAAATGTAAGGATGTTAAGATATGTTTACAACAAGACAAAAGTGATTGAGTTTTCAACTTTTTCTGCATTTTGGCCGTTAATTTACATGACGACGGCATTTTGGGGGGGCTGAAAACACAAGCTTTTGAAAAGGGCTTTTAAAGTGCAAGGTTTTGAAAATGATGCCTCCATGTAAACAACAAAATCATTAATTTGTGCAAATGGTGGCGCCATGCGCATGCATATTAAGTGTTCATGGGCTGTTTTGGGGGGTTTTGACAACGTTGCCGTCTGTTTTTAGTACATCACTGTCGTGTATACATACCGTCTAAAAGATGCTGGGTTAAAAATAACCAAAGTTGGGTTGAAAATGGACTAACCCATCAATTGGGTTGTTTTAACCCAGCGATTGGGTTGTTTTAACGCAGAAATTGGGTTGTTTTAAACAAACATTTAACCCAACCGCAATTGGGTTGTTTTAACCCAGTGACTGGGTTGTATTAACCCAGTGAATGGGTTGTTTTAACCCAGTGAATGGGTCATTTTAACCCAGCGGTTGGGTTGTTTTAAGCCCACATTTAACCCAACCGCAATTGGGTTGTTTTAACCCAGTGAATGGGTTGTTTTAACCCAGTGAAAGGGTTGTTTTAAACCAGCAATTGGGTTGTTTTAACTCAGTGAATGGGTTGTTTTAACCCAGTGAATGGGTCATTTTAACCCAGCGATTGGGTTGTTTTAAGCCCACATTTAACCCAACCGCAATTGGGTTGTTTTAACCCAGTGAATGGGTCATTTTAACCCAGCGATTGGGTTGTTTTAAGCCCACATTTAACCCAACCGCAATTGGGTTGTTTTAACCCAGTGAATGGGTTGTTTTAACCCAGTGAAAGGGTTGTTTTAAACCAGCAATTGGGTTGTTTTAACTCAGTGAATGGGTTGTTTTAACCCAGCGGTTGGGTTAAATGTTTGCTTAAAACAACCCAATCGCTGGGTTAAAACAACCCAATTGCTGGTTACATTTTTTAGAGTGTACCCTGAGAAAAAGATTCCGGTAACACTTTCTCTGAAGCCCATGCGTATAATGAATTATAGCCGTGATTTGGTTGTTTTTACCCAGCTATTGGGTTGTTTTAACCCAGCAATTGGGTTGTTTTAACACAGCCATTGGGTTGTTTCAAGCAAACATTTGACCCAACTGCAATTGGGTTGTTTTAACCCATCAATTGGGTTGTTTTAAGTAAACTTTTAACCCAACCACAATTGGGTTGTTTTAACCCAATGAATGGGTTCTTTTAACCCTGCAATTGGGTTGTTTTAACCCAGTGAATGGGTTGTTTTAACCCAGCAATTGGGTTGTTTTAAGCAAACATTTAACCCAACCGCAATTGGGTTGTTTTAACCCACTGAATGGGTTGTTTTAACCCTGCAATTGTGTTGTTTTAACCCAGTGAATGGGTCGTTTTAACCCAGCGGTTGGGTTAAACGTTTGTCTAAAACAACCCAATCGCTGGGTTAAAACAACCCAAATGCTGGGTTAGTCCATTTTCAACCCAACTTGGGTTGTTTTTAACCCAGCATTTTTTAGAGTGTACACTGAGAAAAAGATTCCGGTAACACTTTCTCTGAAGCCCATGCGTATAATGAATTATAGCTCCATTTATACTTATTAATGAGTAAGTAATACTATTCTATAAATATATTTATAAAGACTCATTAAGACCTATACTGCATTATAACAACAGTTATAGTTACATTAATATTAGTAATAATTATTAGTAATAATAACAGTGTTTTGCTAGTATGTATCATAAAAAAACTGAAAAATTCAACCGTTTGTATTAATGATTTCTGTTTTTTTCATTATTTATTGCAAGAATTATTGTGCATTACATTCAAGTAAACAACTTAAAATGTATAATGAGCCCCATTTTTAACATTCGCTTTAGGAAAACTGCATCCAATGTTTTCATTATTCCATCAATAATGCATTTATAGATGTTAGTAACTGTATTATTATTGCAATAAGTATTTATAAGAACACAGTACGGATATTAATAACAATATTCTCTTATTTGACAGAAATAAATCTGAATGACTAAAAAGTCATTGTAACTATAATATTATAACATATTAGCAATGCAGGTCGCATCTTCATAAATACATTCATGGAGCCATACAACTGACTAATTAATACTCATAAATCAGTGTATAATGGATTATGAGCATGTGCATTGAAAAAGCAAATGCATGACGTACAGTAAACCGAAGTGTCGTTCACTCAGCTGCGCATAATAGCACCAAATTAATAAAAAGCACAGTATATTTACCCGTTTTCCATCATGCGCCGTGCACATTTGCGATGACGTAAGATGAACGTAAATGCACCAGGGTTCGATAGAATCAAGTTGAGTGTGAAACCAGACCAACGCTGCGAAAAGCCAAAGGCAACATGTGCCAAACATCTTTCCAAACTTGTAATGAGAAGCGTTTACAAACCTGTTGAGTGTTTGAAACAACCTACTTTTGAGATGGGATGTGCTTCACATCACAGAATGAGGCAGAAAATGATATTGTTTTATTATATTCTGTAAAGTGATTTGCTGTGTAGAGAAGTGTAGCTCCAGTTCTCTTTTTCTCTCTCTCATTGGATGCATAAGATCTCCTGACAAAAATTACGCACAGACATTACACACTCTAAAAAATGCTGGGTTAAAAACAACCCAAGTTGGGTTGAAAATGGACTAACCCTGCAATTGGGTTGTTTTTAACCCAGCATTTTTTTTAGAGAGTACACTGTTTTGTATTTTATAGCATGTTTTGCATTTTTCAGACATGGTAACAGACGTTTTATACATGTGCTACAAATGTTTGGCCGGTGCTACAAAACTTTCAACCTCTGTAGCACCAGTGCGATGTGCAAATGAAGATAACGTACAGCCCTGTATGAATGTACACTCTAAAAAATGCTGGGTTAAAAACAGCCCAAGTTGGGTTGAAAATGGACTAATCCAGCAATCGGGTTGTTTTAACCCAGAGATTGGGTTGTTTTAAGCAAACATTTAACCCAACCGCTGGGTTAAAATGACCCATTCACTGGGTTAAAATAACCAAATTGCTGGGTTAGTCCATTTTCAACCCAACTTGGGTTGTTTTTAACCCAGCATTTTTTAGAGTGCAGTCACAGTTTTTTATTTATTTATCATAATTTAATATTTCATAATAAACCCTTAGACCTTTCTAACTATATGTTTTCTGTAAAATATAATAATAATAATAGTAATAATTGTTATTATTATATTTATTCTTAAATACACTCTAAAAAATCCTGGGTTAAAAACAACCCAAGTTGGGTTGAAAATGGACTAATCCAGCAATCGGGTTGTTTTAAGCCAGAGATTGGGTTGTTTTAAGCAAACATTTAACCCAACCACTTGGTTAAAACGACCCATTCACTGGGTTAAAACAACCAAATTGCTGGGTTAGTTCATTTTCAACCCAGCTTGGGTTGTTTTTAACCCAGCATTTTTTAGAGTGCAGTCACAGTTTTTTATTTATTTATCATAATTTAATATTTTATAATAAAACCTTAGACCTTTCTAACTATTTGTTTTCTGTAAAATATAATAATAATAATAATAATAATAATAATAATAATAATAATAATAATAATAATAATAATAATAATAATAATAATAATAATCATTGTTATCATTCTATTTATTCTTGAATACACTCTAAAAAATGCTGTGTTAAAAACAACCCAAGTTGGGTTGAAAATGGACTAACCCAGCAATTGGGCTGTTTTAAGCATACATTTAACTCAACCTCTGGGTAAAAACAACCCAATTGCTGGGTTAGTCCATTTTCAACCCAACTTGGGTTGTTTTTAACCCAGCGTTTTTTTAGAGTTTAATTATAACTGTTGTTGTAATGCAGTATAGGTCTTAATGAGTCTTTATACATATATTTATAGAATACTAATACTTATAAATAAGTATAAATGGAGCTATAATTCCCTACAAGCATGGGCTTTAGAGAAAGTGTTTCCAACATTTCAGCCGTGTGATCCTGACGGAAATGGCATGTATGACTAAGTAATGAAAACAAAACATGTTTGTGTGCGCAGCACTTAGTCTTTCCAGAGCCATTTACCTGTGACGCTTTTACAAGCATGAACTGGACACATATCAAAACCAGCCGTCATTGCCCCGCATGGCATTTCCTGTGCTCCCGTGTGCCTTCCCTCACGTTCGGACACATTCAGATTGGCTTTTGCTAACCTTGCTGAAAAAACACCCTAAGGTCATTTACTGGCCCATCCTGAGCAGCCGACAAGTGCCCCAAACCAGCTCAGGGGATCGTTATCAACCAGCCTAAGTACTTTTCAGAACTTCTTTTCCAATCGTCCCCGTTCCTCCCATCTCACGACACACACAACCTTTTCCCAGTTCTCGTTTAGCACCCTTTCTTTATCGCACCATCAGACTAAGATGTGGGTGGCAAATTTAACATGGTTTCCTCTGCCCTTGACCCTAGGGTGGCTGGACCAGCTGCCACATCTGGGGCTCATCGATGGTGGCTGGGAATGTCAGCATGGGGCAGAGGCCAGTCCAGAACACACACACACACACATACACACACACACACACACAGTTCCCTGACGTCACGCCGCACGACCCCCCACCTCTGCAGGGCGCCTGGCAGAACGCACGTATGTGTCAGACTGCAGTGGAAGGGGCTGGGGATCGGGGCGCAGACGGAGAGCTTCACAACAGACCAGAATAATGTTGGTCTGCACTGGGGCTCAGACACGCACGTCACGTCGTTTCGAAGACCGTGATTTATTACATTCAAAACTGAGGGAGAAGGCAAATGACATTTGGTTATTGTTTGAGAAGCAGCAGTCGTTTGTTATACTGTCTATTGCGCTCCTCATTTGTACAAATTAACTATTGTGTTTTTATAAACTAACATACAGTCAAAACCAGTGTTGGGGGAAACGCATTACAATTAACTTGAGTTACGTAATAATATTACTTTTTCCAAGTAACTAGTAAAGTAACGCACTACTTTTCAAATTTACAACAAAATATCTGAGTTACTTTTTCAAAAAAGTAACGCAAGTTACTTTTTCACTGCTCTCCTGCCCCATGTTGAGAAAAATAAGTGCAGAGGTGTGTGTGTAAACATGATGTTTATAGTTCTAGACTAAATGTGAGCATTTTTTTATCTCACTTGCGCAATAAAGATTCAGTACTCCTCAAAATGAATAAAATCAGTACTATGCAAACCTCCAATAATTTAATGTTAAATAAAACAACAATTTTTATGCATTTAATCTACCTTTATATTTAATTTACCAATGTCTTGCTGCTGACCTTTGATGATGAAAATTACTATATTTTTACTTTTTATTGGTAAATATTTTTTCTCCTGCATCCTATTCTCCCGTTATCCAGAACTGCGCCCTCTACTGGTCATGCAGGAATCTGCATTTTTACCTCAGCCTGAGGCTTATTATTTCAATTTTGGTATAAGAGGTCTTTCCCTTTGCACAAAAATATAACTTTTTTGTTATAAAAAAAAAACAAAAATAAAAACAAGCCCAGCCCAGGTGAGAAAAAGTAACGCAAAAGTAACGTAACACATTGTTTAACTTAATCAATGTCTCTCTGTTGTCATTGATGCATGCTCTGTTCCCAATAGGGGATTTACGCTGCCCTCCCAGTTTAAAAAATGGGAGGTTGTCCCCAGAATCTGCTGCTGTTCCCTGTCTTGGCATTTCATGGAGCTCATGAAAAGGATGGGGAATTTAGAACAGAGCCATATCGAATATAAAATTTAGCAAAATATGCCAATAAAAAGTTGACTAAAAGTTTGTCTATGGTGTTTTTGACTTAAGTGGACCTGTCTGAACTGTGATAATGTGAGAAAATGTGTCTGAATACATTTTGGTTTGACTGTATATTGCTCATAGTTAGGTCATGTTAACTAATGCATTAACTAATGTTAAGAAATGAGACTTTATTGTAAAGTTTTACAATTAATCATCAACTCTTTCCATGTTTTCACTGTTATATGGTAGGGGGCGCTGTTACACATCTTCTGAACGAGTACTGAATCTCCTGATCAAAACACAGGTGAAGAAGAAGCAGAAACAAGCAATAATAACGCAATCATCAACATTAAACGGCATTTAAATCAAAACTGTCTAATGTTACGGAATGAAATGTCGCCCCAGGATGAGCTCTAGGACTGTGAAGCTTTGGGGTGTTGATGGACTCCATCTACTCCATCTGTGTTTTGATCATCGCTCTGAATCTCATCTGGATGGAGTCACGATTTTTGCTCAAAATGTTGCTTTTTTTATGAAACAGAGCAGAGGCTCTACTCTTTCTTTTGATATATTGCATGTTAAGATATTGCGAAAATGATAAAAAACGAAATTTAAAAAAAAAACTGATGTGGAAAGAGTTAAATAAAGTTAGCTATGTATTGAACATTGGTTCGCTGTTGCGTCCGTAGCGTTTCCTTCAGTTCGACCTGGTCCTCGTGTGCTCAGGCCATTAAACATGTGGAAAGTGGAGTCATGGGAAGCACAGCCTTCAGTCTCAGCCTCGATAGGGGAAACCTTGTTGTGAAACTCTCGGAAACTCTCTCACCCATTTTTTGCTGCAGAAACAGCAATCTTGCCTCAATCTTGCACGCTTGGCACTTCATTGACACTTTTCCCTAAAACAGTTTAGATTAAAGGAAAGAATTTGGAAAACTGAAAAGCTCGTTTGGAGATGTGGTTTTATAGCCGTAAACTTTGCAGGGTGAAAACCAACATGCGTTGATAATTATGTCTTATAAAAAGGTAAGAGACACACATTTGCTACCGCCACGACTGCAGGCCGGCCCCTGGAGGAGTTCCCCTGCGCACATTTATTACCTTGGCACAGTTTTGGGTGTTGGGAATGCAAACAAGAACCCACTGAATTCAGGTTGTCCCTCATACATCTTAAAAGGGACTGAGAATCTGAATTTGGGTGTTTAGAATTGTTGGCTTTATTATTTTATTAAAACCTGTTGTGTTATTTAAATGTAAAATGGAAGATTTGCCGAGGCTGTAAATAAAATAAAGATTATTGGAGTATGTTATATAAGAAATTTTACTTTAATTCAATGTGTTACATGCAGGGTTTTTTGTGTGTGAAATCTACTAGAAATTTCAGAGTGAAAATGGTTTCAAACAACAAATTTTGTAGGTGCAAAACAAGCTATGTGTCGAAATGCAATGATTAGCGATTTCTAACCATATGATCATAAGTAAAAGTCATCAGTGAGGCAAAAACTGACAAGCTAACATTACAAGGTTAAGTCCTTCTACACTCTAAAAATGCTGGGTTAAAAACAACCCAAGTTGGGTTGAAAATGGACAAACCCAGCAACTGGGTTGTTTTAACCTAGGGGTTGGGTTAAATGTTTGCTTAAAACAACCCAATCGCTGGGTTTGTCCATTTTCAACCAAACATGGGTTGTTTTTAACCCAGCATTTTTAGAGTGTAGTTCACCAAACTTGAGAGCTTAAAATGAAAACCTAACTTTTGATGTGTTAAAGGGTACATAACACACAGTTTCTACCAGTCTCGTTTTAATAATTGAGTACCTATAGAGTAGTATTGCATCCTTCATATCTCCGAAGAGTCTTTAGTTTTATCATATTTATAAAAGACAGATATGCTGTACCGATTCTTTCATGGAGGCGTACAGTAGGTGGAGCTAAAGAGTCATGAGCACACACACATCATGGCATTATCCCTGGATAACTTTCAATTAACTAAACATTGGTGTTGATCACATTAAATGCACTTAAGCGCCGATTGCCAACAAAACACACACATTTGATGCAGTTTCACTCATCGCCCGCGGTTTCCACTCATGACCGGAAATGAACACACACACTTGCAGAACTCCAGAAAAACAAACTGCATCCACTGTACCCTTAGTGCTGGGTTATTTGGGAAGCTGAACAAGGTGATCTTTTCCTCACAACCAGAAACACACTTCTTTAGTGACATTGTTGATTTTGTGCTCTATAACACAATGCCAGCGCCGCCAACGGCTTCTGTAATCCGAAAAAAGCTTGTTGATGGGCACGCTCTTGCTCTCACTCTGGTTGATGTGTGTGTGTGTGTGTGTGTGTGCACTCATCCGGGAGAAGTGCCCATACAAGGAATTCCGCCCTTTATAATGTCATACAGGGCCAAACTCGAAAAAACTTTCCGAAACATATTCAAATCCTGAAGGAGTGTATTTGGCACAGATATACTCTGTCATACATCGAACTCGTTTTTTGAAATGTTGGCCATATTTAGCATGAGAATCAACTCTTTAACAGTCTAAATAAGTCAGAATTCATGAAATAGCATTAGACCCCCCCCCCCCCCCTAACTCTTTCCCTGCCATTAGTCGATTTTTCCGGCTTTCCATGATTTCCTTGTTATACGGTAGGGGCGCTGTTACACATCTTCTGAAAGAATACAGAATCTCCTGATCAAAACACTGCCGAAGAAGAAGCAGAAACAAGCAATATCATATGTAAGCAGATGCATATGTAAAATAACGCGATCATCAACATTAGAGCTTTGGGGTGTTGATGGACTCCATCTGTGTTTGATCATCGTTCTGAATCCCATTTTGATAGTCTTTGACAAAAACACGATATTCCCAGATTTTAGCTCAAAATGTTTTTTTAAACTTGGGCTACCCATATTCAATTGTTGAAAAAAAAGAATGGATTAAGCTAAAATAAAATGGGTCTGTTTGTTTAAAAGCAGAGGCTCTTTCTTTATTTTGATAAGTTGTATGTTCAGATATTCATACAATGAAATATTCTGGGGGCCATGAAACTTTTGTGAAAATGATCGAAAAATGCTGGTGGGGAAAGAGTTAAAAACCTCCCATCCTCAGCCAGAAAGGAATCTCCTCTAAATAAAACTGAAATATGCCCACCGGCCTCCTTCCTCATGCCAGCAGCTTGTAGTGATTAGTAAAGCGTCCTGCAGTGACCTTAGATGCTGTTTGACTCGCACCTTCAAAGTCCCCGAGAGGAATAATACACAGCCAGCCATCCAGAACATCTTAATACGCAAACCTTTCAGAGAACATGACGAGAGCCGGGATAAAGTGAGCACGGCAGGTTGAGATAAGGAAGAGAAACAAACACACAAGCAGCAGGGAAGTGCCTCGGCTTCCTTTGCTTCAGGGTCATCATGGCCAAAAAGAGGCATACTTCATTGCAGGCATTGCACTTGGCGAGAACATGGCCAAGAGTCTGGCTGAGTCAACATTAACATATGGATTAAACTATGCATTGAACTCTGCATTGTGGTCAGTTGTGCTCAAAAGTTTACATACCCATTGCAAAATCCACAAAAATGTGAAGGATTTGAATTTGGATAAGAGGGATCATTCAAAAGTTTATTACTTATTTAGTACTGTCCTGAATAAGATGATATACCGGGGGTGAAAACTTTTGAACAGGATGAAGATGTCCAGATTTTTTCTTATTTTGTTTAAATATCTTATAGATTATATAATATTTGTTTAATATTTTTTCATGTTCATTTAGTACTGTCCTTTGGAAGCACCAGAAGATACTTGCATGTTTCCCGGAAAACAAATTAAGTACAACTTAACTTGATATTTAAATTCAAAAAGTTTTCACCCCCAGAAAAGTGCATCCATCCATTATAAAAGTGCTCCACATGGCTCCGGGAGGTTAACAAAGGCCTTCTGAAGCAAATTGATGGGTTTTTGTAAGATAAATCTCCATATTTAACACGTTGTAAAGTAAAATATCTAGCTTCCGGCGGACCACCTTCCTTATTCAAATGCATAACTGGTGCGACGATGACGTCGGACGTAGCGTAAGCGTTTTGAACTGCGAGAGGCGTTACACTTTCTTCGTAAGTTGAATACGGAAGGCAGTCCGCCGCACTTTTTTGGTCTTCAAATTTTGGGCTGCCTTTCTAAAGCTTTATAAAGCTGGAAGAGCCACACATGTTTTAATATAACTCCGATTGTATTCGTCTGGAAGAATGCCATATACACCTAGGGTGACTTGAGGTTAAGTAAATTATAGGATAATGTACATTTTTGGCCGAACTATCCCTTTAAATGGCTAAATAAACACCTTATTCTGTACACAGACCCTGCAGATATCTCTGTTAATGCCTTTGAAAATCAGGTGGTGAGGTCACACAAGTTCTTGGTTGGGATGACTAGGAGCAAATTTCAAGGGACAACAAACAGTCGCATACTATCTCAAGTGATTATCACACCAAAATACTCCAGGAATGGCGCAGAGAAGTTAAGTGCCATTTGAAATCAGAGGCTCATAACAAAGCAGACCGCCGCTTATCTGTGCACTAATGCGTGAACTCCATTGATCTGCACTTGTGTTTGTGGGCCTGACCAGGAAATGTATGAATGGGTTTGGGAATTTAAACAGATAAAGGTAAGTGGTGCAAATATAGGGCACATTGGGGGGGACAAAATGGATGGGGTGAAACTCCTGGAGCCAACGGTCAGATGACCGACAGTAGAACTCAGATTCCCCCTCATCACATCCAACTCTGGCAATCCATCTATCGCAATATGATTGCTTCTTTCAGAGTCGTTTTCTACAGTTCTTCCCTAAATCCTGGCTATTTCCAGGGACAGGATGTTTTGCAAAGCCCTGCTGATATAATTTGCTTCAAGGACTGCCAGGACGCTGAGCTAGGCTCAGGATGCCAGGTGATCCCTTATCAATTGCAGCTTTCCCAACATCAAACACAGACGCTATCGTTTGAGTACAGAATATTGTTTTTCAAGGGTTATAAGTGGGCATTTTGGCCTTCAAACTCCCCAAAAGCCACTAGATTATCTAACATGACAAAGTTTCTCAAATAACTATATAACAAGATGTCCACTACGTGCATGACATCAGGAGTGAGCAAACCGACACTGTTACAATGCAATGCCCCCAAAAAGCTCTAGCTCATCAAAAGACGACTTTATCTCGTCCCATCCTGCTGACGTTTGCCTGCCAAGTGTGTGACATACTATCAGAAGGAAGGAGGCACCAGCAGTCTGGCTTATAGCTGCAGAACAATTTAACCTTCTATCAACACTGGCGCATGGTCAACTCCCGCTAAGATCCCTGTCTGCTCAATGACGTAGGCTGCACATTGTGAAACTCCCGAAAAGCATCCTTTAGACTGGATTCAATGAATCATCACTGTTCATGCACTCGCATTCGGAGCATATGCCAAATATATAAGGTGATGACAGTGGCCAGAGATACCCAACTAACCAGACAGCACAAAGGTGACAAGACAAAAGGGACTACCCAGTGACTTTGGGAGTAAAGAGAGCAAAAATCTGTTCTCTAACGCCACACTATCGCTTTAGACACTATCATTTTGATTGGCTGAAACTTCACGGAATATTCCACAAGCTCAAAGCAGGTACATTTAGTAGCGGACAATCTCAATTGTGACTTTGCCACTTAATTCTGGAATTCTGAAAAAAAAAAATTAGACTGGAGGAAAATTAATAAGTCAATGGTTTTGCATTCTCTCGCAAATGTTTTGCGTTCCCTCAAGAAACTTTTCATTCACTCGCAAAACCTTTTGTGTTCCCACGAGAACCTTTGCATTTGCTCGCAAAACCTTTGCGTTCCCCAGAGAAACTTTGAATTCGCTCGTAAAACGTTTTGCGTTCCCCCACAAAAACGTAGCGCTCCTCGAGAAACTTTACATTCGCTCGCAAAACGTTTTGCGTTCCCCTGAGAAACTTTATGTACACTTTGCGTTCCCCCGAGAAACTTTGCGTTTGCTTACTTTTTTCCAGTTTGTATCCAGCCTCTGATGGAGACTTCAGATGCCCCGACACCTGTGATGAGACGACTCGACGCCTGTGAAGAGACGACTCAACGCCAGCGTTGTTATGGCCTAAAATAATACATGATTGATTAACTTATCCTAACATTTTTTCTTTAACATTCTCTTTTCTAACATTTTTCAATGTACATTTATGAAATGCACTTTCTGTGAAGCTGCTTTGAAACAATGTGTATTGTGAAAAGCGCTATACAAATAAATTTGAATTGAATTGAATTGAATTACTATAAGAGCCATTATTTGAATAATTCAATTTAACATTAAAGTTAGAAATGCAACGAATAAGATATAATTTTAATGTGTTTGGATTTGTGTATATTCGTTAAACACCCCCATGTTTATTCTGTAATGGTTTGCTCCGTTTTATTATTGGACGGCCTTGGCGCGTTTTGTTTCAGCTCCCCTAAGAAAGAAAGAAAGAAAGACGGAGCTACACAGTTTTTTGACCGGAGTTTATTTTATTTCTGTTTATTGTACAAGAACATTTAAGTAAACATTGAAATTTAAACGAAGACCCGAGTCAATTCTTTGCCCAAGAACAACATGGTTTATTGCAACTACACTTACAAAACCTTTGTGTTCCCCCAAGAAACTTTACGTTCGCTCTCAAAACCTTTCCGTTTCCAAGAGAAACTTTGCGTTCCTTTTTTGCGTTCCCCCACAAAAACGTTGCATTCTCTCGCAAAACGTTTTGCGTTCCTTAAGAAACTTTATGTTCACTTTGTATTCCCCGAGACACTGTGCGCTCGCTCATAAAAACTTTGTGTTCGCTCTCAAAACCATTGCGTTCCCCCACAAAAAACGTTGCACTCCCCAAGAAACTTTGCATTTGCTCGCAAAACGTTTTATGTTCTCCTGAGAAATGGTATGTTCGCTCGCAAAACATTTGCGTTCCCCGGAGAAACTTTGCGCTTGCTCACAATACCTTTGCGTTTTCCCCAAGAAAAAACTTTGTATTCGCTCACATAACGTTTTGCATTCTTCCAAGAAACTTTGTGAAAGCAAGAGAACGCAAAAGCATTGACAAATATGTTTTGTCCTTTTAGGGGCTCTGTATATTTGTTATTAAGTATTGGCAGTTTTTTTTTACATTTGTATTTATACTAAATGTGTTGTAATTTCATAGTTTTATAGAAACTACATAGCTACAAACCAATGTACAAATGTATGCAGATTGTGGAAGAACAACTGTATTTAACTGAAATTTCACTGTTCTAACATAGAATATTATTTTTTTTTCGCTTAAAAAATTAGGTATTTATAATTTGTATATACTGTACTGTTGTTAAAGGTTTACTTCAGTGATTTAGCATTAAGCTTTGTATCAGTAGAAACCTGGTAGTATATTGGAATTATGGTACTTTCCTCCCTCATATCCCCCTGAGATGAGAGAATTATGCATTTTATTTCTGGAAAACATCCTGAGATGACGCAAATATCATCATTTTGCATCATCTGAGGATTTTTTTGGCCAGAGGCTAGAGACTACAGGAACTAGTTCTGCATGTTTTCAACCTGCCCATAGAGGGTGGGATCTCACTCACAGAATGTAAATGCACATGGCCGCTCGGCTCGGGCATTCATAACGGAGCGGTGTTTCAACTTTTCAATTAATTCCTATGAAAGCTTCCATAGGCATGATCTGATAACGCGTCGAGAATGATGCCGCGCTTACCTCAGCTCAGCTCAGCTCTTCTCTTTTCTCGTGATGAATTAAATCTGACTCCTGCTGCGTCTGTGACGTGTCTTTCGTTCGGCTCACTCACACTTTATTGAAAAGACACGTTCAGTTTTTAATTGTAGAGTCTATTCTCTAACTGAATGAAATCATTTTATTACTATGAATATCAAAACGACGTTGGGCGGTGTCGCGGTGGGCAAGTGATAACCAGTAGGCGTGACTTTGGGAGTGGCCTCGTTGGGCAGCGAAGCAAGTGCATTCTGGGAGTTGTTGTCTTTCATCCACATGAGACAAAAATAAATGTTCTGTTTTTTCTCGGTCCAGAAGGCACCAAATTCAAAAATAATTTCACATTTCTACTACATAAACGATCCAGTTTAAATACACATTCATCTTCCCAGCGCTGAAGTGCCCCTTTAATGAAAGTAAATCTACATCTGCACCCAAACTCAAACTCAGTGCTTTACTGTCAAGTGTACATTTCCAAGAGACAAAATGTGCAATATCATTAGTAACTGCACTTGTTTATTAAATACAATAGTGATTTTATGATTATAAAATAATCGCCATCCGTAGAAATTTGTGGCCCTTACGAAACAAAAATATATTGCAGTATATTGGAAAATATCATGTAATACATTAGGCGATATATTCCCATATATGGGATTTAATATTTATATTTTCCAATATATTGCAATATATCGAAAGCGGCAATCATTTGTATATTTTGCAATATACTGCAATATATTACATATATTGTATATATGTACCATCAAAATATTAACAATATATTATAATATATTTCAAGTAATATATTGGTAAATATATTTTCCTTACGTAAGGGGGCACGGATGTATTATCTCTGCTTAGCGTTTGAACTGAAAGTGAAAATAATATGCAGCATCACAGTCAATTCCAAAGATATCTGAAATTTAATATACAGCTGTGTGGATGTGAAACCAGAAACCAAGCAATTGTTAAAATGTGCTGTCAGTTGTTGTGGCTTGTTCAGATGAAAAGATAGATGGATGAGATGGGATTTACTCTCGTCACTATATGCCATTTCCATCATTTTAACTATTAAATGAATGTGTGTTGTCAAGTTATAAAGTAGAGGAATTCCAGTGTGTGGAATATTGGCTGAAAATGACACCGCCAAATCTTAGGCTGTTCAAAACAAGACACTGGATTTTACATGTTCTGTCCCAAAATGTCTGTCACCTGCTAGAAGCTAAACACAAAGAAGGATGACTAAGGAGTTTGTTTAAATATCACAATAATACACAAGTGTGGAACAAACTCATTCAACTCAACTGCTATCCAGCTCATGTGCTAAGCAATTCTGGGAAATTGGAATGTGAAAAAGTGAAACAAAACTCTGAATAGCTTTAAAAGATTGCACCAACCTGGCAGACATTGGTAAATCCAGGGATTAGATTCTCAGAAGTGGTCATCGCAACAACCTGATACTTTGTAAACACAACTTTGCTTACAGACGTACTGATAAATACCAGTCCAAGAAATTATGTACAGGGAGCCAATCAGATTAGAGCTTGCCAGAACGTGTTTGGCGTTTTTGTGCGCAATAAGTGTCAGACGGTTAGTGGGTAACATCTAGCATCCTATTCTTGTCAGTAGCTATGTTTCCATCCAAAGTTGTGAATTGAACTTGTGCGCAAAATTGGAATATCACATGAAACATTTGCGAATAGAGCACTGTTTCCATCCAGCGAGATCTAAGAAAAATGAGAGTTTTCATATATAATAAATGATTTGTGCCGTGTTATCTTGCTTTCAGAGGCGGATACCTACTGTTTGGGAACGCAGTTGTGTAAGAGAGTTCTGGAAGGTAATTATACAGAACCACTTTGATGACAGACTTTACTCAGGAATTTCACAACGACCAAAACAACATTTCAGATGTGCAACGAGATCGGTGCGCTGGTTAATCCAGTTATATCATACAATTGACTGTTTTGATGCACATTGAGGAATTCATTTGGTAAATGTGTCCCTATCAGTGTTGGGGAAATTTACTTTGAAAAGTAATGCATTAAAATATTGCGTTACTCCCTTAAAAAGTAACTAATTGAGTTACTTAGTTACTTTTTAAGAAAAGTAATGTGTTCCGTTACTTTTGCGTTACTTTTCTCACCTGGGCTGGGCTTGTTTTTTTTGTTTTTTATAACAAAAAAGTTCAATTTTTGTGCAAATGTAAAGACCTCTTCATGCCAAAATTGAAATAATAAGCCCCAGGCTGAGGTAAAAATACAAATTCAGACATTAACAGTAGAGGGCGCAGCTCTGCTGTGCTGCCATTCTGGATAATGGAAGAATAGGACGCAGGAGAAAATTTTTTTTACCAATGAAAACAAAAAATCTAGTAACTTTTGCTCATGGTTTAACTGAATCATCAAAGGTCAGCTGCAAATTGGTCAATAAAGGTAGATTAAATGCATACAAATATTTGTTTTATTTAACATTTAATTATTGGAGGTTTGCATAGTACTCTGATTTTGCATTTGACTGATTTTATTAATTTTGAGGAGTAATGAATCTTTATGCAAGTGAGATGAATAAATGCTCAAATTTAGTCTAGAACTACAATAACCCTTATGTTCACACACAACGCCTCTACACTTACTCTCGATTTCTCTCAACATGGGGGCAGGAGAGCTGTCAGTCAAATAAATGTGAAAAAGTAACTTGCGTTACTTGAAAAAGTAATCTGATTACGTTACTCAAGTTACTTGTAATGCGTTACGCCCAACACTGATCCCCATCGTAGTTCATGTGCATGTTTTCTTATCAGATACAAAATGTATACACCACAACAATTTTTTTTTGTGTAACCCCTCCTGTTTGAACCACCCGCTCCAAGCGAGACTCGAACCCGGGTCCGCCGGCATGAGAGTTGGACGCTCCAACAAGGAGGCTAAAGGCTGCAACCTCTAGTGTCAGTCGCTAGAGCGTCTCTTGAGATCAGAGGAGTGGGGTTTACTCGCACAGCGACTACTAGCTGGCCTCCATTACACTCACCCCCCTAAACCTCACTCCCATCCGGTCACGGCACCAATATAACCCCTCCTGTTCGGACCACCCGCTCCAAGCGGGACTCGAACCCGGATCCGCCGGCATGAGAGTCGGACGCTCTAACAAGGAGGCTAAAGGCTGCAACCCCTAGTGTTAGTCGCTAGAGCGTCTCTTGAGAACAGAGGAGTGAATTTTACTCGTTCCAGCTGGCCGCCTTTACATATGCAATTTTTTTATTTATGCACATAAAAATAGGTGGATGGAAACATAGCTAGTGACTTTTGTCCCTAAATGGATTGATGTTATACATTCATAACAGACACATGAAATGCATAAATGAAAAACGTTGCAGACATGTACTGTACCTTCTTAGTCTTGACAGTGGAATGACAGCAGTCGCCGCCGTCGTAGTTGCAGTAGGCCCTGTTGTTGATGGCGTCACAGTAATTGTCACCCATGAACGGCTGAGACAAAAACAGAGAGAGAAACTCAGAGCCCTAACATGAGAAATGGAGAGATGCTGATTTCCCAACCTAAATATATTCAATGCTTCATTGCTTCTAGGCTTGTGTGATAAGTCTGGCCATGGGTTCATCTTCTCCAACACCCACCATTTTAAAGAAGTCATAACTATGAGATAAAACAATATGACATACTGTAGTGTCAACATTATGGCAAAACATCACAATTATGAATTAAAAATCAAAATTATGAGATAAACAGTGTAAAGTATAAAGTCATAATTATGACAAAAAGCCGGAATTATGAGATGCAAAGTTATAATTACAAACTAGAAAGTCAAAATTATGAGATACTAAGTTGGTATTTTGAACTAGAAAGATAAAATTATGAGATAAAAAGTAACAATTCTGTCATTAGTCATAATTATGACATAAAAAGTGTAAATTATGAGATACTAAGTCAATATTAGATGATAAATTAGAATTATGAGCTAGAAAGTCAAATTGATGAGATATGTCAATTATGAGATAAAAAGTCAAAATTATGAGACACTAAGTCATTACTATGAGATAAAAAAGTAAAAGCTATGACATACTGTAGTGTCAAAATTATGATATAAAAGTAACAATTCTGTCACGAGTCATAATTATGACATAAAAATTCAAAATTGAGTCAAAATTTAGATACTGTCAATTACAAAAAAGTCAAATTAATGAGATAATAAATCAGAATTATGAGATACTAAATCATAATGAGATTTAAACATAAATTATGACATGAAAAAGTCAAAATTTAGCTTATTTCTGGCACATAAGAAAAAATCATGCTTTAGAAAATCATAATTATAACAAGTCATAATCATTATTTAAAAGGGTCAAAATTATGACATACTGTAGTGTTATTAAATCTAAATTATTAACATAACTATGAGATAAAACAATATGACATACTGTAGTGTCAACATATGGCAAAACATCACAATTATGATGCTAAATCAAAATTATAAGATAAAAAGTGTATAGTATAAGGTCATAATTATGACAAAAATCCAGAATTATGAGATACAAAGTTAGAATTATGAACTAGAAAGTCAAAATTATGAAATCCTTAGTTAGTATTTTGAACTAGAAAGTTAAAATTATGAACAGTAACAATTCTGTCATAAGTCATAATTATGACATAAAAAGTATAAATTATGAGATACTAAGTCATAATTATGAGATAAAAAGTAAAAGCTATGACATACTGTAGTCAAAATTATGAGATAAAAGTAACAATTCTGTCATAAGTCATAATTATGACATAAAAAAGAGTAAATTATGAGATACTAAGTCAAAATTAGATACTAAATTAGAATTATGAGCTAAGTTAAATTGATGAGATGTCAATTATGAGATAAAAAAGTAAAAACTATGACATACTGTAGTGTCAAAAGTAACACTTCTGTCATGAGTCATAATTATGACATAAAAAGTCAAAATTATGAGATACTAAATCATAATTATGAGATAAAAAATTGACATACTGTAGTCAAAATTGACAAAAAGTCAAAATTATGATAAAAAGTAAATCATAATTATGACATAAAAAGCTGAAATTATAAGATGCTAAGTCAAAATGACGAGCTACTAAGTCATAATTGAGATAAAAAGCCAAATGTAAGACATAAGTCATAATGTGGTGGAAATTGGCTTCCATCAGCTAATGGCCTCATTCCAACATGAACCTTTTCATTGGCAGATCCTTTCTTAACAAACAAGAAAGAGCACGTATGGTGAAGGTGAGAATTACTTGAACATTTGTAGAGATCCGTACTACAAACAGATTGTGCCGAGTGACAGGTATCGACAAGCACAGAGGGGAAAACAAAGACAGGAAGAGCACCGTACATCACAGTCACTTGGACATGTACTGACTTTAGTGTAGAGATCCTCTACATCTTCATCTTCATGAATCTTCTTGGGCCTCTGCAAATGGAGGTCAAGGCAAGAGTGTCGCCAGTGAGGGAGGGAAGATATAGGATAGAGAGCCATTTGAGAGGATTTGGACGGGTGTCCGAATGTCTTACCTCGCATCCTTTTATGCAGTGCAGGACTTCCGGATGGGGGTACCACTTCAGGCCCATGGTGCAGACTATGTGCTGTAAAGAGACACAAACAAAGAGGTTTTCAGAAAGATAAGAAAAACGTGTGCGATTTTGATGTACCATCGCCATCCCAAAGTCAGTCCCATCTACAACCCTTCCATCCCTTTTAATGCCCGTGGTTTCTCCTGAGGGAGTTTGGGTTCCTTTCCTCTGGCTTACTTAGACAATATAACAGTGCTAAGACAGAAGGACGGAAAATTCCGCCAATGGCGGGAAAAGAGTTAAAGGTCCCATGGCATGGCATTTTTCTATTATTTTATAGTGTTTCCTGAGGTGTACTTATATTGTTAGTATGATTTTTACATCATAAAATGTCATAATTTAGAAATAAAAGGCATTTTTTTCTATACTGCTGTTTGCCCTGTGGCTGACTGCCCTGTTTCAAGAGGCGTGTCTGCTGTGAGACTTCAGTAAAAACGCCCACTGTTGTGATTGGCTGACATCTTTGCATTTGAAATGAGCGGAGGGGGCGTGGTTTAACGAGGTCTACGATGCACGAGCTGCTGCCAGAGAGACGGATGGACCTGAGTTCACTTCTCATCAGTTCTCTCAGCATGTCTCAGTTCTGGGTGAACTGTTGTAGTTACTAGAATATACTTCAGGTTATTTGTTTATTTCTAGTCGGAGGGACTGTCACTCATGTCAGAAAGTTAGAAACTTTAGTAAATTATGGATCAGCGCTGACTCGAGACGCAAACCGTTTAGAACGATTCAGTCCGATTTGGTGAACTGGCTCGGTTCGCTAAAAAGAACCGATTCGAAAGAATGGATATCACGGAGACAGCGCGATTGCTAACAAAGTTATTTATAGTAACTACTGAGTTGTGAGAGCACTGTCAGTCAGCGCGAGTTTATTGTGTTTGTATCTGAGAGTTCTGAATAAACACGAGTCCCAGTCACGCCGAGTCCCTCTTCATCATTATTCTACCAACTTTGTAACACATGCAATGTACCATTACAGCGAGATGAACGAGTTAGTAAGTTTGATTAAAGCATTATTTCTAGATATGTTTTTTATCATATGAAAAGCGTCAGTGACGTGCATTGAGTAACTTACACAGCGCAAACAAAGACACAACAGCAGTAATCGAATGTAATCCAGTTTATTGTGGGGAAAGCTGGCTAGCCTAGCCGGATACCCTCACGCTTACCCCCCTTCTGCTTAATCTCGCGCTGCGTTTGGTGCCTCCGCTGTGGGCCAGATGCAGTACTGGGGGTCGGGGATGTTGAAGGCCGACCGGTCAGTGCAGCCCGAGCTTCGGCGTGTGTGAGGTTTATCTCTAAAGAGATGTGAGTCTGCCGATGTTGAGCAGAAACTCCCGACTGTATGCACATTTAAGAACAGATAGACGCGACGAGGACGTACAAAAACACTGACTCACAAGATACAAAACACGAAAACACTGTTCTGTCGGGAGAGAGAGAAGCCGCTGCGTGTGCACGAATAATAAATAATTAGCTACACATAAGAAATCACTGATCACAGATCAGAAGGAACTGAAAAAAGACTTCTGTTTTCATTTGTACATCCAAACACTGAGAAACTGCCAGCATTCACTCGTTCACAAGCAATGATCTCTCGAGCGTTTGCAAGGGCGTGCCAGATTCTCTGGGTGGAGGAAAGGGAGGAAACCGTTCCTGTGTGGACATCATAAGAGGAGACTTCAGGATTGGCTCGTCTGGCCTGTCATTTTCTCAAAGGCAGAGAAAGACAGCCAGAACTCGGTTTTACACCGATCAACATTTCTATTCACTTGGGGACAATATTCAGGCTAGGGGAACTCATATTAATGTTGAAATACCTCATAAAATGAAAACTTCATGCCAAGGGACCTTTAAAGGGATAGCTCACCCAAAAATGGGAATTCTGTCATCATTTACTCACCCTCAAGTTGTTCCAAACCCTTATGAATTTATTTTTCTGAAATATGGGTAATAGAACAGTTGATGGACCCCATTGACTTTGAGTATGGATAAAAATACTATGGAAGTCAATGGGGTCCATCGTTGTTAATTTCGTTGACAAATAATTGTATCTGAGCACTGTAGATGGGAAAAACGGATGCAAAAAACGCAGAAAATCTAACCTGTTCCAATTTTTTTTTGACGGACTAAAGTTTCGGAGGCAGTGTGCAAGCGTGATTGACATAACGTGAGGTTGAAGTTATTTTTTGACGTGCAAAAATTTTGCATGCGAATTTTGGACTTTAATGCAAAGGCTTTAATGCTGCGTTCACACCAAACGCGAATAGAGCGTCAGGAGCGAGTGATTTCAATGTTAAGTCAATGGAAAGGCGCGTTGACGCGTGGCGCGATGGACGCGATTCCGCGAATTGAGCGTCTTGTGCGATATGCGCTTTATGCGCAAGTGGTGCTTTTTGTGCATTCACGCGTTTGAAGCAAATTTGCGTCTGACGCCCGAGTTGAAAAATTTGAACTTTGGCGTCAATTCGCGCCGCGTTAACCAATCAGGAGCCTGCTTGCTGCTGTCACGTGGTAAAGTGACGTGATGAGAAACCCTGCATAATTTAAAAATACTAATATTGTGTCACAAAATGTAGTTTTAAGACTTTTTCAGGTGAGAATGTAGTTGTTTAAAGCTACACTGTGTGATATTTTCCCCCATCTATCGGTGGAAAGGTATATGACCATCCAGTGAATAATAGTTTCTGTTCCTCTCAATTCCGATTTCGTTTTAACTCCTACGGTGGCCGATTTAGTCCAAGATTAACATGGCTTCCAGTTCGATCTCGTCCACATTCGACACGTTGCCATCGAGTGTTAAAACGCGAAAGGCGAATCTTGAATTTACGGGTATGTCCCTCTTTGGCTAATGTGCTTTCCAGATGGAGGGGCAACATGGCGACCCGCATTCAAACCCCTCGCCCGTAAGTATTTTCAATGGCATATTATAAACTTACGAGAATACTTTACTACTTGAAAGAAGTAAATATACATTAATGAGCACATATATTTTTGAAAGAACTAAGTATTTTTAGCTAAGAATAAACTAAAAAAGTTACACAGTGTAGCTTTAAAGCTCAAATCTGTGGTTTATTTATAAAGAGAGCGCCTATTTAAAAAAAAAATTATCTCGCGTTTTTGGAGTTGTGAGATCCAGTGGATCAGCGGCGCTCAGCGCTCATTAACCCCAGCGAGAGCAGCCTTTCCTCGGCCAGTCCTTCTGCCGTCTGCCGCTGGCTCTGATGTCCTGTAGTGGTTCGTCTTGTGTGGATCTAACGGCTGATCTTTGGTGTCATGAATCTATCATTTGTTGTCTGCCAAATCGTTTTGACTGAGGGCAAAGAGAAGTTTCATAACTTTATTTTTTAAGGATATTTAAATATACATGCAGTGAAGATAATGTCGGAGTTGCCTGGACCACATTTGTGGGGCTATTAATGTTTAATCTATTTTTTTAATGAAAATGAAAAGAGGCAGAGGTGTTTTATGACATATTTCTCCTGGAGCGACTTGAACGCGCGTCTATTTCAATTCAAAAGCTCGATTTATACGCGCGTCCAATTCGCTGTGGATGCGCGAATGGATTAAAAATGTTCAAGCGTCCAACTAGACGCGATTTTGACACACTATTCACGTTTGGTGTGAACGCAGCATAAGAAAAGTATTTGACACATTATTCAATAAAAGTATCAGGGTTATAATAGTTAACTAAAACCATTAAAGCATATTCATTACTTGAAATTAAATAAATGTTAGCTAAAAAAGGAATAAACTTAAACGTATTTGAAGTTTTAACCTGATATACTAACTAAAACAGAAATATAAAATTATAAAAACTATATAGATGTTTTTAAAAAACAAACAAAGACTTGAATTGAGCTCTTTTGTGTATTTTTGCGCTTGAACGGTCAGAAACACAGTTATGTCAAAATGTCAGTTTTGGCATGTATTCAAGTAACAGTCAGTTATGTGATGCTTAAATGCTCAATTAATGCATTACAATTGAACTAAACTCATTAGATTTTAGTCGACTAAAACTAGACTAAAACTAAAAACAGGTGACTAAAACATATGACTAAAAATAAATGACTAGTCAAAAGACTATGACTAAAACTAAATCAAAATTTGCTGTCAAAATGAACACTGGTCCACAGTCAGCTGTTTGGTTACCCATATTCTTCCCAATTTCTTCTTTGGTGTTCAACAGAAGAAAGAAATTCATACAGGTTTGGAACAACTTTTGGGTGAACTATCCCTAATTCTGTTACTCTGCTGTTTATTACTGCGAAGCTGCTTTGAAACTATTGTATAAAGCGCTGTAAAAATAAAGGTGACTTGACCAATCGTTGTGCTTGCGTCAGGAAACTGACACACAATGGAGCTCAATTACTGTAAGTATTCTGTTTCCCTCATACGCCAACCACAAGAAAGAGCCAAAACAAGAATGTTTACCTTCACAAGTCTCTCAGTTCTGCCCAACTTGAAAAAAAAAAAAAAGATCAGGAACCCATCCAGATTCAACAACTTGTGAAACGTTACCAGTTTCGAAACATGTATAATTGTGTGAACTCATAATTTACGACTCTTTCCAGCATGTTTGTCATCAAGTTAAGGAGAGATATTATAGGTGTTGAACAGGAGGGAGATGTGTTCACACATACACCGATCAGGCATAACATTATGACCACCTTCCTAATATTGTGTTGGTCCGTCTTTTGCTGCCAAAACAGCCCTGACCCCTCGAGGTATGGACTCCACTAGACCCCTGAAGGTGCGCTGTGGTATCTGGGTATTTTGGAGATGCTCTGACCCAGTCGTCTAACCATCACAATTTGGTCCTTGTCAAACTCGCTCAAATCCTTACGCTTACCCATTTTTCCTGCTTCTAACACATCAACTCTGAGGACAAAATGCTCACTTGCTGCCTAATATATCCCACCCACTAACAGGAGATGAAGAGATCATCAGTGTTATCCACTTCATTCACCTGATCGGTGTATATGTTCACTAGCACATGCTCTCATGAAGAAACCTTGAGGGTCCAGTGAGGCTGTCCAGAACTAGAGGACTGTCTGACCTCTACATCTCCTAAACATACCCTGTGCCTGTAACACCTGCCTCTTCTCGTGCTGTACCCACCACTGCAAACTAAGGTATTTCTCATTCAGAGTTTTCAGAGACAGAAAACATTAAAGCATTTCAGGACAGGTGGGGAAGGGTTCACTTCGTAGTGCTAATAAATAAACTGCAGGTATAGGGGATAACCATGGGATGAATACAGGAACAACAGGGAACCCTATTCATTTTATTTAAAGGGTTAGTTCACCCAAAAATAAAAATTCAGCACATTTGAGCTTCAGCAAGAACCAATGAGGTTCATTCTCGTGTTACGCATCACGTTTGAGCTTCAGCAAGAACCAATGAGTTTCATTTTCGTGTTACGCATCACGTTTGAGCTTCAGCAAGAACCAATGAGGTTCATTTTCGTGTTACGCATCACGTTTGAGGTTCAGCAAGAACCAATGAGGTTCATTCTCGTGTTACGCATCACGTTTGAGCTTCAATAGGAACCAATGAGGTTCATTTTCGTGTTACGAATCACGTTTGAACTTCAGCACGAACCAATGAGGTTCATTCTCGTGTTACGCATCACGTTTGAGCTTCAGCAAGAACCAATGAGGTTCATTCTCGTGTTACGCATCACGTTTGAGCTTCAGCAAGAACCAATGAGGTTCATTCTCGTGTTACGCATCACGTTTGAACTTCAGCACGAACCAATGAGGTTCATTCTCGTGTTACGCATCACGTTTGAGCTTCAGCAAGAACCAATGAGGTTCATTCTCGTGTTACGCATCACGTTTGAGCTTCAGCAAGAACCAATGAGGTTCATTCTCGTGTTACGCATCACGTTTGAGCTTCAGCAAGAACCAATGAGGTTTGTTCTCGAGCATCAATCAGGTTTGATTGAGCTTCTGTTCAATGTTTAGATGTGAATAAAAGCCTAAAATTAAATCTGTTCATCATATAAGTGATCTTGTCTCTTCAGAAAAATTGACTAAACCGCTCACTTCATGGATTGGTTTTACGATCTCTTTATGAACTTTTTGAAGTGTCACAGTGGTAGTTGTGTAGCTGTCAATGGAAGGACAGAAAGCTCTCAGATTTCATCAAAGAGATCTTCATTTCAGTGTTACGCGTTTGAAACGACACGAGGGTGAGTAATTCATTTTTGGATGAACTATCCCTTTAAAGCACACAAAGTACACTATAAGTGCATTCAATAAAATTAAGTGCACTTATTTTTCACAAGAGCTCATAAACCTTTTAACCCCACCCCTCCAATCAATCCTTTCACAATCCAAATTAATTCTGCCCAATATTTTCTTTCTTGAAAAACATCAGGCCGCTGAGGAAAAAATGGATTTTCCCCATCCAGTATGTGGAAAAGAACTGACCCTGACTGACAGTTATAATATTTTCATCCGTGGGGAAGCATACAATACACTTATGACAGATTCAGTCCCTCTGCAGTAACTTCGAAGTTCATGAATAAACCCTTACTGGGGTCTGAAGGGTTACCAACTCAAAATATTCGCTGTTAGCCTGAGTGACCACACACTGATAAAATGCAGATCGCTTTGATTCCCTCAGACTAGCATGCCATCATCGCCTGAATAAGCCTATATCATATTAGACGGCCACACTCTGTTCTCCCAAAGCTCCTGAGATCACATTTAGCTCTCAGGCCTTTAATAAAGGTTTGGTTTATTAATTAGAGGTTAATATTAGTAGTCCCCTCAGCGGACCCAGCATGAACAATCGACTCTCAGAAGAGATGCCGACATCACGTAAAGGCCACGGTCTGCCAAGGCGGCCTAATGCATCAGCAATGTGCGCAGTCATTTTGCTGATGCCAGGGAAGCAAATAAGTGAGAAAATAAGAGGAGCTTCTTAGTAGGGCAGCGTTGAAACCCGAAACGAATCGCTCTCGAGGGCCGATTCGTCACAATAAGTGATTCAACCGACTCAGCAGAAAATATAAAACAAAGTGAGAATGGGAATGAGACTCTGGATTTGCATGGCCACCAAAGCTTGTGCAAACGCCAGCTTACTTTTCCACTTCTCCTGGACGCCTTGGCTGGTGTGGATTTATAGGACGACGTTCTCGCAGCACCGGCCAACAAACACAGCATGACCATTAGCGTTAGCGCAGGTGTCAATCAGGGCCGCCCCGGGCCAGGGGGTAACAGGACGGATTGTGCCCTTGCGCGGCGGCGAGCAGAAGGGAACAGGTGCTGAGGAATTCAAACAGCATCGATTGACACAGGCTGCTGAGAGAACAGTTATTGATCTGACCTCAGTCGACCACCCTGGAACATTTCAGCCGCATCGATTTGGCCTCCTCTTCCCCTCACACTCTGTCTCCAGACTCGAATTACCACCCAGGGAAGATCATATCAATTACTCAAATCAATCAGAAACGTGTTGTTTCATTTCTCTGCCGAAAACCACCTGACTAGACACAAATGCCCATCTAAACACAACAGAAGTGGCGGGACGCCGTTCGGTTTGATCACAGCGAGTTTGCTTCCAACTTTCTAGCATCTTAGATCAACCCCCAAATTCCCTCATCTTAAGGTGTGTTCACACTAGTTCGGTTCTCTTGGTCTGGACCAATCTTCTCTTGGTCTGATGCCAACTGTGATCACTCCTAAGATGAGAAAAACCAAGTGTGGTCGCATCTAGTGTTTTCGGTTAGTTTAGATGTCTTTGGTCTGTGTTGAGTTCATATTTCAAAGCTTGTTTGGTGTGCAGCGTTCACACTTATTCAAATGAACCGCACTAACAAAGCAATCGCACCAGGATTCGTCTTAATCGAACCAAACATGTCTAGTGTGAACACACCCTTAAAGGATTAGTTCACTTTTAAAAAAACTTTTGCTGATAATTTACTCACCCCCATGTCATCCAAGATGTCCATGTCTTTCTTTCTGCAGTCGAAAAGAAATTAAGGTTTTTGATGAAAACATTCCAGTATTTTTCTCCATATAATGGACTTCAATGGGCTCCAAACGGTTCGAGGTCCAAATGACAGTTTCAGTGCAGCTTCAGAGGGCTTTAAACGACACCAGACGATGAATAAGGGTCTTATCTGACGGAACCATCAGTTTCTGCGAGAAACCGAGCAGTATTTATGCTATTATTTTACCTCTTATCAGACAAACGTGATCATCTCTGAGCTCCGCCATAACTTCCGCTAAGTGAGGTCAAAATATGAGCATGGTCATATACGTATACATATACGTAGATGCCCCATTAGCGCATGCACAGATCAATTGAATGAGGCATCTACGATCGATATATCTATGACCAGGCTCGTATTTTGACCTCACTTAGCGGAAGTTATGGCTGAGCTCAGAGATGAGCACGTTCCTCTGTTAAGAGGTAAAATAATAGCATAAATACTGCTCGGTTTCTTGCAGAAACTGATGGTTTGGCTAGATAAGACCTTTATTCATCGTCTGGTATTGTTTAAAGCCCGTTGAAGCTGTACTGAAACTTCCATTGAAGTCCATTATATGGAGAAAAATCCTGGAATGTTTTCATCAAAAACCTTAATTTCTTTTCGACTTCAGAAAGAAAGACATGGACATCTTGGATGACATGGGGGTGAGGAAATTACCAGCAAAAGTTTATTTAAAAGTGAACTGATCCTTTACGGCTATAACACACTACACCACAAGTTTTCAATCTTTTTGATGCCACAGTCTCCTATCCACAAAAAAAGTTACATTATTATTCCTACTCATTATAGTACTGTACTGTTAAATGTTTTATTCTAAGAAATATATCCTTCAACATTGGAAAACTAAACGATTATTAAATATTAATCATTGGTAAAAACTACTATTAGAACACGTGGTAATGGAAAAATGGCAATAGCAATAGCAAGAAAGAACACTTGAATTTGGAAGCATGGTCTCTTTTTTTGGTGTAGGAAGTGAGTATTCTCTTGATATTTGTGAAAATCATATATATATATAAACGGAGGCCAGCTAGTAGTTGCTGTACGAGTAAACCTCACTCCTCTGATGTCAAGAGACGCTCTAGTGACTGACGCTAGGGGTTGCAGCCTTTAGCCTCCTTGTTAGAGCATCCGACTCTCATGCCGGCGGACCCGGGTTCAAGCCCCGCTTAGAGTGGCCGGTCCGAATAGGAGGGGTTACACACACACACACATATATATATATATATATATATATATATATATATATATATATTTTTTTTTTTTTTTACTGAAGTAGATTATATATAATGTTTTATGTATTAAAATGTTTTAAATCTGCTTTATACTTGAATTTATTCAAGGTATGAATATATTTTAGGCATTCATTTCTGTATTTTTTAATGTGTAAACTGTAGATTACATTGAGTGATCGGCAGCATTTTCCTCATCCTTTTTTCTCCTCTTGTCTTGTCTTTTCTATCGATTGCTGTAAAAAATAAATATAGATATATTTTAAAAATAATTTCAATTTATATTCATCAGAAAAAATGCATTTATTTTAAGCAAATTTAATTTATTTAATGTATTTGTAAAAATGATTTTTTTTTGTATGTATGTATTTATTTATTTAAGTCATATTTATTTACTTATTTTAGTCTCATTTAATTATTTTATTTCAGTCTTATTTATTTATTCATTACAGTTTTTTCTCTAGACTCTTCCGTGGTCTTGAAAACCCCATACACCACATGACTTTTGACCCGAGTCGACACTAGTTGGCAAAAATCAGAGCCAGTCTACAGATGATGAGCAGTTGGAGTTGACAGATTTCACAGATAATCGTGCGGTGTATGAGGTGCATATTTCTGCATGAGATTGGAATGTGATCCTCAGTCATTTATTATATGATGCCCAGCTTTTCTCTGTAACCATTTACAAAGAAGGCAAGTGTATGATGCCTGCAGTAGTGTTTTAAAATATGTTCAGATTTGTAAAGTTGTGTATTCCAGCCTTTCGATGAATTTTGCGAGGTTCGAAGATCGAATGTTCCTGCCCGACAGGTGTTCGGTAACACCGCTAGTCAAATCCAGCAGTCACCGCTAAAACACTGCAATACTTCTGACAGGTAAATTTATATAAAGCCTTTCTACTAATGTCTGTAACAGGGTCATTGTTGAAATTATAGTGATTACAGATGGCTTTTTAACTTTTATGACTTGGCCTCTGCCTCGTTGCGGTTCAGATGAGCTCAGAGATTACTGTAATCATAGCCTGTTTTACCAATGCCAGGTAATTGGGAAAGCCATGCATGCCTGAGCCTGCGGCTAATGAACAGTAATTGGAGGACTGCGACATTCAATGCAAAGTTACAATCGCTGCATGTGTTCGCTGAGCAGAGCCTGAAGTTCACTTTATGTGTGTGTGTGAGTGTGTGTTGTACAGTTTGGTGAATTGGTGGATTCATATGACTTTGCTCTAGCAGTGTGTTCCTTATATATTGCCGACTGTACTGTCAAGTTTATCCTGAATGGACTTTTCGGACTATAACGGTAAAAAGACTAAATTTACTAAAGTAAATACTTAAGTAAATTTACTACAATTGTCATGTTTTCTGTCACCATTTGACATTATGTTCCCTCAAACGCTGAAACTACTGTTTTACAGTACCGTTCTGCACACATTAGGCACCACAATGCTGGGTTAACTCAACAAAAGCAGAGCGGGGTTTCATAATCCGTGTAAAAAGCGATGCTAACACCAAATTACAAGAGTGAAATGTTTCTTTACCAGGGGTTAAAAGCAGGGTTTAGAATGACAATAATACTTTTTTTTTTCTTTCTTCAGTTTTCGCTTTGGGGTAAAAAGGAGTTTGAAATGCGTGACCAGCAGTGGTGTACTTTTAGCAAACATCCTGACTTCATCCACTCTGCTGAGAGAAACGTTTAGATGATTATGTAAATATGCGCTGCGTGCATTCCTCTCAATAACAAAATAAACACACAACAAAAATGACAGCGATGAGAAAACAGCAGTTAAGAAAGCATCTGATCATAGCGATGAGGATGTTTGCACAAGTTTTGCAATTCAATACTCCGATAAAGTCACATTAATAGATATGCCACTTATTACAATAGATTGTTTAAGGTGCACTATGTAAAAAAAAAATTTTAGTAAAAAAAACTAAAAGTCCAAAATATCCAAAAACCACTAGGCCAGTGTTATATATTTTGTTCAGTTGAGTACTTACAATATCCTAAATGTTCCCAGCTATTTGTAAATCGTGAGAAGAAAATGCTATTTTAACTGAGGAACCGGGACGTGTGAGGGAGTCGCCTGTCGATGGCGTCATATCTGCGTTCCCTCGGTTTCTGAGGGCTTTTGTCCTGCTGAAATGCTTTACTCTCACTGCAGTGTGAACAAGTGTCATAGCAGCGGCCGAGACGCTCATCACATCATCAACACACTCAGATGTGTCTAATATGATAAACAGAGCTGCGTTACCTCACACTCATGACCGGAAAAGCGGAAATGGCGTGTAAAAACATGGAAAACACAGGTGAAGAATAAGCAGAAACAAGCGATATCATATGTAATCAGATGCATATGTAAAATAACGAGATCATCAACATTAAACATTAAATCAAAAGTGCCTAATGTTACTGAATGAAATGAGCTCTAGGACTGAAGCTTTGGGGTGTTGATGGACTCCATCTACTCCATCTGTGTTTGATCATCGCTCTGAATCTCATCTGGATGGAGTTTTTGACAAAAACATGATTTTCTCAGCTTTTTGCTCAAAATGTTCTTTTTTATGAAACTTACCCACATTCAAGTGTTGATAAAAAGGAATGCATGAGGTTTGTTTAAAAGCAGCGGGTCTGTTCTTTCTTTTGATATGTTACACATTCAGATATTCATACAATATAATACTCTGGGGTAGAGTTGTCAAAAGTACCAACTTTGGTACCAAGTCTGATAGACGCCTGCTTAGCGCTCGGTATAGAGCGTTGATCAGCTGCAGATTTGCGTTATACAACATTAGGAAGATTAGACCCTTCCTATCATGCCACACAACTCCTGGTCCAAGCTCTTGTTCTCTCCAGACTGGACTACTGTAATGCTCTTCTTTCGGGCCTTCCGGCATGTACTATCAAACCCTTGCAACTGATCCAGAATGCAGCGGCGAGGGTGGTCTTTAACAAGCCGAAGAGAGCGCACGTCACGCCTCTCTTCATCAGTCTGCACTGGCTACCAATAGCTGCTCGCATTAAATTCAAGGCACTGGTGCTCGCCTTCAAAACATCCACTGGCTCTGCACCATTATACCTAAACTCGCTCGTTCAGATTTACACACCCACCATGAACTTGCGTTCTGCCGGTGAACGATGCCTTGTGGTGCCATCCCAAAGAGGCATGAAATCACTCTCACAGACCTTTTCCTGGACCGTTCCCACCTGGTGGAATGACCTGCCTATCTCAATTCGTGCGGCCGAGTCTGTAGCCATTTTCAAAAAACACCTAAAGACACATCTCTTCCAGCAGCACCTGACCAATCAAGAATAGCACTTATCATTCTATTCATTTTCTGTCTGTCTAATTTATTTATTAAAAAAAAAAAAACAACAAAAAACAACGATGTCCTGTGTTCTGTGCTAGATTAACTGAGACTTGTTACAGCACTTGCATACTGTTGCCCTTGACTGTTCTAGTTGCTTCTTTTACTCTCATTTGTAAGTCGCTTTGGATAAAAGCGTCTGCTAAATGACTAAATGTAAATGTAAATGTGATCATTGTAGCAAATCACAGACTGTTGAGAGGTGTTTAAGAATCCGTTCAAGAGTACTAAAATGCTAGAGGGAAATGCTGGTATTGTAACATTTTTTAAATTTCAGTACCAACTTGGTACCAAAGTCAGTACTTTTGACAACTCTATTCTGGGGGCCATGAAACTTTTGTGAAAATGATCAAAAATGCTGCATTTTTTTCAAAAACGCTGACGGGGAAAGAGTTAAAAGCAAGCAGCATTACAGCATTAAACATGAAAAACCAGTGTCATTTTCTACTATAAAGCATCTCTCCAGTGTGTTCATGTTTTAACTAGTGGACTTCAGACCTTGACAGACTGAAAAGAAGAAATGAACCAGAGAATATTTCCATGTCAAAGAAGGCGGAGCCTCGCCCACCTATTGCATAATCGCCACGGACCAATGGTAGTACAGAGGTGTTTACCAGAGCGAACTTTTCAGAAAAGTAAAAGTTCCGTTTTGGCCTGAATTTGTTTGAAATGGCCTTAAAGGAACACTCCACTTTTAAAAAAATAAATAAAAATAGGTTAATTTTCCAACTCCCCTAGAGTTAAACATCTGATTTTTACCATTTTTGAATCCATTCAACCGATCTCCGGTAGCACATTTAGCTTAGCATAGATCATTTAAATAGGAAAAATATCCAAACTCTTTGATCATTTTTTGAGCGAGATGCTAACGGTCTAATCAGATTCAATGATCTGTGCTAAGCTATGCTAAAAATGCTACCGCCAGACCCGGAGATCGGCTGAATGGATTCGAAAACGGTAAAACTCAACTGTTTAACTCTAGGGGAGTTGGAAAATGAGCCTATTTTCAAAAATAGTGGCGTGTTACTTTAAGCGCACCCTATATGTGACCCTGGACCACAAAACCAGTAATAGGGGGGACATTTTTTGAAATTGAGATTTATACGTCATCTTATTCAAAGCTGAATAAATAAGCTTCCCATTGATGTATGGTTTGTTAGGACAATATTTGAGATATGAGGGTGCAAAAAATCCTTTAAAGTTGACCAAATGAAGTCCTTAGCAATGTATATTACTACTAATAATACATTTTTGATATATTTAAGGTAGGGAATTTACAAACTATCTTCATGGAACATGATCTTTACTTATTATCCTAAAGATTTTTGGCATAAAAGAAAAATCGATAATTTTGAACCATAAAATGTATTGTTGGCTATTGCCACAAATATACCTGTGCGACTTATGACTGTTTTTTCCCAGCTGATGAATGATTAAAACATCAATAGCCAATGAAATGTTAAAGAGCACAAGCATTTAAAAGCGGCAGAATGTTATTGTCATTAGCATGGACGCAGTTAAATACTGTAGTTACCATTCATTCTTGGTGTGAGTGGGCCTTTTAAGTGAATGTTTTCACGCCTATTTTCTTATGCATCATTATAACTGCATGCACAAAAAGGCACTGAATGTACTAAATTACATTTTAGAGGTGAATTCCTCATAGACAATGCCCCCGTCTGACCCCAAAGTCCCGAGCCTAGACATTGATGAACGACACTGATGAATCATCAGGCACAATCCAATATCTGCTGTCACCTCAAACTCTGAGTCACACTCGGGATCAGCGTCCCGGTGCAACATTCCCTGCCAGTAAGCTGAGAGGCTGAAAACACAAACCTTGACTTTGGGAGGGTTCATCCAGTGATGTCTCATAATGCTGCCGGCTGTCATGTTACTCGGCAGAATGACCACATCGTTGCTACTGTCCCTGCAGGACAACTCGCACTCCTCTCCTGAGGGACACAGACGGAGGAAAAAGCTCAGGGATCATCTCTACAAACACGATGAAATCTATTACATGCTGTTCTAGAGTTGATGAACATGGATGAAATGCCCAGTTGGTCTGCTCATCACTGAGGCCATTAGAGACCATGAGACTTCTGTCATGTTAACCCCTAGGAGTCTGAGCTCTTTTGGGGCCCTTTAGAAGTTTTGACATGCTCTGACATTTGTGTTTTTTTCAGTTGCTTATAAACACATTAATGGCAAAAGTGTTATTACACTGTATTCAGCACAAACTGGGCTACCATAATATGTGATGCTTGTATTTTTGAGAGAAAAATGTTTATGCATGGTTTTTGAGAAAACAAAAAAATGTGTTTTAAAATGAGGGCCTCAAAACACACAATAGATATGTGTCCACAAGATTTTTGAATAATGGGTGTTGTTGCCAAGAGTTTTTACTTCAAACTGACGTGAGAAACATTGAGCCTACTCATTCACATAAAACAATACACGGATTTAAAGTTTGTAAGACAGTTTTTCTTCACAAAGCCAGTATGCGAGGAGGCGTGATAGCTAATGATGGATATCACCTGAGATGACAAAAGAACACAATAGTCCGCATAATGAGCTGCATAATGAATGAGCTTAATTCAGGTGTGTGACAGAGCAACAGGACAGATATATTATATATTATTATATTGTACTTATCTAGTAAATGCATCTTGATTTAAGAATGTTTCAATATTTAGACTAGAAACAAGACAAAAATTACTAAGAGCATTTTTTCTACATTTTTGGTACTATTTTTTTTTGTTTTTTAAAGTAGTCTCATGCTAAAAAATTAAATAATAAACAATTAAAATGAAGATACAATTTATACAAAACGAAATTCACTGTAAAGAAAGCAATTCACTTTCCACAAAAAAACCCTCCGGAATCATTTCTTTAGAATGTAGTCAACAAAGGCCTATTATATTTTAAATTATCAAAAGATTGTGACTGTACACAAAAAAATAGAAACTTAACAGATTATAATGATGTATACCACTTGCCTGAATGGTAAAAAAAAAACCGATATAATTATTTGAGTCTCTTTGGCAATGGTAAGAAAAAAAGAGAGCCGATCGCGCTGGCGTGACCGCTGACTCGAGAGGGTTAAAGACGCTTCCTCCGATTTAGACATGCTGAGGTCTGAACGTCATGTTAAAGGGTCATGAAACGCTAAACCAAATTTTGTGAGATTTTAACAGAGTTATGAGTGTTGAGCATCATAGAAGTCAATGTTACCATCCATTCGTTTTGATTGTTGGAGAAAATGAGTTAATTTTAAACATATTTGCGCTATATTCAACTTCCGGGTTTAAATTCATCTTTGCGTCAACGTCAAAGAATGTGACGTTTTGTCATATTATAGTACGGCGATGACTCATCGGTGTCTCAATTATTCATGAGTCTACGTGTCCTTATCCTATGAGAAGACGACTGGTTTAATTATTCATGAGTCTGTGTGTCCTTATCCTATGAGAAGGCGACTGGCTTAATTATTCATGAGTCTACAAGTCCTTATCCTATGAGAAGGCGACTGCCTTAATTATTCATGAGTCTGTGTGTCCTTTTCCTATGAGAAGGCGACTGGCTTAATTATTCATGAGTCTGTGTGTCCTGAGAGTTGGACGATCTAACAAGGAGGCTAAAGGCATATCAGGACATGAGAAGATAAGGCATGAAATGAGATATACAGTACCAATATCAAGAGGTTAGAGAGCTCTTACTAAAAACGATAAATTACATTTTCCATAAAAATAAAACCCAAAAATATAGTATAGACCAGTGGTTCTCAACCCAGGACCCAGGACCTTATAGATTAATATTAACTGATGATAAAGTTTCAAACCTGGGATGAATTTCCTGAATTCTGATGGTGTCAGCAGACTGAACACAACCATAGTCTGCAGCTTACATTCCAAACCCAACATTAAAAGTAACCTGCACAGCTCTGAATGAATGGGACAGAGACAGAGAGAGGATATTTGAGGGAGAGTTCGCACCTATGCCGTGGCCCTTCTTGCAGCTGATGCGGATGCTGGGGTGCAGGTTCTGAGGTAGAGAGCATTGGCCCTTCAGCTGAGGGCATAACCGGAAGCTTCCGGTCCAGTTCCCGTCCTTTCTGCAGCGGATGATATTGGTGCCAACAACCTGTGGAGATGGCAAAGACATGGGCACACATCACTGCCACACTCCGACATACAGCCGATGGAAACGGCAGATAAAGACACTTTGAAGACCTAAATAAAGAGTTACATGTTTTTGTCACGATTTACACCAGCCAAGTCACTTTTATTTATATAACATTTTATATGCTTCATGAAGCAGCTTCACAGTAATAAACAAGAAAATAACAGCATTAATGTTGTAAAATTACGAAATTAATAAAATGTTTGCTGTAAAGCAGCTCTAAAACAACTACCGTTCAAAAGTGGTCAGGCTCTGCTGTTACCACTCCTGTTCGAACCGCCCGATCCAAGCGGGACTCGAACCCGGGTCCACCGCCATGAGAGTCGGACGCTCTAATGGTGCATTCTAACCGAATGTGAATGACACAATTCGCGCGAGTGATTTACATGTTAAGTCAATGCAGAGATGCGAATAGGCATTCTGCGGCGCAAATCGCACGAATGATGCGAATTGAGCGTTTTGAACGCGTGATTCGCGAGAATTGCGCGAATCGCTCAAGTTGAAAAATTGAACTTTGGCGGATATTCGTGCTGCATTAACCAATCAGGAGCTTGCTCTTGTAGTGACAACAATGAGGAGAAAATCTGTATATTGATATCTGGTTCAGACAATATGATTATCACTGTGAAAACATTAAATGACATGAAACACAACCCAGTCTTTTTGTTAAATGCAAGTTTATGTATGATCAATAATACAAAAGTATATGTAAAAGGTATAATAGGCTATACATGAAATAAAGCAAACAATTCAGTCAAACATTCAAAGTCTGCGCTAGTCGGCTACAACTATAATGTAAAGTTAAATAGCCTAAAAATAAAAAAGTAATGAAACTTCACTTTGCCCTCAGCCTAAACGATTTGCCAGGGAACAAATTATAGATCCATGAGACCAAAGATCGCCCATTACATCTACACAAGACGAATTATAGCTGGAGACACCACAGAGACATCAGAGCCAGCGGCAAATGTCTGAAGGACTGGCCGAGGAAAGGCTGCTCTCGCTGGGGTTAATGAGCGCCGCTGATCCACTGGAGCTCACAACTCCGAAAACACCAGATAAAATCTTCAAATAGGCACTCTTTTTATAAATAAACCACACATTTGAGCTTTAAACAACTACATTATCGACTGAAAAAGTCTTAAAACTACGTTTTGTCACAGATTAACAGTAGATTTTAACCAAAAAAAGACGTGTAAACACAGCCCATGTCAGCCATTTCTCAACGAGACGAGCCGCTAGCAGAAGCCCCGCCCATGAGGAGAATTCACGTCTGTTGTGCAGTGAATATCACGTGGGAATGAAGCAAATTTCACGTGCGAATGAAGCGAGTAAACTCAAAATGTTCAAACGTCCAACTTCGCGCGAATAGAGCGATTTATTCGCGTCTGCAACCCCTAGCATCAGTCACTAGAGCGTCTCTTGAGATCAGAGGAGTGAGGTTTACTCGTACAGCAACTACTAGCTGGCCTCCATTACACTCACCCCCTTAAACCTCACTCCCATCCGGGTCACGGCACCAATGTAACCCCTCCTGTTCGGACCGCCCGCTCTAAGCGGGGCTTGAATTCGGGTCCACCGGCATGAGAGTCGGACGCTCTAACAAGGAGGCTAAAGGCTGCAACCCCTAGTGTTATTCACTAGAGCATCTCTTGAGATCAGAGGAGTGAGGTTTACTCGCACAGCGACTACTAGCTGGCCTCCGTTACACTGAGTAATATCATTGCGCTGCTGCACTCATGGTACGGCTCAAAGTTCCTTGATTATTACGCAGACAAAGAGTATAGTTCCTAGCCATATCGGCCTAGAAAATCGCAACTTTTAATTTTCCGTCTGTCTTAGTAACTACGATGTAACTACAGAAGAGTCAAGTTTTAAATAGGAAAACTATGGAAGTCTTTGGTCATTTTTTTGAGTGAGATACTAACAGTCTAATCAGATTCAATGATCTATGCTAAGCTATGCTAAAAGTGCTACCGCCAAACCCAGAGATCGGCTGAATGGATTCAAAAACGTTAAAGTCGGCGTGAAACGGAAGTTGAGATCGTATTTTTCTCCTTATTGTGACGTATATCTGAGTGAAACGGCTTCTGAAATTAGAAAAAATGTAGGGCGGGGCTTGATTTCGTCCTTCGGGAATTGATTGGATCATTGGAAGTTGGGCGTTGCAAACAAAATGGAGGCAGATTTGAATGCCAGTTTGCACTCAGTTGTGGAGAAAAACTCGATCTATCTCTTAAATAAATGTATTTTCTCTCTAAATCTTTTCTACATGTGTTACTGAGCATATTTCCTCACTTTTCGCTGGTTTATGCTACAGATTTAACTTATTTTAAGCCTTTATTTCTGTAAAACTTTTTTCTCAGCTCTCCCTTATAAGGGGTTCAAACACGCTGCATTTCTAAGTGCGAGCCGTCACGACAAGCTGTCCATCCGAATATATTGAGTAATTTTTACATATAAAAGCTTTTATTTCTCATATGTTTCTCGCTTTTTGCCTCAAGTCCTTCCCGAAGAAGGTATTGTGTACACCGATAAAAATGCAGCTAAGCACCGTATTGCTACGATCAGTGACAGGTTTCTGAGAGGCGGTGCAGAAACGAAACGCCACAGCACATGACCGGGAGAGAAGAGAAGTCGTTTCAATGGGGGAGGGAACGTTACGTATTTGATTAAAGATTATAAGGGTAAAATAATTTTTAAAAATGAATGAAGTGCACAGATAAATCAGTTATAGTAAACACTACAATATTGAATATAAAAATACGAATTGTAAAATTTGATTTCATGCCGCCTTTAAAGCTACACTGTGTGATATTTTCCCCCATCTAGCAGTGAAAATGTATATGACCATCCAGTGAATATTAGTTTCTGTTCCTCTCAATTCCGATTTCGTTTTAACTCCTACGGTGGCCGATTTAGTCCAAGATTAACATGGCTTCCAGCTCGACCTCGTCCACATTCGACACGTTGCCATCGAGTGTTAAAACGCCAAAGGCGAAGCTTGAATTTACGTGTATGTCCCTCTTTGGCTGATGTACTTTTCAAGATGGAGGGGCAACATGGCGACCCGCATTCGAACCCCTCACCCGTATGTATTTTCAATGGCATATTATAAACTTATGACAATACTTTATTACTTGAAAGAAGTAAATATACATTAATGAGCACATATATTTTTTGAAAGAACTAAGTGTTTTTAAGCTAAGAATAAACTAAAAAAGTTACACAGTGTAGCTTTAAAACTAGGGCTGTCAAAAGATTAATCGCGATTAATCGCATCCAAAATAAAAGTTTGTGTTTACATAATATATGTGTGTGTACTCTGTTAATTATTATTTATATATAAATAAACACACAAGCATGTATATATTTAAGGAAAAAATATTATTTTTATACATAAAACATTTATATTTATATATATTATTGATTATATAAATACAGTATATACATGCAAATATTTCTTAAATATATACATGAATGTGTGTGCATTTATATATAAATAATAATTAACAGAGTACTCACACATATATTATGTAAACACAAACTTTTATTTTGGATGTGATTAATCGCGATTAATCTTTTGACAGCCCTATTTAAAACTCAGGTGAGTTGGAAAATGAGTCAAAAATAATGGTGTTCCTTTAAACAGACAGTCTACTAATACTCTAATGAGAGTTATCGAATCATCATATAAGCAGATTGTAAGCCCTCAGGAGTGGAATAATTGCATTTGAATATAGAACCATAAACAAAGGGAAGTAGAGAATAAGACAGACCTGTTTGCATGGTGGCAGTTGAGTGTGGTTGGCCCCGTCGCAGTGGATCCAGCAGGTGCTGTCGAACCTGAAGCCGTCTGTGCACTGGTACATGTCATAGAAGACGGGCGGAGGAGCTGGACAGGTCACCGGCTCGCATGAGCCCTCTAACCAGCGGCCGTCTTCGGTGCACTGCCGCTTGAAGGCTCTCCTGCGGGAAAACAGACTGTGCTGAGGATAAAGGTGATGATCATGATGGATTGAGCGCTTTCGTGTGCGCTATCCAGCCCCTGTGTTGATGTGTGAATAGTCGTATGCGCACCTCTTCGGCTTCTTGGCCACATGGTATCCGGGTTTGCACTTGTATTTGCAGAGGGTTCCCACTTTAAGGCCCGTGTCATTGCAGCGTTTGGTCTGCAGGACGGCGTTGGAAACGGGTGGAGGCGCTGGACAGCGGAGCTCACACAACGCCTCCGGGAACGACCACAGACCGTCCTCCATACAGGTCAGAGTGTTATTAGTGCCTACACACATGTGTAAAACTGAATTCAATAGGTCATTAAATTAAAACAAAAATCAACATTGATAATAAAAAGTCATTGGAAACAATTCATTTTAGCTGTTTATTAGTACTTATAAATGCCTTATTATGCATCATGATTATATTCTACATCCCTTAATCTACCCAATACCTAAACTTAAAGGGTTAGTTCACCCAAAAATGAAAATTCTGTCATTAATTACTCACCCTCATTTCGTTCGACACCCGTAAGACCTCCGTTCATATTCAGAACACAAATGAAGATATTTTAGTGTAAAGCTGATGCTGAGAAAGGCTTCAGATAGGCCTCCATTGGCATTCAGTACATTTACACTCACAAGACCCATAAAAGGCACTAAAAACGTCATTACAAAGTCCATCTCACCACAGTGGCTCTACAATAATTTTACGATGCGACGACAATAGCTTTTGTGCGCAAAAAAAAATCTGCCTCCACGACGCATGTGCGAGAATATGACGTAGCGCCGGGGTTCGGGAAACCATGAAATGCACACTTTAACCCCATTTTGAGCACTACACCGAGACCTAAAGCACGATCAATGTAGAATTCAACAGCTTAGATACGCGCATCTTCCTCTGCTTGTAAACAAATCTCTTCTGGGTCATGTGTCCGAACGCCGGATCTGCGTCATATTCTCGCGCATGCGTCGTGGAGGCACACACGGAAGACAAGAACAAGCTGGATAAAGGTGTTATTTAGATTTTTTTTTTGCGCACAAAAACTATTGTCGTCGCATCGTAAAATTATTGTAGAGCACTGTGGTGAGATGGACTTTGTAACGAGGTTTTTAGTGCCTTTTATGGGTCTTGAGAGTGTAAATGTACTGAATGCCAATGGAGGCCTATCTGAAGCCTTTCTCAGCATCAGCTTTCAACAAAAATATCTTCATTTGTGTTCCGAATATGAACGGAGGTCTTACGGGTGTCGAACAACATGAGGGTGAGTAATTAATGACAGAATTTTCATTTTTGGGTGAACTAACCCTTTAACAACTACCTTACTGACTGATTAAAGGGTTAGTTCAGCCAAAAATGAAAATTAGCCCATGATTTACTCGCCCTCAAGTCCTCCCAGGTGTATACGACATTCTACATTATATTAGTCAAGTCAAATTTATTTGTATAGCGCTTGTTATAATGCAGATTGTTTCAAAGCAGCTTCACAGTGTTAAACAGGAAAATAATGCAGCAGAATTTGATTCGGGCGTACAGCCGCTCCGGAGAAAACGGTGATGTCATCAGCTCATTTCAATTATCATTCAGGGACTATGTGGGCAGATCAGTAATTTAGTTGATATAGTTAATTAAGTTTATTAATTAGATTTATTTGGATATTTAGTTGAAAATTTAGTGTCCCCAACTGAGCAAGCCAAACCAAAGGCAACAGAAGTCCATAAAAGTGCATCTATCATCATAAAAGTGCATCTATCAATCATAAAAGTGCATCTATCAATCATAAAAGTGTATCTATCCATCATAAAGTGCATCTATCAATCATAAAAGTGCATCTATCATCATAAAAGTGCATCTATCAATCATAAAAGTGCATCTATCCATCATAAAAGTGCATCTATCAATCATAAAAGTGCATCTATCAATCATAAAAGTGCATCTATCATCATAAAAGTGCATCTATCCACCATAAAAGTGCATCTATCCATCATAAAAGTGCATCTATCAATCATAAAAGTGCATCTATCAATCATAAAAGTGCATCTATCCACCATAAAAGTGCATCTATCCACCATAAAAGTGCATCTATCCATCATAAAAGTGCATATCAATCATAAAAGTGCATCTATCAATCATAAAAGTGCATCTATCCATCATAAAAGTGCATCTATCCATCATAAAAGTGCATCTATCCACCATAAAAGTGTATCTATCCATCATAAAAGTGCATCTATCCACCATAAAAGTACATCTATCCATCATAAAAGTGCATCCATCCATCATAAAAGTGTATCTATCCACCATAAAAGTGCATCTATCCATCATAAAAGTGCATCCATCAAACATAAAAGTGCATCTATCAATCATAAAAGTGCATCTATCCATCATAAAAGTGCATCTATCCATCATAAAAGTCTATCCATCATAAAAGTGCATCTATCCATCATAAAAGTGCATCTATCCATCATAAAAGTGCATCTATCCACCATAAAAGTGCATCTATCCATCATAAAAGTGCATCTATCTATCATAAAAGTGCATCTATCAATCATAAAAGTGCATCTATCCATCATAAAAGTGCATCTATCAAACATAAAAGTTCATCTATCCATCATAAAAGTGCATCTATCCATCATAAAAGTGCATCTATCCATCATAAAAGTGCATCTATCCATCATAAAAGTGCTAGATATATAGATATATAACAGATATATATACTTTTATGATTGATAGATGCACTTTTATGTGTATATATATATAAAAGTGCTAGATATATAGATATATAACAGATATATATACTTTTATGATTGATAGATGCACTTTTATGGTGGATAGATGCACTTTTATGATGATAGATGCACTTTTATGATTGATAGATGCACTTTTATGATTGATAGATGCACTTTTATGATGGATAGATGCACTTTTATGATTGATAGATGCACTTTTATGATGATAGATGCACTTTTATGATTGATAGATGCACTTTATGATGGATAGATACACTTTTATGATTGATAGATGCACTTTTATGATTGATAGATGCACTTTTATGATTGATAGATGCACTTTTATGTGTATATATATATATATATATATATATATATATATATATATATATATATATATATATATATATATATATATATATATATATATATATATATATATATATATATATATACACATAAAAGTGCATCTATCAATCATAAAAGTGCATCTATCAATCATAAAAGTATATATATATATATATATATATATATATATATATATATTCAAAAGCAGGTATCATATAAATAGTACTGAAAATAATACTTCACTATATGTATAATTAAAAATGACAAAATATTTAGTGACTGTCATGACATCTCTTCTTAAAAAACTTCATAAATCCCAGCACAACTGATTTCTGACTATCAGTATTAACTGGTAATAGTTGTTAACCACACTGAGAAGACTTCAAATGAGGGTTATAAAATCAATATCTCCTTTAAATTCTGACGGGATGAGTCACGAACCAAACCTCGGCGAAACACCTGTGACCGCACACGACGGGATTCCATGTTAATGCGCTGTGGCGCAACTGCAAACAGCTGCAAGTCACAAATGACTTGGCGGAGGAATTGTTTATTCTGATTATTACGATCAGAGTTTTATTCGTGATTTAGTTCCTGTTATTGCATTGAGTCAATTATCCTCCTGTACGCTGGGGAGGCTCAGAAGGGCATATATCAATGTGACTATATGGACATTAAAAGCATCAAAGTTCAGTAACACTGAGATTGTCCAGCTTTTCTCACCCACAAGCTGAGCGGGCTCCTTGCACTGGAACGTGCTCTTCTTGCCGTAGGTGGTGCCTTCTGGGAAATCAAACTGGGCAGGGTGCACATGGTACTTATCTGGTAGCCCACAGTCAACCGGCTCACACGAAACTTGCTTGTTCCACTTCCTATCAGCGCAGGTGATGGTCACACTGGAGTCCGTCTGCAGAGAAGACACGGCAGATTTTCAGCTAGAGTTCAATAAACTGAGCTGACACCAGATCAGCTCTGCAAAACCACACATCTGTTCCTCTCATGCATGGGTCTGAGATCAGTGCGAGTGCATTAGCATTTCACATGAGGTTTGAAGAGCCATTTCTTCTTGCATTAGTCCAAATTTGTATACTGTTATAAAGATATACATTGTAAGATAAAGATTCACATACTAGCGATCGTCTTACTTTTAATAGCATCTGCACCAAATTGCATTTGTTTGCTCAGTTTGGGCCTCTGAAATAAAATGTAGGTGTTTATTTTCTCAAGTATGAGCTCCATATTCTAACTATATCATATGAGCCATAAAATTGTGATGTATTAGATATGACACTAAACAAAAAACACTATTATTTCAGGTCTTGCGTTGTGTTGTTTACTGACAAAACAAGGCACAAAATACCCTTCGCAAGTGAAGCTTCTGATTACAAAATGAATGTTTAAAAATCTTGTGTTATTTTTTCTATCCTGGCTCAGACGTAATAATCCAGTGTTGGGTAGTTTTTGTGTTACTCAGATCCTGGGTCAGACGTAATAACCCAGTGTTTGGGTAGTTTTTGAGTTACTCAGATCCTGGGTCAAACGTTACAACCCAATGTTTGGGTAGTTTTTGTGTTACCCAGATCCTGGGTCAGACGTGACAACCCAGTGTTTGGGTAGTTTTTGTGTTACTCAGATCCTGGGTCAGACGTAACAACCCAGTGTTTGGGTAGTTTTTGTGTTACTCAGATCCTGGGTCAGACGTGACAACCCAGTGTTTGGGTTGTTTTTGTGTTACTCAGATCCTGGGTCAGACGTGACAACCCAGTGTTTGCGTAGTTTTTGTGTTACTCAGATCCTGGGTCAGACGTAACAACCCAGTGTTTGGGTAGTTTTTGTGTTACTCAGATCCTGGGTCAGACGTAACAACCCAGTGTTTGGGTAGTTTTTGTGTTACTCAGATCCTGGGTCAGACGTAACAACCCAGTGTTTGGGTAGTTTTTGTGTTACTCAGATCCTGGGTCAGACGTGACAACCCAGTGTTTGGGTAGTTTTTGTGTTACTCAGATCCTGGGTCAGACGTAACAACCCAGTGTTTGAGTAGTTTTTGTGTTACTCAGATCCTGGGTCAGACGTGACAACCCAGTGTTTGGGTTGTTTTTGTGTTATCAGATCCTGGGTCAGGCGTAATAACCCAGTGTTTGGGTAGTTTTTGTGTTACTCAGATCCTGGGTCAGACGTGACAACCCAGTGTTTGGGTTGTTTTTGTGTTATCAGATCCTGGGTCAGGCGTAATAACCCAGTGTTTGGGTAGTTTTTGTGTTACTCAGATCCTGGGTCAGACGTGACAACCCAGTGTTTGGGTTGTTTTTGTGTTATCAGATCCTGGGGCAGGCGTAATAACCCAGTGTTTGGGTAGTTTTTGTGTTACTCAGATCCTGGGTCAGGCGTAATAACCCAGTGTTTGGGTAGTTTTTGTGTTACTCAGATCCTGGGTCAGACGTGACAACCCAGTGTTTGGGTAGTTTTGTTCATTCTTGTATGAAGTAAAACAATAAGTTATATTTTAGTAAAAATGAATCAACACATTATGCTGGGTTAAATAAACAACCCAATTTGCTGGATAAAATCAACCCAACATGTGTTCTGTCCTATATTTACCCAGCCCTTGGGTTGAAAACAACCCAAATTTGTATACTGTTATAAAGATATACATTGGAAGATAAAGATTGACATACAAGCGATCGTCTTTCTTTTAATAGCATCTGCACCAAATTGCATATGTTGGCTCAGTTTGGGCCTCTGAAAGAAAACGTAGGTGTTTATTTTCTCAAGTATGAGCTCCATATTCTAACTATATCACACACTCTAAAAGATGCTGGGTTAAAAACAACCCAAGTTGGGTTGAAAATGGACTAACCCAGTGATTGGGTTGTTTTAAGCAAACATTTAAGCAAACGCTGGGTTAAAACGACCCATTCACTGGGTTAGTCCATTTTCAATTTTTAGTTTTTAACCCAGCATTTTTTTGAGCGTACTATATGAGCCATAAAATTGTGATGTATTAAATATGACACTCAACAAAAAACACGTGCAAAAAAAAGACTATTATTTCAGGCTTTACAGGATTACGGCATATTAGATGCGCCAACCAAAAGTCATCCATGTAAAGGCTTGGTCACATTAGTGAAACTTCAGTGACATTTTGACCTTCAAAAGTAGGTCCATTGTCAATAAAGTCGATGTATAACGCAACGCTTCCTCAGAAGTCACTTCCAAAGCAAACAGCTTCATGTTGTGAATATGCATGTTCAACAAACTTGAATCCAATGTAAAGTCTGTGAGGGGGATTTTTCTTTCAGTCATCTGAGCTCCTGTTTGTTGGTGCGATGAGCTGTTGCCTGCTCGATCCAAATCGGGCTCTCATTTCAGTTATGCACGAGAGCAAGACAGCTACAATCCAACGATAATACATACGCATCTTCCTTTAAAGCCCCACGTGACGCACAGTGTTTTGATAATAAGAAGACAGTGTGCTTAGTTTGGACACTGCTGTGCAAAATATGTTGGCGCATACTCTTGACCAAAACTCTGTTATTCCAAAAATGCCCCAAAACAGCCTGACATCTGGTTACAGCGCTTGAAACATCTTTGACCCAGGATTTTGCCGTAACTTCACCGTATAATGTGCTTTTGAAATACCTATCTTGTGGGATCTGACTTCAATACAATAACAAGCGGATAATATATTTCCTGGTAGCTTTTAGTTGCAAAAGAAATAGGACAAAAATAGGACAAAATGCATTATTTTGATTGGATGCAGCCGAGATAAACCTACATAGGGAAATAGTAGAGGTCGACCGATTGATTCGTTTTGCACAGATAACCGACTGCTTGCCAAATACATAGCGATACACACACTCACCTAAAGGATTATTAGGAACACCTGTTCAATTTCTCATTAATGCAATTATCTAATCAACCAATCACATGGCAGTTGCTTCAATGCATTTAGGGGTGTGATCCTGGTCAAGACAATCTCCTGAACTCCACACTGAATGTCAGAATGGGAAAGAAAGGAGATTTAAGCAATTTTGAGCGTGGCATGGTTGTTGGTGCCAGACGGGCCGGTCTGAGTATTTCACAATCTGCTCAGTTACTGGGATTTTCACGCACAACCATTTCTAGGGTTTACAAAGAATGGTGTGAAAAGGGAAAAACATCCAGTATGCGGCAGTCCTGTGGGCGAAAATGCCTTGTTGATGCTAGAGGTCAGAGGAGAATGAGCCGACTGATTCAAGCTGATAGAAGAGCAACTTTGACTGAAATAACCACTCGTTACAACCGAGGTATGCAGCAAAGCATTTGTGAAGCCACAACACACACAGCCTTGAGGCGGATGGGCTACAACAGCAGAAGACCCCACCGGGTACCACTCATCTCCACTACAAATAGGAAAAAGAGGCGACAATTTGCACGAGCTCACCAAAATTGGACAGTTGAAGACGGGAAAAATGTTGCCTGGTCTGATGAGTCTCGATTTCTGTTGAGACATTCAGATGGTAGAGTCAGAATTTGGCGTAAACAGAATGAGAACATGGATCCATCATGCCTTGTTACCACTGTGCAGGCTGGTGGTGGTGGTGTAATGGTGTGGGGGATGTTTTCTTGGCACACTTTAGGCCCCTTAGTGCCAATTGGGCATTGTTTAAATGCCACGGCCTACCTGAGCATTGTCTCTGACCATGTCCATCCCTTTATGAGCACCATGTCCCCATCCTCTGATGGCTACTTCCAGCAGGATAATGCACCGTCACAAAGCTCTAATCATTTCAAATTGGTTTCTTGAACATGACAATGAGTTCACTGAACTAAAATGGCCCCCACAGTCTCCAGATCTCAACCCAATAGAGCATCTTTGGGATGTGGTGGAACGGGAGCTTCATGCCCTGGATGTGCATCCCACAAATCTCCATCAACTGCAAGATGCTCTCCTATCAATATGGGCCAACATTTCTAAAGAATGCTTTCAGCACCTCGATGAATCAATGCCACGTAGAATTTAAGCAATTTATGAAGGCGAAAGGGGGTCAAACACAGTATTAGTGTGTGTTCATAATAATCCTTTAGGTGAGTGTAGGTCTGCTGTGATTATACAGTATGAGAGCGCCCTCTAGAGGCGAAATATAACACAAAATATAACACTGGAGTTTGTTTTGACACATGAGACAGATGCGGATGTAAAACAGACAATGAACCGGTATGTGTACAGTACACTACCGCACGTGTTTTCATATCATTATAAAGTAATTAATTTGTTGACTAGATGCTTCATAAGTGGAGAACAGCAGTGTGTTTGCCGTCGACGCTAGCATTAGTTCCTCAAGCGGTTAAAACTATGCAACAACAACACACGCAAGTCCGACCCAAATGTTTAATGTCCCGATTGTTACCACATGCTTGTGGAATATCCAGCTGGTCATTTTTATGCATTCGTTTGCAAGCAAAGTTGCATATTTAAAGCTAGTGACGCGAGAAAGTTCACGCAGCTGACAGAAACACATAAACAAATCAGAAACGCTTTTTTTATCATCGCTGTGATGCATTGTTATTTTGATTAGATACTCGTCGAGTGTTTATGAAAGCAAATGACGTGTGAGAGAATGCATACAAATTGTTATACAAATCAGACACATATGTACTGTATAATGTATGATCAATAGGTTTCAATGCTATGGCCTTTATGTAGATATTTAAAGATCGGAACTGAGAGCGAGTGCTGAATTACAGTAAATTATCACATCGGACAAGGTCATTTATAATCAATAAGAGTGCATTAACATGAACTAAGGTTAATAAATGCTGTAGAAGTACACTGTGTGCATAATTATTAGGCACGTTGATTTTCTGATCATATTTTTTCTGGCAGTACGTTTTGGGAGTTCATTTTTGTCCATCCTGATGTCGGTTTTGCAGAGATGGACTAAAATGAACTCCCAAAACGTCCTGCCAGATTCTGGAAGATGAATTCTTCAAACAGTGGAGCGAGAGGATGTGGTGCTGGTCCTTCAAGAGTCACTCTTAACCTATCTGTCTATACAGCCTATAAAAAACTGTCTTCATGTATTTTACAACACGTGTGATTCTTATTTAGTGGGGGTCATTTTTTGGGATTCTTTACCTAATTTAAGTCTCTGAGATCCTGACACCTTGCACTTCTGGAGACTCCAGGTTAAGGTTGCAGCTCTGGAAAATGGTGGCGCTGGAGACTAAAGGGTTCCTGATGGTTTCACACTTAATTCTTCACCTTAATTCTTAAAGAGCACCTATTATGGCATTTAAAATGTTCCAAATATTGTTTTAGAAGTCCCCAACAACAGTTTTGCATGCATGCAATGACAAAAAAGACTTTTCTTATAATATGCATTTATTTTTACCTGTTTTGACAGCGATTCTCAAATGATTCCTTTAGTGATTCACTTTTCAAAACCCCGCCTTTAAGTGACGCTAATCTACCGTGATTGGTCCGATGACCCAGTCAGTTGTGATTGGTATAGTCTGTGCAGATATTTTCGGAAACAGAACCCCCATCAAAGTCTTATAGTGACAGTAATTTGTTAATATGTGTCAGGAGTTATGAATATGAAAACTGCGTCGGTACCGTTTGATTGTAATATGAGCCTCAGCTGATCTCATTCATAAAAAAACTCCTCTATTCTCCTCACGAAGACTCGCGACAAATCAACATCCCTCAGGGCTTTTAGTTCAAAAGTGTGCAGATGAGGAGACATATTGATAGATTCTCATATGTCTGTGTCAAATTTCTAAACAGAGGAGTATTTTTTATTCAATACTTCCTCAAAATGTGCAGATATAGCCTAATCATGAGCGATTGAGTCTCTTATGTGTTGTTTTCAGTTCATCCTGGCAGCCGGAGGGCGCTCTGTGCACATGTAGTCCATATGGTACAGACAGACGAAGAAGAACCATGTGCCATAATAGAAGTCCATAATAAAAGCTTCCTGAGATCGCGAAACATGCAAATAGAGACATTTGAAGACTAATAAACACACAATCGCGACGATGTATGGTTTGTCTTCAAGCCACTTGGTCTTCAAATGCTCATCCTTGGGCAGATGAAAAAAGTTTGCTTTTGAGTCGCACTTCAGAACACAGCGTCTCGTCGCCATGATGTTTTCTAGTGTTCACTGGCGTCTCGTCTCCATGATGTTTTCTAGTTTTCACTGGCGTCTCGTCTCCATGATGTTTTCTAGTTTTCACTGGCGTCTTGGAGCGCTATAAGTGGGTGTATCGTATTCAAATAACTTGACAAGTTGACGTCATCTAGTCAGAGAAAAAGCTTCGGTCTTCTAACGATTCTTGAAAATGACTCAGAGTCGACTCTAACTTTTGAAAGAAAATAACTATATATACAGTGCACTGTCATATTTCAAACTTTGCAGGATGTTTTTGTTCACTTAGATCTATGTTACACACTACATGAAAGGTACATTTCAAAATTCCATGATAGGTGCTCTTTAATTCTTTTGCGGTTAACAGGTGTCTTTTCTCCGCCACATGTTTTTGTCTGACCCTGCTGACCCAACTAGCGTTTCACTGTCCAATGGTCATGCTTTAACTGCAATGTCTAGTATTGCATTAGTATTGCATCCTTCTCATGGGCATTTAATCATTTTTGACTTTTCAGTCTGAGTTAAATCTCTTTTTTTGGCTCAATTTATCTGTAAAAGAAAACATGCCTAATAATTCTGCACACCTGAATATAAGGTGTTTTTCATTTCCAGCCTTCATGAACAATTATATATCACTTATACATTATTAACCCTCCTATTATCTTTGGGGTCAATTTCACCCCATTCAATGTTTAACGTCTGTAAAAATAATTTTTTTTTGCTTTAGTTTGAATGACTTTTCCTAATTTAATGGGGACAACTCTGTAAACATAAAATTAAAGGGTTAGTTCACCCAATAATGAGAATTCTGTCATTAATTACTCACCCTCATGTGGTTGGACACCCGTCAGACCTCCGTTCATCTTCAGACACAAATGAAGATATTTTAGTGTAAATCTGATGGCTCTGAAAGGCCTCCATTGGCTCAATGGCACGGTTCACTCTCAAGACCCTTAAAAGGTACTAAAGACGTCGTTACAAAGTCCATCTCACTACAGTGGTTCAAAAATAACTTTATGAATCGGCGAGAATAGTTTTTGTGCGCAAAAAAACCCTAAATAACGACTTACATAGTGATGACCGATTTCAAAACAAGGCATCATGAAGCTTCGAAGCGTTATGAATCAGTGAGTCGAATCATGATTCGGATCGCGTGTCAAACCGCCAAACTGCTGAAATTTTGCCATTCAAACTGCTGAATCGACTCACTGATTCATAACGCTTCGAAGCTTCATGAGGCCGTGTTTTGAAATCGAAAAAACACCCGTCAGAGGTCTGACGGGTGTCGAACGACATGAGGGTAAGTAATTAATGACAGAATTTTCATTTTTGGGTGAACTAACCCTTTAACATGATGATGTTTTTCCAATGTCCTGTACACATTTTGTAGCATCTGTGTTCTTTGGGGTCAATTTGACCCGAGGCTCTTTTAGCTTTATAAAACATAAGAAATATCAAAATTTTACACCCATTTGTTGAGGTTGCTTTATTGAGGTCACTAGAACATGCTATAATGTTATATATTCAATGTAACATTCAAACAACTTCCCTCTGATTAGGGCTCTAATCTAACCTAACCAAACCATACCTGTAGTATTGCGAGAACCACTAGTAGTTCACGTTATTATGGTATTAATGTCATCAAAATGGTTCCAGGGCCCACCAGATATGCTGTCAGACATAAATGACCTGAGACATAAACCTTTGTTAAAAAAAAAAAAAAAAAAAAAAAAAAAAAAAAATTCATATTCTGGAGGTTTAAATTGCTGGGGTCAAATTGACCCCAGTGGGTAACAAATGTTACTAGATTTTAGGGTAACAGGGTTAAATACTAAATCAATAGTAGTTATTAGGATTACTGTGGTTTGGAATTGGTCAAATGTGCCTGGTAAAAAAATATGATCAGAAAATCAACGTGCCTAATAATTCTGCACACAGTGTTTTGCTCAACATTTACTAATACATTTTTAAAATCTGCTCACAATATAGCTAACATGAATGATCAAGGCATAATTAATACATATATATGCACGTATATAAGAAAAAATTTTTATATTCATACACCAATCAGGCATAAAATTATGACCACTGACAGGTGAAGTGACTAACACTGATGATCTCTTCCTCACCTGTTAGTGGGGGGGATATATTAGGCAGCAAGTGAACATTTTGTCCTCAGAGTTAATGTGTTACACTGCAAAAAAAGGCTTTTCTTACTTAGTATTTTTGTCTTGTTTTCAGTCCAAATATCTAAAATATCTTACATTAAGAAGCATCTCTTGACAAGCAAAAGTTTTTGTCTTGTTTTTGGGGAAAATAACTCAAAATTATCATCGGCATGTCATGTTCATGTAAATCTTTGGAGAGGTCAAATAACTGCAACATCTAAGCAATTTAGTAATCGTCATTACTTGCAAAAGTTGTTTTGTCCCATAACAGAACATATACTTTCATCATAAAGCACTAAAGATAATACTAATATAAGATAACACACCACTAGACGCACAGGTTATTGATAGGCTCGGGCTACCTCGTACATTTCAGCCTTTTCTTTGATTATTTGATACACCACAACAATATCTTCTTACCCAGCCATTACTCACTTTCATGTTTCTCCATATAAAACATATGCTTTCCACATGATAAACTCAATCAATATGTTTAGAATATCTGCACAGAATTCCCGAAAGTGCCTGAACTGAGAGCGAGTGCAGAATTACAATAAATTATCACATCGGACAAGGTCATTTGCACTCCTGTGAAGGACAGGCGGGCGTGTGCAGGTAACGGCTGACCTTTAGGCATGAGTGAATCAGAGCGCAGCCGAAAACAACATTGCACAACATCCTGCCCTTTGTGAAGGAAGTCTGAATCATGCAAGAAACGTCTCCTGTTTAGAATCTGTTGAAATGAAATGCAATACATCTGGATCAGAGTTAAAACTAAGCCTAAAAAGCAACATAAAACAACTTTATAAGGTGCACCTTGCTAGTCTTGCCTCGAATTCCTCACGGCCGAGACTCAATAAGGTGCTGGAAACATTCCTCAGGGATTTTGCTCCATATTGACAGGATATCATCACACAGTTGCTGCAGATGTGAAGTGAAGCTCCCGTTCCACCACATCCCTAAAGCTGCTCTATTGGATTGAGATCTGGTGACTGGAGGCCATCTGAGTTTGGGCTCTTTCTTGTTTGTTAAGAAAGGATCTGCCAATGAAATGGTTCATTTTGGAAGGAGGTCATTAGCTGATAGAAGTCCATTTTCACCACTTGTTATGTCGAAATTATGAGACACAAAGTTGGAAATTATAAGATGAAAAGTAACATTTATGAAATAGTAAAAAGTAAAAATTTACTTTTTATGTCATAATTTTGACTTTCTAGCTCATAATTTCCGACTTTGTATCATTTTTACTCATAATTATGACTTAGTATCTCAAGTTTGACTTTTTATGTCATAATATGTCATAATTGTCATAAGTGTTTCATAATTTTTACTTTTTATCTTATCATTTTGACTTCTTGCTCATAATTTCCGACTTTGTCTCAGAATTTCAACTTTTTTCATAATTATGACTTAGTATCTCAATTTTTACTTTTTATCTTATAATTTTGACTTTCTAGCTCATAATTTCCGACTTTGTATCATTTTTACTTTTTGTCATAATTATGACTTACTATTTCATAAATGTTACCTTTCATCTTATAATTTCCAACTTTGTGTCTCATAATTTCGACTTTTTGTCATAATTATGGCTTAGTATCTCAATTTTTACTTTTTTTGTCATAATTATGACTTAGTATCTAAATTTTACCTCATGTCATAATTATGACTTACTATTTCATAATTTTTTACTTTTTATCTTATCATTTTGACTTTCAAGCTCATAATTTCCGACTTTGCGTCTCACAATTTCGACTTTTTTGTCATATTTATGACTTAGTATCTCAATTTTGCCTTATGTCATAATTATGACTTACCATTTCATCATTTTTACTTTTCATCTTATAATTTCCGACTTTGTGTCTCATTATTTCAACTTTTTGTCATAATTATGACTTAGTATCTCAATTTTGCCTTATGTTATAATTATGACTTAGTATCTCAATTTTGACTCGTCATAATTATGACTTACTATTTAATCATTTTTACTTTTTATCTTATAATTTTTACTTTCTAGCTCATAATTTCCAACTTATGTCATAATTATGACTTAGTATCTCAATTTTGCCTTATGTCATAATTATGAATTATTATTTCATAATTTGTTCCTTTAATCTTATAATTTCTGACTTTGTGTCTCATAATTTTGACTTTTTGTCATAACTATGACTTAGTATCTCATCATTTTTACTTTTTATCTTATAATTTTGACTTTCTAGCTCATAATTTTTACCTTTAATTTTATAATTTCTGACTTTGTCTCACAATTTTGACTTTGTTATAATTATGACTTAGTAACTAAATTTTATACTTTTTATGTCATAATTATGACTTAGTATCTCATCATTGTTACTTTTTATCTTGTAATTTTTACTTTCTAGCACATAATTTTCGACTTTGTCTTATAATTTCAACTTTTTGTCATAATTATGACTTAGTATTTCAATTTTGACTTTGTCATAATAATGACGTACTATATCATAATTTTTAATTTTTATCTTATAATTTTGACTTTCTAGCTCATAATTTCTGACTTCGTGTCTCATAATTTCTAATAACTTTTTGTCATAATTATGGCTTATGACAGAATTGCTACTTTTTGCAGCTCAATGTAAAGCAGACAATGAGCATGTTTACCTGCACACTGATACGCTAATAACTCAAATCTGTTTATTCAAATGACCTGATTTACTGGTTTACATGCAAATCAATAACCTGGCAATGCAAGTATCTGCGTTTATAAGACTGTATTAAAAACAGCTATTGCCTGGTTGTGACGTCTAAATGTAAGCATCCATGTTTTCACTCTGTTTATAATGCAAGTTATGAAATTAAATGACGCATTAAAAACCTCGGTATTTCAAAATATCAGCAAGAAACTAATTCTCCTCTCGTATTAGAAGTTTCTACGACTGTACCTGCACAAGATAAGAACACACTTTTTATATTTCTTGGGTCAAAGAAAAGTTGGAGTTTGCGATATATTTCTCCTTCCCTACCGCGAAAGTACATTTTGTGCAATGGAAAAGTTCTTCGTGGAACCATAGATGCCCATTAGTTTTACAAGTGGTGAGTAAATGATGACAGAATTGTTCATTTTTGGGTGAACGTATTCCAGATGTATACTTTGTAGCTCTAAACAAATCATCAATTCCCACTATAGCACTACTTTGAGACACAAGTTGGCCGGTAAAAAAATATAAAGTATAGATTTTCTAGGCAAATTGTCTAAAAAAAATAATTGAAGCACTGATTAGATGAGATGCATTTAATATTGCTATTGCTGTAGAACAGACTGGATTTCACATTGGTTATCCATTAAACATCTGAGCATAGTGTTTGCATGATGAAAACAAACAAGGACACACAAACAAGTGGAGAGAACAGATCGTTTTGAAGATAACACCATCTAAGGCAGATTTCCTGGAAGCCTCGTGACACAACTGAAGCGAATGCACTTTCTAATGAAGCTCGACAAGATGCAACTTGATACCATTGTCCTTGCTCCCATGCTGAAGCCACAGAAACGCACTGTTCTGACATTCTTTTGCATGACCTCGTCATAAACGCTGCTGAGATCAGGAACGGAGAACTCAAACAGGAGGGCGTGATCATATCGCTCGGGGGGGAAGTTCGATCAAGCTATTACGTCACTGCAATGACAACTGATGAAACCCAAAGGGGATGTTCTACTGCATGGGAAACAAACGCTCCTTCATCTTTTGGAATGTGAGTTTACATTCACAATGACAATTATTTGTGGTGATAAAGAGAGTTGTTGATCTGAGGCATCTTGGACAGGCCCACACAGAAACTGCATGCACAGAATTGACACAAACAAATGATTTTAAATGCAAATGAGCTGCTGCTTCACAATGAAGAGGGCGGGGCATCAAGAGCTCAATATCCAAAACTGTTCAGCCTTTTATGTTCAAACCGCAGTCGGACAATGATGGAGAGACTCATGTGGACGGATTTATTAACTATCTTCAAGTCATTGATTAGCATATTCTGTCGTGATAATCTATAAATGGCTCGTGTGGGAACTGTTGTGAGATGAGCCAGAGAATATCGAGAGAACAGGTATAGTTTAGTTTAATTACGGTTATAACTTATTTTGTCTTCTTGTTTTATAACATGCTATTGCATTTGTGTTACTACAATAAATGTGAAAAGACGGATGCGACAGCTTGAGCAGACTCCCAAATGTGCTCTACTATGGCCCTGTCCTAAATTACGGTGGCCCAGTAGTGCACAACACAACGAAATTTAAAAAGCATACATAAGTTCACAACACAACAAAATAAAGCCACAACACAACGAAAAAGCCACAACACAAAGAATTAAAGCCACAACACAACGAAAAAGCCACAACACAAAGAAATAAAGCCACAACACAACGAAATGAAGCCACAACACAAAGAAATAAAGCCACAACACAACGAAATGAAGCCACAACACAAAGAAATAAAGCCACAACACAACGAAATAAAGCCACAACACAATGAAATAAAGCCACAACACAATGAAATAAAGCCACAACACAACGAAATAAAGCCACAACACAATGAAATAAAGCCACAACACAATGAAATAAAGCCACAACACAACGAAATAAAGCCACAACACAACAAAATAAAGCCACAACACAACAAAAAAGCCACAATACAAAGAAATAAAGCCACAACACAATGAAATAAAGCCACAACACAACGAAATAAAGCCACAAAAGCCACAATACAACGAAATAAAGCCACAACACAACGAAAATGCTCCCGACCACTAGGGGACTCTCGGAGTGCGGTAAAGTTCGTTTTTTATTGCATTGTTCTATAGATTTGCAGTCTTACAAACAAATATTTAAACATTACGATCAGTTTGAAGTGTGCAAATGTATATCGCCATAAAATATCAATTCAAAATCACCTACATGCATAATAGCTGCATATTTATACTCTATCATTTATTCTCGAGAACGCTTTGACCCGCTGCCACGATGCTAAGGGAGCATCTGCCAATTGCTTGTTTCTGTTGTGTTGTGGCTTGAATTATTTGTGTTGTGGATTTTTCGTTGAGTTGTGGCTTGAATTATTTGTGTTGTGGCTTTTTCGTTGAGTTGTGGCTTGAATTATTTGTGTTGTGGCTTTTTCGATGAGTTGTGGCTTGTTTCAGTTGTGTTGTGGCTGAATTCAGTTGTGTTGTGGCTTGTTTTCGTTGTGTTGTGGCTTGTTTCTGTTGTGTTGTGGCTTTTTCATTGTGTTGTGGCTTGATTTATTTGTGTTGTGGCTTTTTCGTTGAGTTGTGGCTTGTTTCAGTTGTGTTGTGGCTGAATTCAGTTGTGTTGTGGCTGAATTCAGTTGTGTTGTGGCTGAATTCAGTTGTGTTGTGGCTTGTTTTCATTGTGTTGTGGCTTGTTTCAGTTGTGTTGTGGCTTGTTTTCATTGTGTTGTGGCTTTATTTATTTGTGTTGTGGCTTTTTCGTTGTGTTGTGGCTTGTTTTCGTTGTGTTGTGAACTTATGTTTGCTTTTTATATTGCGTTGTGTTGTGCACTACTGGGCCACCGTACTAAATAGCACCCTAAACAATCGCAGTCTTCCTACGAGTCCGCACTTTCGTGACGTAACGCCAATTTGACTGTCGGGAGGAAGTCCACTGCGGAGCTCGCTTCAGCGCAGAATCGAGGGCGCATATCGAGCACAAAGCACACTTCTGAGACCTAAAATGACAAATTGGACACTCTACGGTCTTGTGGACTTAATTGGGACAGGGCCTACAACAACTCCTCCTCTTCCCAACATGGCCTTTGTTGTCTGTTCCAGGGGGGCGGGGTTTATGTAAATTTTAGGGTTAGTAATGTCAGTGATTGTAGTCCCTACCAGCCGTCTTTAAAAAGCAATTTCTGTAAAAGAAAATATCTCTCTTTGCTTTGAACTTTGAGCGTTGTAACTTTGCAGATGTTGTTTATGCTCAAACAGTAACATTACACATTGAGCCAAAGTCATGTAAGTTTTCACAGGAAGTCACACAATTATAGGAACGCCCACCTCGAGGGCAAAACAAGGCTTTCCACCATTCCCGACCAATTATTACCAAATTTGTATGAAATAATAACCCTCGTACAGTCCACATTTCCCCTTTACACTCAAAAAATATTTTTTTTAATTTTTTTCTTCGCAACTATACATTTGTGCTGTTTTGGGGGATATGTAGTACTTTTTTCGTTTACCTATTTACCACAAAATTACTCAACTACACCATTAGCTTGCATATTATTACTTTTTTTCTGAAAAAAATATTTTAATGATGATCAGATTGTATTTGTTTATTTTAATAAACCAATTGGAAAAACAAAAAAATCACTAACTTTGGACTAAATAAACCAATAGCAATAAGTAAATTGACAGGAGTTGTGTGTGCGTACATGTGTGTGTGTGTGTGTAAGTGTGTTAGGTCTCACCCCTCATATCTGCATTTGTTGTTGTCTGTTGCAGTCACATCTGTGTGTGTGTGTGTGTGTGTGTGTGTGTGTGTGTATGTTAGGTCTCACCCCTTCATATCTGCATTTGTTGTTGTCTGTTGCAGTCACATCTGTGTGTTTGTGTGTGTGTGTGTGTGTGTGTGTGTGTGTGTGTATGTTAGGTCTCACCCCTTCATATCTGCATTTGTTGTTGTCTGTTGCAGTCACATCTGTGTGTTTGTGTGTGTGTGTGTGTGTGTGTGTGTGTATGTTAGGTCTCACCCCTTCATATCTGCATTTGTTGTTGTCTGTTGCAGTCACATCTGTGTGTTTGTGTGTGTGTGTGTGTGTGTGTGTGTGTGTGTGTGTGTGTGTGTGTGTGTGTGTGTGTGTGTGTGTGTGTGTGTGTGTGTGTGTTAGGTCTCACCCCTTCATATCTGCATTTGTTGTTGTCTGTTGCAGTTTGTGTGAGTGAGTATGTTTGTTCAACATTGCATTTGTGCTCTAGTACCAGGCCTTGATTTCTGTGTGAAAATTTTCAGATTTATCCTGGATTTATTCATTTTGAGTGTGAATGTGACCTTCAGAACAACCAAATCAAGTTCAACTGGGGTCTGAACGGCTAATGTATGTGGGCTAATGTACTAAGACAGTGATGTTAAAAGTGCAAATTCAGTGTACGCCTATTTGAAGACACATTCTATTATACAGGGAACAGACACGCCCAAAATATGAACACAAGCATTTGCATATTAAGCATTTCCCATAGAAAACCATTATAAAGAAAACGTTTAACATGCAATGTAGATTCATTTTCTGGCCTCATGTGCTTGCCTGTATATTGTAAGGCAAGGCAAGGCAAGTTTATTTGTATAGCAGATTTCATACACAGTGGCAATTCAAAGTGCTTTACACAGAAATGAAGTTAAAATAGTCATAGATGACAAAATAAAATAAAAAAATATATATAGTATAACAGTTATAATAGGAATTAAAAGGAAATAAAAATAAAGAAAAAATAATAATTAAAAGCTAGAAATAAAACAGGGTTAAATTGAAACACATAATTAAAGTGCAAGCAGTTCGGACAAAGCACAGAGCTCATTCAGTAAATGTATAAGATAAGGTGCAATCAGTCGGACGTACAGTGGCACAGCTCATTCAGTAAATGCACAGCTGAACAGATGTGTTTTGAGTCTGGACAGATGTGCACAGATGTGTTTTGAGTCTGGACAGATGTGCACGGATGTGTTTTGAGTCTGGATTTGAAAGTGGCTACTGTTGGAGCACATCTGATCTGTTCAGGAAGCTGGTTCCAGCTACGGTTGGCATAATAGCTAAAAGCAGACTCTCCTTGCTTTGAGTGAACCCTTGGTATTTCTAACTGACTTGATCCTGATGATCTGAGTGATCTGTTGGGTTTGTATTTAATCAGCATATCTGCAATGTATTGAGGTCCTAGGTCATTGAGTGATTTATATACAAGTAATAGTACTTTAAAATCGGGTTAGGGTTAGGGTTAGGCTTTAAAATCCTAAATGTAACTGGAAGCCAGTGTAAAGATCTGAGGACTGGTGTGATATGGTCATATTTTCTGGTTCGGCTCAGGATCCTGGCAGCAGCGTTCTGTATGAGCTGCAGCTGTCTAATGGTCTTTTTGGGAAGGCCAGTGAGAAGACCATTACAATAGTCCACGCTGGTGATAAAAGCATGAACGAGTTTCTCTAAGTCTTGCCTGGAAATAAAGCTTCTAATTCTTGCAATATTTTTCAGATGATAGTAAGCTGATTTAGTTATTGCTTTGACATGACTACTGAAACTCCAAAATCACACCAAGATTCCTGACTTGATTTTTTGATTTTAGACCTTTAGCCTCAAGATATGCGTTCACCTTGAGAATTTCATCTTTGTTTCCTAATGTGGTGATTTCAGTTTTGTCTTTGTTTAACTGGAGAAAGTTTTGGCACATCCAACTGTTAACTTCATCAATGCATTTATACAGAGAGTCAATGGGGCTGTAGTCATTAGGTGATAGGGCTAAGTAGATCTGGGTGTCGTCAGCAAAGCCATTTTTGTTATTTTTCATTATTTGGCTCAGTGGCAGCATATACAGGTTGAATAGGAGTGGTGCAAGAATTGACCCTTGTGGGACTCCGCATGTCATGGATGTCCACTCAGACTTATGGTCACCTATACTCACATAATAACCTCTCCCTTCTAAGTATGACCTGAACCATTTGAGGACCATTCCAGAAAGCCCAACCCAATTTTCTAGCCTGTCAAGAAGTATTTTGTGGTCAACAGTGTCGAATGCAGCACTGAGGTCCAGTAGTACCAGAATTGATGTTTTGCCTGTATCTGTATTGAGGCGAATATCATTTATTATCTTAATGAGGGCCGTCTCTGTGCTGTGATGCGGTCGGAAACCAGATTGAAAATTGTCAAAGTATCCGTTTGAGTTCAAGAATTTGTTCAGCTGACTGAAAACAACTTTTTCAATGATCTAGCCTATGAAGGGGAGATTTGAGATTGGTCTGTAGTTGCTCAGTATGGAGTTATCCAGTATATATATTGTATATATCGTGCATATTTAATTTGGTCTTTTAATATCACTGTGTGTGTACATTAAGCCATGTTTAGCATTGTTCTCATTAAGCATTTTAGAAGTTTTTAGTAGAGATGCACAATGTATCGCCACCATATCGGTATCGGCCGATATATTTTCATTTGTAATGTTATCGTTATCGGCCTGATAAGAGCCTTTGTCCGATATATTAAAGCTGATAAATAATGTATTTTTCCTTCAGCTGTGCCACTTCAGATGCGCACTGTTCGCCATGATGGTTTTGATTTCAAACTTCAAAAAAGGAAAATATTCAACATGTGCAGCTCAAGTCTGTCATATAGGCTACATAACTTTATAATGAGAACATCATAATTGTGTGCTTGGGACATGGCTTTTAATGATGACACTTTTGTAATCAGGCTCTCAACAATTTCAGGATATACAAATTTTGATTTAGATTTATCGGCCAATATATCAATTATCGGCTTTCAAATTATCGGTTATCGGTATCAGCCAAAATGTTCATATCAGTGCATCCCTAGTTTTTAGTGACTGAAATATTGCGGCAGGTATTTTATATGAATTTGCAAGAGCTCAAAACTTGCAGTTTGTTTACAGTATTCTTTGCATTTATTCTTTAAGCTAGGAACACACCAAACCAACGCCGACCAACTAGTGGCGACGAAAGCAGACTGCTGAGTTGTCTCACGTTGGCATTAGGGGTGGGAATCTTAAAGGAACACTCCACTTTTTTAAAAAATAGGCTCATTTTACAAGTCCCCTAGAGTTAAAAAGTTGAGTTTTACCGTTTTTGAATCCATTCAGCCGATCTTTGTATCTGGCGGTTGCACTTTTAGCATAGCTTAGCATACATCATTGATTCTAAACAGTCCATTAGCATCTCATTCAAAAAATGACACTTTCAATATTTTTCCTATTTAAAACTTGACTCTTCTACAGTTACATCGTGTGCTAAGACCAACTGAAAATGAAAAGTTGCGATTTTCTACACCTATATGGCTAGGAACTACTTTCTCATTCTGGCGTAATAGTCGCGGATCTTCGTGGCCGTGCCATGGCTGCAGCGGCGCAATGATTCGTTGGTATTCTGTGAAACGTGGTGGTAGTTACACCTTCGACTTACTATCACAGCCCTTTACAACACACACAACCATGGCTAATCACACAGCTAAATCCACAACACAATTTGTCGGCTGCAAGCCTGAAACTTTCTCTGCAAGTACACAAACTTAGTGCCGGTCACATTGAAAGTTACCTATAGCTGGGCTACTTTCAGGTGCTGTAATATCATTGCGCCGCTGCAGCCATGGTACGGCCGCGAAGATCCGCGACTATTACGCAGGAATGAGAAAGTAGTTCCTACCCATATATGTGTAGAAAATCGCAACTTTTAATTTTCAGTTGGTCTTAGCACACGATGTAACTGTAGAAGAGTCACGTTTTAAATAGGAAAAATATTGAAAGTGTCTTTGCTCATTTTCTGAATGAGATGCTAATGGACTGATTAGAATCAATGATGTATGCTAAGCTATGCTAAAAGTGCTACTGCCAGATACAAAGATCGGCTGAATGGATTCAAGGTAAAACTCAACTATTTAACTCTAGGGGACTTGTAAAATGAGCCTATTTTCAAAAAAAGTGGAGTGTTCCTTTAAGACACTTAACGATTCGATCCGATTCCGATTCTGGGAGTAACGATCCGATTCCCAAAACGATTCTTAACATACATTTTTGGTAACTAATTATCCTGCAGTGCAAATACATGAACTTTACATTTTAATCAAAATTGAAGCTAATATGTGTTTTGTTTTTAGTTAGAATATCTGTTTGACAGTATTGCCATATTAAAAATGATTATGAAGATTTCTTTCAATACTTTTATTTTATTAACAAAGTTATATTCAAGATTAGCAAGCTCTAATGAAAAATAGGAAGCCATACAATTGCAAAGAATAATCATTAAGAATAAACAGTTCTCAATTTACAACTAAGTGTGACAATTTTTCAGTTTCTTTAGAAGATTTTAACCAAAAATGTCTTTTAAAGCAAAAAAATAAAAAGTTTACTTTGGTTAGAGCCACAAAAAAATCTTTAAAACATAGGCTAAAGCAAATGAAAAACAACTTTAGCGCTCGCTGAGAAGCCAAATTCAGTGTGTGCGCATAACATCTCACATGAGCAAACTTGCCAAGCTGCAACAGTCATGAGAGACATTTAACCAATCACTCGCCAAAACACATTTTCCATTCGTTTGAAACATTGTGCAGTAGTTCAGCAATATTCCATAAGTCATTCCAAAAATTATGCCACGGATGTTTGTAGGTTTATGTCCCGGCCACCGCATCGGAGACACAGGAGTGTTATTAATCATGGCAAGGTAAGCGCCTTATAGCCTACCACTTCGTTATTTTGGCTCAGAATTTCGTTTGTTGGAAATATGAACTTAATTTAGAAATGCTTTTGAAATTAAAAACTTTGCATTTAATAGACAAAATAAATTTTTGAAATGGGGAGGTAGCCGCAGCGCAGACACAGAGCGGCCAGAGAAACGGAGGAGCGACTGCTGGAAGGCATTTGAGCAAAACTGCGGAAAAACTGCAGAAAACGTGCGGGTGTTGAACCCTCTCACCGGGAAAAGTGTCCCGTGGGTGAGACGTCCCTGAGCAGGTCGTAGTTTGTCCATTTCATCTTAAAGCAGCACTAGGTAAATTTTCAACCTTTATAATATATTTTCAAGACTCTTGTGATGATACATCGACTCAATAGGTTGAATGACACATCTGCCATAGCCTGACGGGGTCTGTATCGTTTTTAATCGTACTTTTAAACTTTGGGTTTCGGGTAGTAACCCGAGAACAAAAAGAACTACAAAATTCGACTGCTTTACGGCATATACGTCACTTCCACCACCACCCCCACTTCCTTAAATTCGGACGTGCAACTAAACAACTATCGTTTGTTTGCCGGATGTTATAGTCATGGCCGAAGCAGCACAGAAAAATAAGAAAGCAAAGGTTTTGTCGGAGGAAAGCAAAAAGAGGATACGATAAAGTGATCAGATTAAAGGCAGGACGAGGATCAACATTGGGCCAGCGTTTGCTCGTTGGCGTGAGCTGGAGGAGGAGGGGCTACATTCTTGCAAGTAAATACGCAAGACGTAAAATCATATTTTAGGATACCTAACATGTCTGTGATATTTGTTTATTTGTTTTGCCTCAAGCTATAATGCAAATCGATTTCTCAAATTTGCTGATTCATCTAGGGTAGCTTGATATTATAATATTGACGATATATGGTTATTACCTACCACTCAAACACTGAATTGAAGTATCATATAGATTCTGTAAAATGGGAACCAATAGACTAGGCTACTATAATGACGCTGGCTTGTAAACGTGACCATCGCGATCATTTGGCGTTTGAAAAAAATAAAACCCATGAAATGATATTCATATGACATGCTGAAACATATGCCACTGTACCTGGGATGAAGAGTTTACGACAGCAGTAGAGGACAATACTGTTTCCCAAATGTAGGGGGACCCCAAGAAATTTTTGAGAATCGATTCTGAATCGTTGGATAACGAATTGCGACGCATTAACCTTTTCTTCCACCCCTAGTCGGCAGCGTCTGGGTCCAAAGTTGCCCTAACACACCAAGCAGACGCTAGACATCCGACGGCCAAGTAGCATGTCCGTTCTGCGCCTGTGTAAGAGCAAATAGCTTTCCGCACCAGCTGGTGGCAGTCGTCTGTTTTCGTTATCCAAAGCAGGAAACCGGAAGAGCTACCCTGTATACCCTATACACTCACCTAAAGGATTATTAGGAACACACACTGATACTGTGTTTGACCCCCTTTTGCCTTCAAAACTGCCTTAATTCTACGTGGCACTGATTCAACAGGTGCTGAAAGCATTCTTTAGAAATGTTGGCCCATATTGATAGGAGAGCATCTTGCAGTTGATGGAGATTTGTGGGATGCACATCCAGGGCACGAAGCTCCCGTTCCACCACATCCCAAAGATGCTCTATTGGGTTGAGATCTGGAGACTGTGGGGGCAATTTTAGTCCAGTGAACTCATTGTCATGTTCAAGAAACCAATTTGAAATGATTGGAGCTTTGTGACGGTGCATTATCCTGCTGGAAGTAGCCATCAGAGGATGGGGACATGGTGCTCATAAAGGGATGGACATGGTTAGAAACAATGCTCAGGTAGGCCGTGGCATTTAAACGATGCCCAATTGGCACTAAGGGGCCTAAAGTGTGCCAAGAAAACATCCCCCACACCATTACACCACCACCACCAGCCTGCACAGTGGTAACAAGGCATGATGGATCCATGTTCTCATTCTGTTTACGCCAAATTCTGACTCTACCATCTGAATGTCTCAACAGAAATCGAGACTCATCAGACCAGGCAACATTTTTCCAGTCTTCAACTGTCCAATTTTGGTGAGCTTGTGCAAATTGTCGCCTCTTTTTCCTATTTGTAGTGGAGATGAGTGGTACCCGGTGGGGTCTTCTGCTGTTGTAGCCCATCCGCCTCAAGGTTGTGTGTGTTGTGGCTTCACAAATGCTTTGCTGCATACCTCGGTTGTAACGAGTGGTTATTTCAGTCAAAGTTGCTCTTCTATCAGCTTGAATCAGTCGGCCCATTCTCCTCTGACCTCTAGCATCAACAAGGCAGTTTCGCCCACAGGACTGCCGCATACTGGATGTTTTTCCCTTTTCACACCATTCTTTGTAAACCCTAGAAATGGTTGTGCGTGAAAATCCCAGTAACTGAGCAGATTGTGAAATACTCAGACCAAATGCCATCTCAGGAAAATGTTATGGGGTTTCTAATCAAAATATGACTTTCTGTTACAAAACCGGGCATTGATTTCATAAATGTCCACTGTAGAGACACCAGGACTTAAATCATGTTTATCAGGCGTTTTGGAGACATAACAAGTGAATACACTCAAAAACAACCCAAGTTGGGTTGAAAATGGACTAACCCAGCAATTGGGTTGCTTTTACCCAGTGAATGGATCATTTTAACCCAGCGGTTGGGTTACATGTTCTATGAATGCTTTGCCCTGCAGTTTTGAAGTAAAGCTCCACTTAAGCACTACTTCATATTTTTGCGTGGGACCATTGTTCTGTGCGACCGACATTTGACTAACCCAACATACGATCGTCCTCGTTGTGTCTATACCTGGCTCTTGATGATGTCATCGTCCCGGTGGATCTGCAGGACGTAGCCGCTGTTGCAAATGACGGTGCAGCGCGCGCCGTTGAAGTAGCCGTCATCGCTGCACTGCACCTCTGCATTGCGGATCAGCGGCTCTTGGCAATCGATGGCTTCACAGGAGTAATGAACACAACTGAAAAGATGGAGAGAAACGGAGAAGAGGTTAGCGAGTGTGAGCTAGACAACAAATGCACTATAATCTGTGATACGATCTGGTTGAACATTTAAAGCACCTTCAATTAAGGCATTGCACGATCTCATAAACCACAGTTATAACTTTTCTTTATCTATTAATTGTTACCCCTTTAGAAAGTATAATGCGTTAAAACACAAGACAAACACCCAATTTCAGATGTTAAAAGGAATCTGATATTAATATTATGCATTTTAGCTTCGGTAATATTGTAACACAATGATCAGGCATAAAATTATGACCAGGTGAAGTGACTAACACTGATGATCTCTTCATCACCTGTTAGTGGGTGGGATATATTAGGCAGCAAGTGAACATTTTGTCCTCAAAGTTGATGTGTTAGAAGCAGGAAAAATTGGCAAGCGTAAGGATTTGAGCGAGTTTGACAAGGGCCATATTGTGATGGATAGATGACTGGGTCAGAGCATCTCCAAAACTGCAGCTCTTGTGGGGTGTTCCCGGTCTGCAGTGGTCAGTCTCTATCAAAAGTGGAGGACCAGTGGAGAACCGGCCACAGGGTCATGAAGGACCAGTGGAGAACTGGCCACAGGGTCATGGAGGACCAGTGGAGAACCGGCCACAGGGTCATGGAGGACCAGTGGAGAACCGGCCACAGGGTCATGGAGGACCAGTGGAGAACCGGCCACAGGGTCATGGAGGACCAGTGGAGAACCGGCCACAGGGTCATGGAGGACCAGTGGAGAACCGGCCACAGGGTCATGGAGGACCAGTGGAGAACCGGCCACAGGGTCATGAAGGACCAGTGGAGAACCGGCCACAGGGTCATGGAGGACCAGTGGAGAACCGGCCACAGGGTCATGGGCGGCCGAGGCTCATTGATGCTCGTGTGGAGTGAAGGCTGGCCCGTGTGGTCCGATCAAACAGACGAGCTACTGGAGCTCAAACTGTTCAAGAAGTTAATGCTGGTTCTGATAGAAAGGGGTCAGAATACACAGAGCATCTCAGTTTGTTGCGTATGGGGCGGTCAGGGTGCCCATGACCCTCAGGTTCTGCTGGGAATCCTTGGGTCCTCCATCCATATGGATGTTACTTTGACACGTCCCACCTACCTAAGCATTGTTCCAGACCAAGTACAGCCTTTCATGGAAACAGTATTCCCTGGTGGCTGTGGCTCTTTCAGCAGATAATGCGCCGCCACAAAGCACAAATGCTTCAGGAATGGTTTGAGGAGGACAACAACGAGTTTGAGTCCAAATTCCCCAGATCTCAATCCAGTCGAGCATCTGTGGGATGTGCAGAACAAACAAGTCTGATCCATGGAGGCCCCACCTCACAACTTACAGGACTTAAAGGATCTGCTGCTAACATATTGGTGCCAGATACCACAGCACACCTTCAGGGGTCTAGAGGAGTCCATGCCTCGACAGGTCAGGGCTGTTTTGCCAACACAATATTATGTCATAATACCTGATCATTGTACATTATGACTATACAGGCTTCAAGTAAAGTGTTGCCGCTTTTCATTCTGATTGAGAATTGAAGAGTTTTCCAATCAATGAGATCTGGATATTTATTATTACTTACAGGAATGCCCTAACAGCTTTGGCACCTATTTAGGAAACCACAGATTTTTAGCACATTTACAGTAATGCAGTTTAACCGGATGCCTTCAGATGCGTTCTACATTTTTTTATGAAAGTCGATATCTTTCACGAGGCAAGAAAAAAAAATGTTTGTTATGAAACTGAGAGGATTGTGGGGGAGTTTTGGTGTCTGATGTCTACACTGTTCTTTGTTACATACAGAGTAATTCATGTGGCCAGATGAACAATACTGGACAAATTGAGAGCTGAACTCTATCCTCAGAAAGAGAGGGGAAAAAAAGCCAGTGGGAAGGAAAAATAAATCTCTACTGGAGTCAGTTTGTAAATGCAGAGTTGGCATTTTTCAACTCTTAGCTGACCAAGTAGAATCCTGGCAGATCTGGCGGTGGTCATAGGGGCAAACATGAGCTACGGGACCTTTTCAGTAAGCAAAAATGAAGAAACATGGTTTAAGGTTTCAGCCACTTTTTTTTTTTTTTTTTTTAAATGAGAACATGAAAAGCTGCTCCTGTCCCGTACTTGGAATGTTTTATGCAATCTAGTTGTTGTTTGAGCCATGCATTTGATTACATAGTTGACATAAAATCTCATACAGTTCCAGCTGTGTCCTGATGTGCAGTATTTTCAACAGGAAAGTCCAATTGTGAAGGCATTTTTAACAAACTGGTATTGACTGCATGCAATTATGTTACATCGCAGGACCATTTAAAATTAACTAGTGATTCCAAAATGCTGCATTGTTAGTATTGGCCTAAATTCCTCTTATTCGTTTGCAAATTAATTTATGGTACAACCATTAACCAATGAGCCAAATCCCAGTGCCAAACACAGCCCTCTGAACGCATTAAACTAATGATTTAGTGACATCCAGAACTGAAAAGGGGAGGGACACATAAAACCAAACCATGTTAATGGACCCTGTTGTTAACAACATTGGGAATAGGGACATGGTGTTTTGTATCGGGCGGTATTACGGGAAATATGTTGCTAGTGGTCAAAGGCCTGCGCAGAAGATTCCATACACGATCCCGACTGTTAAATAGTTGGCATGTTCTGAATATTCAGCATGCGTGCCTCCAAGCATTATTTGAATAAAACCACTCAATAAAGTACACTATGGACCTGAAGCAAATCAAACTGCAAATCAAAGGGCTTTGGGTGGCAGCTTATTCAATTTTCTGCTTTAAATGAATGCAAATGGAGCTCTTTCAAAATGACCTCATTCTATAAATCAAGCAAAATGTTCTTACAGCTTCAGAACGACTGTACTCAGAATGGAACTACAAAAGTCATTTTTTTGCTTTGTTGCGTTTTTGTAGTCTCGATTGTAAATGTGGTACAGCCAGATTCAAATAAAGTTTTTATAAAGTTATATGACACTATTTTAAGGTGTCTTTGCTACACTCTAAATTCATTTAAGTACTGAGTAACATTAAAGGGGTACTTCACCGCTGGGAAGATGAATGTGTTTTTAAATTGGGTCATTTATGTAGTGGAAATGTGAAATTATTTTAGAAGTTGGTGCCTTCAAGACTGAGAAAAGGCTCATATGGAAGAAAGACAACAACTCCCAGAACTCTAATAGGCTAATGAACCCACAATTCATGCAACCCACTCCTAAATTGGAGCTAATTCTAAACCGAAACTAAAATGAGCACGGCCTCACAGTCATTCATTCACAGCCTCAGTCATTCATTCACAGCCTCAGTCATTCATTCAGAGCCTCACAGTCATTCATTCACAACCTCAGTCATTCATTCACAACCTCAGTCATTCATTCACAGCCTCACAGTCATTCATTCACAACCTCAGTCATTCATTCACAACCTCAGTCATTCATTCACAGCCTCACAGTCATTCATTCACAACCTCAGTCATTCATTCACAGCCTCAGTCATTCATTCACAGCCTCAGTCATTCATTCACAACCTCAGTCATTCATTCACAGCCTCACAGTCATTCATTCACAGCCTCAGTCATTCATTCACAGCCTCAGTCATTCATTCACAGCCTCAGTCATTCATTCACAGCCTCAGTCATTCATTCACAGCCTCACAGTCATTTATTCACAACCTCAGTCATTCATTCACAGCCTCAGTCATTCATTCACAGCCTCAGTCATTCATTCACAGCCTCAGTCATTCATTCACAAC
>NC_137100.1:64921033-65038533 GCF_949357685.1 Gobio gobio | reverse complement strand
GGGCCACTGCCCCTGTGTCTGTGCACGGCCCTGGTATAGAATGCCTGAAGTATGAAATGTCTGTTTTTTGTGATTATGTTGCTTACTTTTCCAAGGCATTCTATACATTACCCAGGTATTATACAGAATAACAAGTACACTGTAGGCAAAGTATCAAAACACGCCTTTATTGGCATTGAACATGTTTTTGAAAATAAACGAAGAACTTCAACATATTGTAAAGGACGTTCTTGCCAGAACAACACTAAAGCAGAAGTGGCGTTGAGCTACTTGTTGCAGCAAGGAAGGCTAGAAGGGCATTTTGAATGGCACTACACTTTCTTCCTGATCCGACATCGTGACACAGCAACCGTCCGGGAACAAAAGGGGCGAGCCTCTGTGGCGGGAGTGGAAGCTCAAAGACCCAAGCCTGAGTAGCAAAACATGTGACCCTTTGGCATTTTATAGAATGCCTAGGAAATGTGTGAAATATAAACCATTTCATACTTTGCCTACAAACTTCAGGCATTCGATATTTTCCCTAGGTATTCCACACAATGCAATCTTATCTCAGTATAAGTATCTTACCTTCAACCAGTACTGGGAATACCAGGAAATCCGCTGAGCCTCTCGACATGGAAACCAGGCATACTGAGACACTCCTTCAGTAAGGTCAAATATCTTGGACTGGCATGTCTGAGGACAGACAACATAAAAAACAACAACAGAAAATGGCATTAAACCATCAAAATTCTAAGCTTTTCTAAATGTTCAAAGTGTCACGGTTTAGCTGTAGCGATAATCTAAACAAAGATGTGTGACGCAGAAAGACGATGAAATAATATTGAATAAACACCAGGAACACACAAGAACATAACTTCGACACAAGACCCTGAACTGAGGAAGACAAAAGGCTGAAATACACGCATCTTTACAACGAGTCAACACTGAACTGACTTCAGCTGAACAATGACACTGTTTTCTTTTAGAGCGGCTGCACAGCCGAAATAAACTCTAAATCATTGAATAATTGCCCTGTTTATCACTGAAAAGCTGCTTTGAAACAATCTGTATTGTATAAAGCGCTGTAGAAAAGGTGACTTGACTAGTTGTGACACGTGCAAACATTTAGGTTATGAATTGAGCTTTGATTCCCGCTCTGGCTGATGAATCATATATTTTTTTAATTATATTTAAAGGAGTCCTATAATTCCCCTTTTTACAAGAGGTAAAATAAGTCTCTGATGTCCCCAGAGTGTGTATGTGAAGTTTTAGTTCAAAATATCCCACAGATCATCACTTTTTCAGGGTGAGACGTTTTTTTGTGTGTCCCTTTAAATGCAAATGAGCTGCTGATCCACGCCCCCTTTCAAGAAGAGGGCGGAGCTTCAAGAGCTCATGTTAGCAGCTCCGATTATCTCACGCAGACACACACACAGAAAATGTCCGAAACTGTTCAGTCTTTTATGTTCAAACCGGAGTCGGACATTGATGGAGAGACTCAAGAAGAAGTGGCAACATGTAAAATGAGACAGGACGTTTCTGAAGGGTTGAATTTATGAGTTATCTTTGAGTCATCGATTAGCATATTCTGTCATGATAATCTATAAACCGGTCTTGTGGGAACTGTTGTGAGATGAGCCAGAGAATATCGAGAGAACATGTATAGTTTAGTTTAACTGCGGTTATAACTTATGTTGTCCTCTTGTTTTATAACATGCTATTGCATTTGTGTTACTACTGAATCGCAATAAATGTGAAAGACGGACGACAGCTTGAGCGACTCCCAAATGTGCTCGACTACAACAACTCTTCCTCTTCTCAACATGGCCTTTGTTGCGTGTTCCCGGGGGCGGAGTTTATGCTAATTTTAGGGTTAGTGATGTCACTAACCCATAAAGAAGCTCGTTGTAGTCCCTACCAGCCGTTTGTTGTAGTCCTTAAAAAGAGATTTCTTTAAAAATATCTCCCTTTGCTTTGAACTTAGAGCGTCATAACTTTGCAGATGTTGTTTATGCTCAAACAGCGACATTACACACTAATTAAGGTAAGTTAAAAAAGTGTAATCATAATTAACCACCCCTTTAAAATCATACAGAGCGATTGTTTAGGTGCGGATCCGAGCATGATAATTGCCATATTCATATATGCATAAACAAACCGAACTAAGGGAGAGAGAAAAAAAAAACGATCCAAACGAGCCAGGTGTGAAAATGCCCGAAGACAAAACAGAGACAATAAAAACTAAACAAGACCGAGAACTAAACATGACCGTGACACAAAGATGGCTTTGTCTTGACAAACTCTGCTCTTGTAGTTTCTAGAAGAGTTTCTGTCATTATTCACATTAATGCCATTCCAGATTGATGGTATGATTTTCAATTATGAATACCACACAAACATGCCATTTATAGTACTTAATTTTATAGCAAGATGATGTTTTGTTCACATGTTTTATGCATGTTGGTATTACACTGCTGAGGGGGCTAACATCTCTATAATTTAACCTAAAAAACACGTGGACCGCTTTCATAAATCTTTATGAAATGCCTTTTTCTGTTTGTTCCTCTGTAAATATGCAGGGCCAAAGACCAAATAAATGTTACGGTCTTTAACACGTCTTGACAAATTGACTGGGGAGGAAGCATGTGGTTGGTATCAGTGTTGTTTTGTTTGCCAGAGATATACTGCAGGTGGACAGCTCTGAAAACAATGTCTGCCCTGAACTGATCTGCACTGTGTAATGTGTTGAGAATACTGTGAAAGTGATTTTATCGAACCTCACAGAAAAAAAAAAGAGCAGTACACATCATGACATTAGACAAGGACACCATGTTTCGCCCAATCTCCTGACCATATGAAATATGATATATGAAACTGGAGACACTATGGAAACCACACGGAAAAATAATGAAGCATCTGACCAAGAGATCTGTTGATGTGTCATGTATGATCTGGTCCCTCAAGGAATAAAGCGATATTGCATTTCCAAGCATTGCAACCGCAGGTGGCACTTTTTTCCCTGAATGCAAGGAATGCACTTTTTCCATGTTTGTGCAAAGCAAAAAGCCTTTAACCAAATGGATAAACATCATACGCTATGTTTGCTTGATTGTATTACATGAGCACATGTAGTGTACTTCAAAACTTAAAAAGTATATTTAAAAAACTGTACATTTTAAAGAATTTAAGGACCCACTTTATATTAAGTGTCTTTAACTACTATGTACTTACATATAAATGAATCATTTGATACAATTCAGTAATTGTGCATGTACATGTTTTTACTTTGTGCTTATATTGAAAAATACCTGCGTGTAATTACAGCAATAATTACTAGATTGACCAATAATCGGTTCAACCATCATTTAAGTTTTTTTTTAAATATAGTGTTAAAACAGATTGTTCCGTTCAGTGGTGTTGCTATAATTGTTAAAAACAGAAATAAAAATAAAAAAATATCAGTTCAACATATCGGTTATTGGGCACATAAATGTGCAAATAATTGGTATCGGTTATGAAAAATCTAAATCGCTCCATCTCTATTAATAATTTGATACAATGCAATTACTGTGCACATACATGTTTTTACATTGTGCTTATATTGAAAAATACCTGCACGTAACTACTTCTGTAATTAATTTCCTAATTATATCAATTACTAGATCGACCAATAATCGGTTTTACCGATATTTAATATTTTCCCATAATCAGGTATCTTTTTTATATTTTTTAAAGCATTAAAACAGATTGTTCAGTTCAGTGATGTTGTAGTAATTGTCAAACAAAGAAATAAAAAATAAAAATATCGGTTCAATATATCAGTTAACGAGCACATAGACATGCAAATAATTGGTATCAGTTATAAAAAATCAAAATCGGTCCATCTCTATCAATTACACTGTAGACTCTTCTCCAAACCTGTCCTAACCTTACCCGTATCCCATATAAAGTGAAATTACTATGTACTAACATCCAAACTAATCATATGATACAATTCAGTTAATGTGCATATATATGTTTTTACATTGTGCTTATATTGAAAAATACCTGCGTGTAATTACAGCAATAATTACTAGATTGACCGATAATCAGTTCAACCGAAATTTTTTTTTTTTTTAAAGAAAGTGTTAAAACAGTTTGTTCAGTTCAGTGCTGTTGCTATAATTGTCAAAAACAGAAATAAAACAAATAAATATCAGTTCAATATATCAGTTATCGGGCACATAAACATGCAAATAATTGGTATCGGTTATGAAAAATCTAAATCGCTCCATCTCTATTAATAATTTGAAACAATGCAATTACTGTGCACATACATGTTTTTACATTGTGCTTATATTGAAAAATACCTGCATGTAATTACTTCTGTAATTAATTTCCTAATTATATCAATAATTACTAGATCGACCAATAATCGGTTTTACCGATATTTAATATTTTCCCATAATCGGGTATCTTTTAATATATTTTTTTAAAGCATTAAAACAGATTGTTCAGTTCAGTGATGTTGTTATAATTGTCAAACAAAGAAATACAAAATAAAAATATCGGTTCAATATATCAGTTATCGGGCACATAGACATGCAAATAATTGGTATCAGTTATAAACAATCAAAATCGGTCCATCTCTATCAATTACACTGTAGACTTTTCTCCAAACCTGTCCTAACCTTACCCGTATCCCATATAAAGTGAAACTACTATGTACTAACATCCAAACTAATCATATGAAACAATTCAGTAATTGTGCATATATATGTTTTTACATTGTGCTTATACTGAAAAATACCTGCGTGTAATTACAGCAATAATTACTAGATAAACTGACCAATAATCGGCTCAACCGCAATTTTAGTTTTTTTAAAAGAAAGTGTTAAAACAGTTTGTTCAGTTCAGTGCTGTTGCTATAATTGTCAAAAAGAGAAATAAAACAAAAAAAAGATCAGTTCAATATATCGGTTATCGGGGACATAAACATGCAAATAATTGGTATTGTATCGGGTTATAAAAAAATAAATATCGGTTGATCTCTAATAATTACACTGTTGACCCTTGCCCAAACCTGTCCTAACCTCACCCGTATTAAGACACTTAATATAAAAGTGAACCCAATATAATATCAATGAAATGAGATATACTCTCTCTTAAAGAGAGTACACTTTGATGACTATGTTTCTTCACACACTTAAGTACACTTTAAGCCATTATGTTTTAATAATCTTTTAAACAAGTATACTTATTTTTATGTGTTGACTTACATACTAAAGAACATAAAGTACTTAACTGTAGTGTGTCATTACATGTTACATTTAAAGTTATTATAACTTAATGTACTACATTAAAATGTAATCTTTATAAATGTGCAAATGTACTAAAATACATGACCTAAAAGTTTCAATAGAAATTACAGTAAAGTATATTTTAGTTGGCCATAAATCATTGCCGGTACATTCGTCAGTACACTTTAACAATATTTCAAAGACAATAGAAGCAATTATGAAATTACATATAAAGATGTCCTTAGGTCCTACTTAAGCGGGTCCAAAAAAGCACTCCGTAGTTTGGCAAATTGCATTTAGAATATTTTTTAACTATACTAATACATTTTCATTTAATTGCAATTAGCATGCACTTAAGTGCCCAAAAACATTACATTCAGTTCGCACTTAAAAAATTATACTAAAGTGTACTTGTTTTTCATAAGGGAAGGGTCAAAACTGTACCTTTAGACGGGCTTCTGGGCCACGTGTATTTATCATTGATTTGATGAGGTCATTGGAGGAAGAGCTACCTATCAGTGGGTGGTGGAAGTCTCCCTGCGGATGCATAGCAGGCCTGTGACATCACTGTAAAACCACAACACCACCGCCAGGAAAGGCCCACCAATAGCCCAGCATGAGGGGCTAAATAAACCAATAAAACAAATGATCTACAACTTATTGACTCAAACCACAGGTTACTGGAATGCGAGGACAGGCAGTAAATTATAAAAGGAGCTGGAAAAATCAACACTCAGTGCTCGGAGCTGGTTGGGGAAAACCAATCTGAAAAAAAAAACTTGATTGAGATCTTGTGCAGCGAGGCTGGTCCCGTCAGTAAGGTGGATCACTGACATCTGCAAAGTTGAACTCGGTGCGGTTTGCCAATTGCAACGAGATCGCGGCTGTTTTTGTCACGACGTCCCACACCGTTTTTTTCAAAGCAGGCGATATTCAGAAAAACGGCACTTCCACTGCACTCCAGGGTCGACCCAGCAACTGGATGTTTCAATGTGAAGTTAATTACAAGCAAACAACCTCAAGCGTTCACTCCTGAAAACAAAGTAAGCCTGGGATGGTTTGACAATTGTGTCCAAGAGCTAATGTGTACCAGCTGTGTAGTTCTGGAGTGGAACGCCCCCCTTACCACCACCTTACTACAGACACATATACACAGAACCACAGCCAAACCCCAAGATTTTGTTTGTAAATCACCACTTAAGATAAAAGGGAAATGGAGAAGAATCATTGGGAGCCACAGGGGGAGGCCTGTCCCTCCTCTGACTGCATGGGCAAAAGTTCGGCTTCACTGTCAGACTCCAGTATATGTTAAAAGGCTCCACATGGAGCTCGGGAGGAACATATTCATGCAGTCTGATCAATCAGCACCCGAACAAGCGTATAAGCAGTGGCTTCTGTCCTACTTCCGGCATCCCTCCACCGCTCCAACTCCACCTTCTTGGCTGGTTACCACAAAAATCAATCAAGGAAGTCCTAGGAGGTACTTCGGGCTCGGGGGGAGCCTTGAGATTGAACCCTCCATCATGGACATCAAGCCAAATACGTTTACCTCTTCTCCATTAAAAATGGCATGAACTATATCGTGATCGATCTTGAAGACGTAGACCGTAGAGATCATGATATTTTATGTCCTCGTAATAATGTTCAAATACAGTAATGACTACCTACAAGATGGCTGTGCTGAACAAATTATATCATGTGACTCTGCCATGTGTATTTCATGTGTGGTGACGCATTTGAAAAACAGCCGTAGGGGCTGTGAGACGAATCAAATTTTAGTTTAGTTTTGATTATCAGGCTTCCAATGATTATGAAAGCCTGATAATCAAGATAAAATGATAATTTTTTACCGCATTGTACCCTCCTTAAAAGCCTAAACTTAATGTCCAGATCAGTTAAATCATGTAATGTGATTGTTGTAAGATGCAGTCTACTGCAGGACATGCTTTATTTTAAAAAGTGTTATTAAAAAAGCTCATTAAACTGTGAAAGAGACTGATCCCCATGTGCTTTCAAGCGAAGTATACTCGGGGGTTTTAAGTAGTGTTACTCGAGATCGGTCTTAAAGGGATAGTTCACCCAAAAATGAAAATTAGCCCATGATTTACTCACCCTCAAGTTATCCGAGGTGTACAGGACATTCTTCTTTCAGATGAATAAAATCTGAGTTATATTCAAAAAGTCCAGGCTAATCCAAGCTTTATAATAGCAGTAATAGTTGCTCTGTTTTTGAAGTCCATAAAAAAATGCATCTGTCCGTCATATAACTGCTCCACGCGGCTCTGGGGTGTTAATAAAGGCCTTCTGAAGCGAATCGATGCGTTTGTGTAAGAAAAATATCCATATTTAAAACTTTATGCAAATGGAACGAATCGTGCGAGTTAAAAAATCTGAACTTTGCCGGATATTCGCGCCGCGTTAACCAATCAGGAGCTTGCTCTAGTAGTGACAACAATGAGGAGAAAATCTGGTTTATATTAATCATATATTAATATCTGGTTCAGACAAGTGTGCATATGATTATCACTGTGATAACATTAAATGACATTAAACAACCCAGTCTCTTTTTGTTAAATGCAAGTTTATGTATGATCAATAATACAAAAGTATAAGTAAAAGGTATAAGAAGCTCTACATGAAATAAAGCAAACAGTCAATCAAACATTCAAAGTCAGCGCTAGTCGGCTACAACTGTAACGTAAAGTTATGGCCTAAAAATAAAAAAGTAATGAAACTTCTCTTTGCCCTCAGCCTAAACGATTTGTCAGGGAACAAATTATAGATCCATGAGACCAAAGATCGGCCGTTACATCTACACAAGACGAATTATAGCTCGAGACACCACAGGACATCAGAGCCAGCGGCAAATGTCTAAAGGACTAGCCGAGGAAAGGCTGCTCTCGCTGGGGTTAATGAGAGTTAATGAGTTAATGTTCAAATAGGCGCTCTCTTTATAAATAAACCACACATTTGAGCTTTAAACAACTACATTATCGCCTGAAAAAGTCTTAAAATCTATGTTTTGTCACACATTAACAGTAGAATTTTAACAAAAAAGACGTGTAAACACAGCCCATGTCAGCCATTTCTCAACGAGACGAACGCGAATGAAGTGTCTGTTGTGAAGTGAATGTCACGCGCAAATGAAATTTTCTGTTTTGAAATTTTAAAAATCACTGCTTCATCGGAATGATATGAAACTTGGTGACTTTTCTAGCATTAGGTGTGTAAACACAAAAACATTTTGGTCATGATTCGAGCATGCTAATTGGTCGTAAAAAAAAAAAGTAGCGTTCATTGTCTTCGGTCATAAATGACCGACCATAGGAAATGAATGAGAAATCGGCAAAAACACAAAAATATTTGTGTGTACAATCTACAAATCGGCCACGATGCTGAAAAAAAGTACACAGCAGTAAAGGGGTGACACTCTAAAACAACAAGAGTGTGATATTCACACATCCACTCACACACACATGCACACTTATACACACACACGCACACACACCCCTATGAAAAACTGAACCTATGAACCACATTTAGAATTTTTAAAAATCACAGCTTCATCAGAATGATATGAAACTTGGTGACTTTTCTAGCATTAGTTATGTCAACACACAAATTGAGGGCATTATTTAAGCATGCTGAGGGGTTGTAAAAAAAATACTCCCACTTGTGCTCTTCGGTCAAAAATGACCACCATAGGAAATTAATGGGAAATCTACAAAAACACAATTTCACAGAAAAAAATCTATATTTCTAACAACAACAAAAAATATTCTAAAACTTTATAATAAATAGTCTTTGAGATTTTTTAAATATGTATTCAAATCCATCAACAACAAAAAAATCATTAAATGTGTTCAAAACAGAACTAGTGAATTCTCAAGCCTCTCCATACAGACCTCTAGTGGTTACATTCATGGTTGCATGATTTCTTAAATAATTCAGAAAGAGGGCGCTAATCTTCCTTCAAAAAAAACATTTTGAAGGCCTAGTCTCTATTTTAACCTGAAATACTGCAATAATAAAAAAAAAAAAAAGTATTTTCAATGGCAAAAACTTATTGCATAAATATTAAAAAATACCATCAAATCATCTCAAAAAACAAAATTAAAAAGAAAAAATATTATTGAAGAAAAATACATTGCATTGGTTTTACTGGAGTGGAGGAAGTTACATTTTTAGGTGTCCGGTCACTTATGACCGTGAAGACAACCAATGCAACCCCTAAACGAAGAGCACCAGAGGGTTTAATGCAATACTGTGTTTTAAATTTTGCATATAGATATTGTTTCAGTCTGGATATTCTCTCAATAGTACATCTCAAAATTGTGAAGATCGCAATTCAGATCGTGGATCGTTTGTAATAAAAGATTGTGATGTGGCATTTTGGGAAGCTCGCCCACCCCTAACATGAACTGAGCCAATGACTCAGGCCTGTCAAAGTTCGCCAGTGTCCACGTTTTCCGCACCAAAAGAGAGCAACAATCCATCAGAAAAGATGTGGATATGCAACAGGTGTCCTTTGCAGAGGTAAAACAAAGTGCTCAGTCACCGCAAACCTCAGAGGAACCCATGCTTCTCGCTGAAAAATACATTCAGCTGTGCGACCTGGCAACAAATCAGCCCCTGGATCGCTTGACTAAAGGATTATTTTGCAGATTTGCAACCAGCTTTGTATTGTTACACTGTCTGTAGCATATGTAAATGATATATGCGCTCTTTTTCTGTGTAGCCTGGACCCAGATATCCCCGTTTACAGTACGAAACGCATAATTGTGCATCATCCGCAGGACTTTTGACAACTCCGCGGCTTTTGTTAACACTAGAGATCGAACTTCTGCATTTTTGAATTCCTGCCAACGGAGCAACAAAGAGTCGGTTCCAAAATCAAAAGTGCAGTATGAACTAATCAGCCCTTTTCTCTCGTCATGTTGCAGTGCGTTTCTACTGCATAGACAGCCAAGTTTTATTCAAGCCCATCTTGCCAGCGGTGAATTCCCCCTTTTACAGTGCGGATTAAATGAACCAGAAACTGTTGTTTTAGGTATTAAGTATCATTTTGTCGCATTTTTTTGGAGGGGAAAACATTTCATTTGCAAGATCCCTCAATCTGTTGAGCCGTTGTTCATGCTCACTATTAAAAAATGAGCCCGTTTTTTGGCTCACTTGGGTCACTATTAACATTTAGAGGCATTTCGTCTTTGCTTCCCGAGACTTTCAACTCTACTGTTGCTAAAGGACTTTCCCCCCCGCACACACACACACACATACACATCATTTTAAGGGAAATTAATGTTTCTTATTTGGAATCTATTTGCATATTTGCTTGTTTATTTTCCCTGCCCGCATTGGATAAACTTGAACTTGTTTTTCCAGCAAAATTGGGACAAATAAGACGAGGCTTTGCCAACGAACATCTGCAAGATATTTATCGAAGGGTTCAAACCGCCATCCCAACATGCGAGGGAACCCTGCGCAAAATTCGCCATTTGGAATAACATCCTCCATTAGCCATGCAGAAAGGCTCAAAAATCTGCCACAAAAGTGCTCGCAGAATGTGTCGGGAGTGCAACCCCAGCCATATCAACTTCTCCCAGATGGTTTACGACAGCCCTGATCTCATGACTGGGACTGCACCGGCTATGGCTTCATCTAGGGTGTCCGGCCTGAAGCATTGGCTCTTGCCTCTGTGGGCAAACAAGGAAAATGTGTGGTTGGCCAATGGCTTCCCAAGAGCTACCTCCACATCACATAAACAGCCCAAGTTCAACAGGCTTTCAAAAACCCTGACATGTTAACAGCCAGCAGTGTGAATGGAGGTTGCCAGTCTTTAATGGGAAAACCATCACCACGCATGGAAGCCATGACCTTGCACTATGCTCTACTGGTTCAGCTGCAGGAATCAATGGCTCTTTTTCAGGTTTTGCACAGTTATCTTGCACACATTGCAGCAGTCAAAGCATTGCTGAAGACGATTAGTGACCCAACAAGAAATGGGCGCGACTCCTCTGACCCTCCCACCTTGCAAGACCTTGCCAGCGTTTTGCGGTAGAGTCTGTTCACACAATGCACAATGCTCTCCTGTATGCCGTCATTACGCCTCCAGGGCAATGGAGTTTGCGTCATCGCTCGCTGAGGAACATGGGCGCCTTAGAGATCAGCTGGCTGCATATGTGACCTCGCTAAGCTAACATGTGCTTACTTACTGTTAACTGGCGAAGTCCCTCCGGATCAGCGTCAGCTAAAAGCAGAATCCTAATGGTGCCACTACATGAACAAGATGTTCTGTTCAAGCATTATTACAGCGGAGTCCCATTTGTGCTTGGCCAGGTGTAAGAAGTACCTCAAATGACCCAGGTAGCAGTTCGCCCAGGAGATTAGGAGCAGGTAATTATTGAAATAATTCAACAGTAATTCTGATGCTCGATTAGCTGCTCGGTGTAACGACACAAAGACTTTCTTCTCTAACTGCATTCTATATATAAAAGAAAAGTGCAAACACTTGCCAAATGATACGTCATTATGGTTGCAAAATACGAGTAGCACACACATCGCATGCGTTATATTATATTATTATGCAAAATGGGGATGTGCCCGATCCTATTCAGAAAGGCCTCAAAATTAATATGGAAGTTCAGATCAGATGAATGCATTGTCATCTCCTATTAATGTGTGTGTTTTTAGAAATCTGAACATTAAATGAAGATACTGAGATGCATTTCACTTTTTTAATCACTTTTTGAAATGCTTATATTAATGTTTAACCCTCTGGGGTTCTTCGGGTCAAAAATGACCCGAAGCGTTTTATAATTTAAAAAAAAAAAAACGTAGCTTCATCGGAATGGTCCGAAACTTGCTGACTTTAAATGACTTTCCCATTCATTTCCTATGGGGGTCATTTTTGACCCGGAGTTCCTGAGTGTGACTATTTTTTTTATGACCACTTAGACTTTTCAAATCCTGTCACCAATTTTTTGGGGTGTTCATATACCAAGTACCAATAAAGTCACCATTCCGATGAAGCTACGTTTTTTTTATTTTTTTTAATAAAACGCAAGATCCACTATACTGGTACAAATTTTCTATTGCGTGATAAAAATGCTCAATGTGTCCACCGGATGGCACCGATCTCATTAAAAAAATTGCTTTCATGAGGCCTAGGCTTGACTCTAAAATTAAATAAAGCTTCAATAAAAAAAAAAAAATAATAATATATATATATATATATATATTATTATATTCAATGGGAAAAAATGGGTCACAATTATTGCATAAATATCAATTATAAATCATAAAATTATCAAAAAAAGAAAAGAAATTATATTATTCATGAGTGAATCCACATTTTACTACCAAATGAATGAAAAACAAGGGGGACAAAAAGGTTAGATCTGCTTTGTTGTAATTTGTCCTAAACACTCATTTTCACAAAACTGCAAAAAGGGTCAATAAACTAATTTGATCTAATATGTTGGTGTTTATTTGCATAGATAAGCTTTATTTAACATCAAGAGCTTAAACTAAATATTTTATTAATTTTCTAACATGAATTTTACATATGGAAACTATAAGTGGAATAGAGTCAAGTCTTACGTTTCTATTAGTTTTGACACATCTAAAGTTGGTATATTAAATACACTATATTGCCAAAAGTATTGCGACACGCCTCCAAATCATTGAATTCAGGTGTTGCAATCACTTCCTGTAACGGTGTGGTTAACTAGGAACAAACTGAAGAATCAGAAGATCAAATCCAAACAGAAACTTTAATAATGATGCTCAGGCAGACGGGCAGCGAAACACATGCTAACATAACAGTTTTGGGCGAAGAGAACCAAAAACCAAAAACCAAGCAGTGGGGTAAAGTGCGCCGCCACTGGACTCTAGAGCAGTGGAGAACGGGACTTGCCTGACTGCATTGTGCCTAGTGTAAAGTTTGGTGGAGGGGGGTTATGGTGTGGGGTTGTTTTTCAGGGGTTGGGCTTGGCCCCTTAGTTCCAGTGAAGGGAACTCTTAATGCTTTAGCATACCAAGACATTTTTGGACAATTTCATGCTCCCTACTTTGACACAAAGCGTCGCTCCATAAAGACATGGATGAGTGAGTTTGGTGTGGAGGAACTTGACTGGCCTGCACAGAGTCCTGACCTCAACCCGATAGAACACCTTTGGGATGAATTAGAGCGGAGACTGAGAGCCAGGCCTTCTCGTCCAACATCAGTGTCTGACCTCACAAATGCGCTTCTAGAAGATTCCCCATAAACACACTCCTAAACCTTGAGGAAAGCCTTCCCAGAAGAGCTGAAGCTGTTAGAGCTGCACTCCATATTAAACCCATCGGATTAAGAACGAGATGCCATTAAAGTTCCTGTGCATGTAAAGGCAGGCGTCCCAAAACATTTGGCAATATAGTGTATACAACAGTTCTTGATTCCGATTGGCTGAGAGCCTTTTCAAGCCATGCAATATTCTCCCAGTATCAGCACTGGAACCTAGTCTGTATGCATTAATATTCTTCATTTTAAAGTGTTGCCTTGCAACAATGCAAATGGTGCCAATTGGAGTAATTACAATTATCACCCAAAAAGTAAATACTCTCAGATTATGAATATCTAAAATGAGTATGAACGGTGTAAAACATGAAACTACTTCAATTTAAACGGTTGTCAAGCTACTCATAATTTACGCTTCCTCTGTCTGAGATCACTGGCTATTCACTGGAATCCCTGTGATGAATTGGTATTAAATTAGAGTTCAAATGGATAAAAATGGGCTAGCGTTACTGCAAATGACCCAAATCAAGAGCATCTCTTCCAGGCCACACAGAAGAAAAGACATTGTGTTCTCTCTTGTATCAAGGCACCTTAACATGTCAGGGGGTGAGCAGAGACATTACAGTGCGTAAGTATTTCCCATGAATGAAAATGAGCTAACTTGACCTAAAGATTGGTTTGTTCTTCATGGGAAGGATCCTCCCCTTCTGAAAACATCCCAGCAGATCCCTATCCGCTTCGCTTCAGACACTTGAAGGTATAGGGAACCCTTCTGAAGGACACAACAAACAAAACATACCCAGCATTTAAGAGCTCTTCAGACAGCCCTGATAGATGCGATTGGGTTGTGTTCACTACAGACGGCACTCGAAGAGCCAGATGAGGCTAGAGCCATGTGTGCTACTTCTTGTTGCTTCTTGGACACTTTAAGAAACCGCCAATCCTCAGCAATACTTTACACTGTCTGTCCTTCCTATGAAGGAAACGGGCCAGGACATCGTGCACAAGGGCTGTTTGACACGAGGTCGGCGTGTAATTTCGCAGATATCTTTACGGTCCACTCAGCTCTGGAGATTTTATCTCCAGTCTTACGGAAGGAACTAAGGCAAGTTTTTGGGCCAAGCCAAAGCTCTTACATGAAAAGGTCCATCTTTTGCATAAAAAACAGATGCTCAAAATCTATTGCCTTTTTTCGTCTGATTGATAGGTCTTTTAAAAAAAACGAACAAAGTTAAAATGTCACTCTTTAGCACATGCTTCACGTGTCTTTTACCGATTTTTATAAATTAAAGAATACCTTGTATATTGTTAGTAAAATTTCAAGTATTGTTTACTTGACTATCCATACATCATTTTTATGTAAAGCACGCCAGCATTGGACTCTAGAGCAGTGGAGACGTGTTTTCTGGAGTGACCAATCACGCTTCTCTGTCTGGCAATCAGATGGGCGAGTCTGGGTTTGGCGGCTGTCAGGAGACTGCATTGTGCCAAGTGTAAAGTTTGGCGGAGGGGGGATTATGGTGTGGGGTTGTTTTTCAGGGGTTGGGTTTGGCCCCTTAGTTCCAGTGAGAGTTAGTTAAAATTGTCACTCTTTAGCACATGCTTCACGTGTCTTTTACCGATTTTTATAAATTAAAGAATACCTTGTATATTGTTAGGACAATTTCAAGTATTGTTTTCTTGACTATCCATACATCATTTTTATGTAAAGCACGCCAGCATTGGACTCTAGAGCAGTGGAGACATGTTCTCTGGAGTGACCAATCACGCTTCTCTGTCTGGAAATCAGATGGGCGAGTCTGGGTTTGGCGGCTGTCAGGAGACTGCATTGTGCCAAGTGTAAAGTTTGGTGGAGGGGGGGTTATGGTGTGGGTTGTTTTTCAGGGGTTGGGTTTGGCCCCTTAGTTCCAGTGAGAGGAACTCTTAATGCTTCAGCAAGACATTTTGGACAATTTCATGCTCCCAACTTTGTGGGAACAGTTTGGGGACGGGCCGAGCATGACTGACCAGTGCACAAAGAAAACGGATGAGCGAGTTTGGTGTGGAGGAACTTGGGATGTCATTAAAGTTCCTGTGCATGTAAAGGCAGGCGTCCCAAAACTTGTGTCAATATTGTAAATACAACAGTTGTTTCTGGGTCTTGAATCCGATTGGCTGAGAGTTTAATGTGAGCTGCGTATCAAATATGATCATCATGCTTTCGGGGAAGGTTTATTTGTTCATCTCTCCAATCATCATTGGATTGCATTGCATTATATGCTTGCCCTCCACAATAAAAAACGAAACAGTAAGATGTTTAAATGATTCGTTTTATGATCGATGCTGTTTAGTTTTTACTGGACAACACATATAATGCAACGTAATGCGATGATGATTGAGAGATGAACAGATAAACACTCCTCAGATGCCCGATGGATCATAATTGATGCTCAACAAAAACAAGCAAAATATATAATATGTTGCCTAAAGGTGAAATAAACTGTTCCCTTTATTATTATTATGTCCGGCTTTACAGGTTTTAAAACTAGACATTGTTGTACACAAACAAATTATATGTAATATTAATGTTAATTAATGAACGATTTTTGGCATTTCGTTGTATTTGCGTGCATGTTCTGAAATGTTATTAGGACATTTCTAGGTTTCTAACTGGTTGATATATTTACTATGTCCTGTATGATAAATGGCACATGCTGCACTAAAACTGTAAATGTGCTTTCCATTGGGATGAATGAAGTCCCATCAGTGTTACACACACCTCCAAACACTGATTTTGGACAGGTAAAAACCTCTAACAGCACAAGTTGTGACCTGTCAGCCAATAACATTACAGGTGAATCTGCAAAGCATCTAAAGCTGATTCAAGCTGACTTTATAGCAACAAAGCAACCATTAAATGTCAATGAGAATTGTTCATTTGAGCGCGGGCATTGCAAAGTTGAGCAAAACAAATGCACCGACGACATATTTGGCCTCCTCATAAAGTCAAGCTGGAACACACACTAGCAAAACACTGAATGTATCTTAAAGGGATAGTTCACCCAAAAATGAAAAGTCATATTAAAAATGTTCTGGCTAATCCAAGCATTATAATAGCAGTAATAGTTGCTCTGTTTTTGAAGTCCATAAAAATTGCATCTGTCCGTCATATAACTGCTCCACGCGGCTCTGGGGTGTTAATAAAGGTCTTCTGAAGCGAATAGATGCGTTTGTGTAAGAAAAATATCCATATTTAAAAATGTATTTAATTTTTTTCTATGGCTCTGCATCAGCCGCGCCATAACTTCCGGCGAATAAGGTCAAAATACCTGCGCAATCATAGATATATACATAGATTCCTCATTAGTGCCTGCGCGGATCGGTCGAATGAGGCATCTACGTATATATATCTTTGATCACGCCAGTATTTTGACCTTATTCGCCGGAAGTTATGGCGCTGGGAATACTAGATGACATTCGTCTGATAAGAGGTAAAAAAATAACACAAATACTGTTGGGTTTCTCGCAGAAACCGATGGTTTCGTGTCTTAAGACATCAATGTGTCGCCACGAGCCGCATGGTTTAATAAGGATTCGTATGTTTGTGTGTTTTTACTCTCATTACTCTCATACTCTAAAATATCCCCATTGACATGCATTATACGACTATCACACTGCAACGGTTGGAGTTAAAAATCTTCATTTGTGTTCTACTGAAGAAACAAAAACACCAAAATCTTGGATGCCCTGGGGGTGAGCAGATAAACATACAAATTCCGTTTTTGGGTGAACTATCCCTTTAAGTCTGGATCTTACCTTGGTAATAGCGGGATATCCTGCAGCCACGTCGGCTGGGCAGTACAGCCTGTCTTCATGGGACACTTCCACTGTGGTGGCCCACTGGTCCAGAAAACCGTTCGGCGTGTACAGGCCACAGTCCTTCACGCCTGTCTCCCGCTCAAAGTCTTCACAGACGCCGTCGCCGTCATAATAGTAGCACATGCTCGGCTCATCTGCACACACGTGTGTACATATTCATGTTTGAGAAAGACAAAACGTTTGTGATGCAAGCATCAACACTAAATATACTGTACATAAAAGGGTAACACTTTATGTCTTTGGTTACATGTAGTTATTTTAGTAATAACACTCTAAAAAATGCTGGGTTAAAAATAACCCAAGTTGGGTTGAAAATGGACTAACCCAGCAATTGGGTTGTTTTAAGCAAATACTTAACCCAACCGCTGGGTTAAACAACCCAATTGCTGGGTTAGTCCATTTTCAACCCAACTTTTTAGAGTGTATAAATTATGCATAATTGCATGCAACTAAACCAAACCTAACCCTATAGTAAGTACATGCAGTTAATTAATATTATAGTACTTAATTATATAATTACATACAGTTCAGATGCCATCATACTATACGAATATTCTGTAAGTTTCAGAACGGAAAACGTCCATGTTAGTCCAAAACATTGTAACCAAGCCCAGAGAACGGCTCATAGATGGTGAAAGACCGGCTCTGCAGAAGAAGATCAACGCCTACTTCATCATTGCAACTTTGGCCCCGCCCACTGGAGTGTTAGTGAGATGACGAGGAGAGACGAGCGATACAGGATCACTGGCACTGCACTATGTGCTTATTTATTTCCAACAATGTAAATTTGTGATTCATGTGCAGTCAGATGTTCTTTGTCTGTGTGTCAGTAAATCAAACCAGTGACTAAACGCTCAACTTCACATTGTTTCTCTTAGTAGATGAAAATAATCTGTTATTTAAACAGTGATTAAATTATATATAGAAAACAATCAAAGAACGCTTCCTTTACACTCTGACAAATGCTGGGATAAAAATAACCCAAGTTGGGTTGAAAATGGACTAACCCAGCAATTGAGTTGTTTTAACCCAGCAATTGGGATTATTTAACCCAGCGGTTGGGTTAAATGTTTGCTTAAAACAACCAAATTGCTGGGTTGGTCCATTTTCAACCCAACTTGGGTTATTTTAACCCAGCATTTTTTATTTTTAAGTGTACAATCGCTGGAGCTGTCAATCAAACAGCGCGAGTTTATCAGTGACTCTCGCCAAAACTCCCGTTATAATGAACAAATCTCTTATTTACATTGTGTTTGTATAATGCCATAGATCTAAATGTAATGCTATAATCAACACTTTTCATGGTTAGTTAACCTTGAGAGCTGTAATGGTAAAAACGTGCTAAAAGTTTTTGAGAAAGTTCCACATGTAATACTGAGCTATTTCATATGCAAAGATGTCAGCCAATCACAGCAGTGGGCGTTTACACTGAAGCCTCAAAGCGGCCAATCACAGCAGTGGGCGTTTACACTGAAGCCTCAAAGCGGCCAATCACAGCAGTGGGCGTTTACACTGAAGTCTCACAGCGGCCAATCACAGCAGTGGGCGTTTACACTGAAGTCTCACAGCGGCCAATCACAGCAGTGGGCATTTTCACTGAAGCCTCACAGCAGCCAATCACAGCAGTGGGCATTTTCACTGAAGCCTCACAGCAGCCAATCACAGCAGTGGGCATTTTCACTGAAGCCTCACAGCAGCCAATCACAGCAGTGGGCATTTTCACTGAAGCCTCACAGCGGCCAATCACAGCAGTGGGCGTTTACACTGAAGTCTCACAGCGGCCAATCACAGCAGTGGGCGTTTACACTGAAGCCTCAAAGCGGCCAATCACAGCAGTGGGCGTTTACACTGAAGTCTCACAGCGGCCAATCACAGCAGTGGGCGTTTTCACTGAAGCCTCACAGCAGCCAATCACAGCAGTGGGCATTTTCACTGAAGCCTCACAGCAGCCAATCACAGCAGTGGGCATTTTCACTGAAGCCTCACAGCAGCCAATCACAGCAGTGGGCATTTTCACTGAAGCCTCACAGCAGCCAATCACAGCAGTGGGCGTTTACACTGAAATCTCACAGCAGCCAATCACAGCAGTGGGCGTTTACACTGAAGTCTCACAGCAGCCAATCACAGCAGTGGGCGTTTACACCGAAGTCTCACAGCGGCCAATCACAGCAGTGGGCATTTTCACTGAAGCCTCACAGCAGCCAATCACAGCAGTGGGCGTTTACACTGAAGCCTCACAGCAGCCAATCACAGCAGTGGGCGTTTTCACTGAAGCCTCACAGCAGCCAAGCACAGCAGTGGGCATTTTCACTGAAGCCTCACAGCAGCCAATCACAGCAGTGGGCATTTTCACTGAAGCCTCACAGCAGCCAATCACAGCAGTGGGCGTTTTCACTGAAGCCTCACAGCTGCCAATCACAGCAGTGGGCGTTTTCACTGAAGTCTCACAGTAGCCAATCACAGCAGTGGGCGTTTACACTGAAGTCTCACATCAGCCAATCACAACAGTGGGCGTTTACACTGAAGTCTCACATCAGCCAATCACAACAGTGGGCGTTTACACTGAAGTCTCACATCAGCCAATCACAGCAGTGGGCGTTTACACTGAAGTCTCACATCAGCCAATCACAGCAGAGGGCGTTTACACTGAAGTCTCACAGCAGCCAATCACAGCAGTGGGCGTTTACACTGAAGTCTCACATCAGCCAATCACAGCAGTGGGCGTTTACACTGAAGTCTCACAGCAGCCAATCACAGCAGTGGGCGTTTACACTGAAGTCTCACAGCAGACACGCCCCTTCAAATCAGGCTAAAATAAGGGTACACTCTAAAAAATGCTGGGTTAAAAAAGACCCAAGTTGGGTTGAAAATGGACTAACCCAGCAATTGGGTTGTTTTAACCCAGCGGTTGGGTTAAATGTTTGCTTAAAACAACCCAATTGTTGTGTTAGTCCATTTTCAACCCAACTTGGGTCATTTTTAACCCAGCATTTTTTAGAGTGTAGGAAAAATGCCTCTTATTTCTAAATTGACAATTAAAAAAAAAATCATCCTAACATTATAAGGGCACCCCAGTAAACATTATATATTAAAGTCCTGTGAATTCTGTCCAGGGCCATCTGTAGTTTCATCACCATATTGTGTTATTTTCATCTTTAACTTTACAGTCTGAAGTTTTTAATCACTATATCGAAATAGCCTCCCCAAACTACATGGTTTTGTTTATTTCGTTTAGTTTTAGAACCATGAAAACGTATTGTATTCTAGTTTCCATTCTCCTTTTAGCTTTGGCTAGCTATAATGTCCTTGTTTGTGTTCTAAGATGACGCACAGAGGATTGCTGGATATCATTAGGCAGTGAAGGCTACATCCACACCTGCCGAATGACGAGCGGATTCAAAAATAAATATTTCTACTAGCCATGAAATTGTATTTTGCATTTGGAGGACAAACAGGTCGTTGTGTTACAACATCATGTCGTAGAAGAACCAGTGAAAGTGGACCCACTTCAAAAATGTGATTTTTTTCCCCCCCTAAAATGTTCACTTTGATGGCTTAATGTGAGCAATATCCAACATGTGTGTCGCCACATGGAGCTCTAAAGAATGGCAGCAGATGTTTTATTTAGCAGGCGGCTTAGATGCCTGATCTGAATCGCTCACATAATTTACAACAGCGATGGTCAGATTGTCCTTCTCAGATATCATTTAAAGCCATCATGCTTGCAGGTCCTAATAAAGTTCCCGGCCAATCGCAGAGTGTTTTCTCCTGCTGAATGGTGTTGGATCTGTGCTGCCTTCAGAATCCGAGCAGATGAAGGCGTCTTAGCAGACAGGATGTTGCGCAAACATTGGTTTCAGATGTGCCTTCGCGCCTTCCCACCACCGAAGGCAGCATTTTTCAGGTTTGGGATCAGGTTTTCCAGGAGAGCTGTTGAGTTTTGGGACATTTGGGATGAGTTTACCAGGCCCTGGAGCCGCTGTTCCTCGTTCAAGTGTTTTAGCCTCTCTCCTTCACTACTCCTCCTCTCACTAGTTCTCATTCTCCAATCACACTTTCTCTCCCACGTTGTGTCTCCGTCCACTCCTACTCTGCCTGTCTATCTGGCATTTTATCAGCAAATTAGTGGTGCAAATAAAACTGGATAAAAAAGTTTGTTGAGACAAACTTTAAGTTGGCTTGAGGAAGCCGGACCAGAAAGTTTTAAAAAGTTTTAAAAAGTTTGAAGATTTTCAATTTAAAGTAGTTTGAAGTTTGAAGGTTTTGAAGTCAATAAAGTCAATATATGGATGGATGGATGGATGGATGGATGGATGGATGGATGGATGGATGGATGGATGGATGGATGGATGGATGGATGGATGGATGGATGGATGGATGGATGGATGGATGGATGGATGGATGGATGGATGGATGGATGGACAGATCTATCGTTCTAAGGTTTTGAAGTCAATAAAGTCGATATATGGATGGATGGATGGATGGATGGATGGATGGATGGATGGATGGACAGAATGATGGATAGATAGATGGACAGAACGATGGATAGAAGGACAGATCTATCGTTCTAAGGTTTTGAAGTCAATAAAGTCGATATATGGATGGATGGATGGATGGATGGATAGATGGACAGAACGATGGATGGATGGATAGATAGATGGACGGATCAATCGTTCTAAGGTTTTGAAGTCAATAAAGTCGATATATGGATGGATGGATGGATGGATGGATGGATGGATGGATGGATAGATAGATGGACAGAACGATGGATAGATAGATGGATAGATGGACAGATCTATCGTTCTAAGGTTTTGAAGTCAATAAAGTCGATATATGGATGGATAGATGGATGGATAGATGGACAGAACGATGGATGGATGGATAGATAGATGGACAGATCTATCGTTCTAAGGTTTTGAAGTCAATAAAGTCGATGGATGGATGGATGGATGGATGGATGGATGGATGGATGGATGGATGGATGGACAGATCTATCGTTCTAAGGTTTTGAAGTCAATAAAGTCGATATATGGATGGATGGATGGATGGATGGATGGATGGATGGATGGATGGATGGATGGATGGATGGATGGATGGATGGATGGATGGACAGAATGATGGATAGATAGATGGACAGATAGATGGATAGATGGACAGATCTATCGTTCTAAGGTTTTGAAGTCAATAAAGTCGATATATGGATGGATGGATGGATGGATGGATGGATGGATGGACAGAATGATGGATAGATAGATGGACAGATAGATGGATAGATGGACAGATCTATCGTTCTAAGGTTTTGAAGTCAATAAAGTCGATATATGGATGGATGGATGGATGGATGGACAGAACAATGGATAGATAGATGGGCAGATGGACAGAACGATGGACAACGATGGATAGATGCCGTAAGATCTCTGGTCAATGATTGGCTGAAAGCGGTGTCAAATAAATATCTGATATATCATTGGTTAAAAGCTTAAACAAGCCTCTACAATGTGCTGGCTACGTCATGTCATATAACGTTAACATGCCGAAACGTCAGACCTCATTTAATCCGGAATGGACAAAAGAGCACAAATTTATATCAAAAAGCAGTAGAGGCGCTTTTCATGGGTTTTGCACTGTGTTGCTGTGAAATGTTATGTTTTCAGGCACTGTGCACTTTGCAAGACAGGTTCCTCTCAGTGGTCAGTTTTTGAAACGGACATCACAATATCTTGAATAAATACAAATACTGTAACCAGAAACCTCTTCTGTTACACATAGGTCTACATCAAGAAGATATATCGTAGATTAAACGGTCTGGCAATGAATACACTCTAAAAAATGCTGGGTTTAAAATAACCCAAGTTGGGTTGAAAATGGACTAACCCAGCAATTGGATTGCTTTAACCCAGCATTTGGGTTGTTTTAACCCAGCGGTTGGGTTAAATGTTTGCTTAAAACAACCTGATTGCTGGGTTAAAATAACCCAATTGCTGGGTTAGTCCATTTTCAACCCAACTTGGGTTGTTTTTGAGTGTAATATCTGAAAAAAGCATAATAGGGGCACTTTAAATATTGATTAAGGCAATGGGATCTTACACTCTAAAAAATGCCGGGTTAAAAACAACCCAAGTTGGGTTGAAAATGGACTAACCCAGCAATTGGGTTGTTTTAAGCAAACATTTAACCCAACCGCTGGGTTAAAACGACCCATTCACTGGGTTAAAGCAACCCAATGGCTGGGTTAGTCCATTTTCAACCCAACTTGGGTTGTTTTTGAGTGTAATATCTGAAAAAAGCATAATTGGGGCACTTTAAATATTGATTAAGGCAATGGGATCTTACACTCTAAAAAATGCTGGGTTAAAAACAACCCAAGTTGGGTTGAAAATGGACTAACCCAGCAATTGGGTTGTTTTAACCCAGTGATTGGGTTGTTTTAAGCAAACCTGTAACCCAACCGCTGGGTTAAAACGATCCATTCACTGGGTTAAAGCAACCCAATTGCTGGGTTAAAACAACCCAATTGCTGGGTTAGTCAATTTTTAACCCAACTTGGGTTGTTTTTGAGTGTAATATCTGAAAAAAGCATAATAGGGGCACTTTAAACATTGATTAATGCAATGGGATCTTATTGTAAAGTGTTACCAATTTAATCAATTAAACAAGCCATGTCAGTTAAACACATAATTGATCAAAATAACTACACTCTAAAAAATGCTGGGTTAAAAAATAACCCAAGTTGGGTTGAAAATGAACTAACCCAGCAATCGGGTTGTTTTAACCCAGCAATTTGGTTGTTTTAAGAAAACACGTAACCCAACTGCTGGGTTAAAACAACCCAATTGCTGGGTTAGTCAATTTTCAACCCAACTTGGGTTATTTTAACCCAGCATTTTTTAGTGTGTACTTTACAGAATAAGACTAAGCCAAAAATAGTGATAATGAGCATATATTTAGTGATAAAGAGACACAAACGGTCTCTTTTTCAGCCTGTCTGTCTGTCTGCCTGTCTGCCTGTCTGTCAATCTCTCAATGTAAGGGTTTCCAGCAAGGAGGACGGAGGCATGCCGTGCCAAGTTGGCTGGAGCTTTCACATAAATTCCAGAGCTCCCCTCTGCTGATGTTGAAACGAGGGGCTGCAGAGGGGGACAAACACACACACACACACACACACACACACCTCCACGTGGCCTTGCGCACAGCCATATGCACGTCCGTGCCACCCCGTACCCGTGAACATATTCCTCTGACACAATGAGACGAGCAATTTACTGTCTCTGGACAACCTAATTCAAACACAATATTGAGATAAGGAAAACCAAACGCTATCTTTTGGTTCAGCGGAATCCAGCTAAAAAAACAATCAGTTGCGCAGTCAGAAAGACAAACGGTTCATTCATGATCGTGCCTGATGGTTCCACACAAAAACACAAATATTTCAAGCTGCCACACAGATGTGGCTCCTCCAGCGAATGGTAGAAATAAACTCTCAGACAAAAACGTGCAATGCCCGATATTCTGAAAACGGTCTAAAAAGAGGATTCATATCTTTTTTTTAAATAAGACCACCAAGTCTGCATGTATTTTATCAAAATAAATCAGTAAAAATTTTAAAATAACAGTTTTCTATTTGAATATATTGTAAAAAATTAATTTATTCCTGTGATTTTCAGCATCATTACTCCAGTTTTCAGTCATATGATCCGTCAGAAATCATTCCAATATGCTGATTTGCTGCTTAAGAAACATTACTTATTTTACATGGTGCACTGTGATTGGTTTAAAAGTCCAATCCGAATGAAAATGCTCCATATAAACACCTCAATCGGAATAAAAATACCCAAACCAAATGAAATTGTAATCGGTTTTGAGAGGGGTGGGATAAACATTTTCATGAACTGATTGAACGAAAAAATTCCACCATGTAAAATTCGCAAAACATTCTTAAGAATGAAATTATTCTTAAATGCCAATTTCTTATTATTTTCTAACTTGAGAAAAAATATACGAATATTTTGTATTCCCAAAAACGTTTCTTAAGTATGTTCTTATCTTCTTTCTTATGATTGTTATTAAGATAAAATTTAAGAAGTATTCATATTCACGAAAATAATCTCGGGCCGGATTCACGAAAATCTTCTTAAGAAAGAAGATAAGAAAATTCTTAAGATAAATTCGTAAGAATGTTCCTAAGAGCAATTCTTGAAAAAATCTTAAGAAGTTCTCAAATATTTTCTTAAGAACATCTTAATTTTTTACTTAAGAAGAAAATAAAAAGTGTTATATTATTGAAAGGTATTACTGAAGATTCGCTGAATGAAAAACACCTCAAAGCTCGTCGTTTTGCGCTTCCTGCAGATTACCGTAGATATCAGAATAAGTGTGCAGACTATTTTCGTCGTGACGTGGGGAGTAAATCACTCAACGTCGTGTTTTTAATGTGCCGTGTCTGTAAAATCGATTAGATCGACACAAGGCGAATCATATCAGACGCCAGAAGGACTAGCCGAGGTAAGGCTTCTCTCGCCGGGGTTAATGAGCGCTGAACACCCGCTGATCGCCTGGAGCTCACAACTCCAACAACGGCAGATCAAATTGTAAAATAGGCGCTCTCTTCATAAACAAACCACAGATTTAATCTTTAAATAAGTACATTCTCGCCTGAAAAAGTCTTAAAACTACAATTTGTGACACATTAACAGTAGAATTGGTATTTCAGATTGGAGGTTGGAGGTTATCCTAACTTTAAGAAGTTATTTACGATGATTTTAAAGAACATTATTTTCGTGAATATAAATATACTTCTTACATTTTATCTTAAGAACAATCATAAGAAAAAAGATAAGAACATTCTTAAGAAAAGTTTTTGGCAATACAAAATATTCTTATATTTTTTCTTAAGTTAGAAAATAAGAAGAAATTGGCAGTTAAGAATAATTTCATTCTTAAGAATGTTTTGTGAATCCGGCCCCTTGTTCTTTAAAATCATCGTAAATAACTTAAATAAGTTATTTAAGGATAACCTCCAATCTATCTTAAATACCAATTCTACTGTTAATGTGTCACAAATTGTAGTTTTAAGACTTTTTCAGGCGAGAATGTACTTTAAAAAGATTAAATTGTGGTTTGTTTATAAAGAGAGCGCCTATTTTACAATTTGATCTGCCGTTGTTGGAGTTGTGAGCTCCAGGCGATCAGCGGGTGTTCAGCGCTCATTAACCCCGGCGAGAGAAGCCTTACCTCGGCTAGTCCTTCTGGCGTCTGATATGATTCGTCTTGTGTCGATGTAATCGATTTTACAGACACGGCACATTAAAAACACGACGTTGAGTGATTTACTCCCGGTCAAGCCAGTCACGACGAAAATAGTCTGCACACTTATTCTGATATCTACGGTAATCTGCAGGAAGCACAAAACGACGAGCTTTGAGGTGTTTTTCATTCAGAGAATCTTCAGTAATACCTTTCAATAATATAGCACCTTTTATTTTCTTCTTAAGTAAAAAATTAAGATGTTCTTAAGAAAATATTTGAGAACTACTTAAGAATTGCACTTAGGAACATTCTTAAGAACTTCTTAGAATTTATCTTAAGCATTTTCTTAACTTCTTTCTTAAGATTTTTGTGAATCCGAAACATTCAAGCTGCTGGAGAGGTGTCGACATTTCTCTCTGCTTCTCGTAAGTTATAAAAAAAGTTCAACAACTTCTTCAAATTGGTTAAGTAACATTACCTACGGTCTACTTTAATTATTTTTGTTAATATTTATAGCCTACCTCTTTGATTATGGTATCTTTCCTTAATCATCTGAAATATTTATGCGTTTAGTAGCTTTAGTTTAGTGCTTTCATTCATGTTTTTATTAATAATTTGGGTGCATTTTGTGTTTTTCAAAATAAATGAATTGAATTCATTTCGATTCATCATTTCATGACAAAAAGTGCGCATATAAACGTGGCTAATGTTGAAAACTGAATAGAAAATTCAAAAGAACAGCATTTATTTGACATTTTCACGACTTTACGGTCACTTTTGGTCAATTTAATAATCATTTTTAAAATAAGACCACCAAATCTGCATTTATTTCATCAAAATAATGTGAAATAACATTACAATTTAAAATAACAGTTTTCTATTCGAATATATTGTACAAATTGTATTTATTCCTGTGATTTTCAGCATCATTACTCCAGTTTTCAGTCATATGATCCTTCAGAAATCATTCTAATACGCTGATTTGCTGCTTAAGAAACGTGACTTATTATCAAAGTTGAAAACTGAATAGAAAATTCAAAAGAACAACATTTATTTGACATTTTCACGACTTTACGGTCGCTTTTGGTCAATTGAATGCGTGCTTGCTGAATACAAATATTAAAAAGAAAATCCTACTGAACCCAAACAATTGAAATGCAGTGCTTTTACCATTGTATTAGTTGTATATTATAATTTTTTCTTCATTTCTGACCAAATTGGCCTCTTTTTTAAGACTTCTACTGTATATATAAACACTCTCTGTTGTGTCCGTTCATCCACTCACAAGTTTTCTGTCGTGTGTTTGTCGCTGAACACTGAATAGGTGCATTTGTGTTCTCTGTGTTGTCTATTTTACACTGTATGAGAGGTTTTGCTTTTGTGTCTTACAGTAAACACAATGACCCTACTGCTGCCTTTCAATGACGTAACCTTTCCTCAGGCTCTGGCCATAAAAACGGAGACCGGAAAGCATTCTATTATTAATAATACAGAACGGGACAAGGCGCCAAGACATCCTTCATGAATTTGTTAGTGTGTTCGTTTTGAATTAAATGTCTTACAAATTTTAAAGGGATGTCATGACGCTAGTGATAAAAAATAGCTTTGGCTCGAGAGGGAGCGACTGGCTAAACTATTACTCCTAAAGTGCTGCTCTCAAAGAGTAACACATCTCGCAAACCTGTCAAGTAATAGTGACGTCCGGCATTGAGTGTGTTTAAAAGCGTGCCGTAAGACAGACGGCTGTAATGAGCTGCTGATGCACTTACGGTTTCTCTCCACACTTACCAACACAGTTGAAAAACGCCTCCTTCTTACAATGGCCGGAGCAGCCGTCTCCATTCATAGTGTTCATATCGTCACATTCCTCTCCCTGGGACCTGAAATAAATCAATGTATACATCATAAACATAATAATGATGATTTCCCACGGTGGATATAAATCTGCTGCTAAAAGCATGAACCTCCTCGTGCAGTGTGGATATATGACAACATGTTTCCCAACCGTTTTAAAATGTTTTCTTGAGGTTAACGTGATGCTCCTGTAAATCAGTAGTTCGCAATCTTTTCGAAGACCCTGCGCTATCCAATAACTAGAAAAGATATTAACTGAGTCTGGGGGAGTTGATAAGAAATGTTTGTTCATTAATAAAACAGAAGCTGAGGGGGAACCTGTATGGACTTTTGTTGCTTTTTAATTAAGTTTGATTCATTTAGAAAATCAAGTTAGGTCATATTTACCCTCTAAAAAATGCTGGGTTAAAAACAACCCAAGTTGGGTTGAAAATGGACTAAGCCAGCAATTGGGTTGTTTTAAGCAAACATTTAACCCAACCGCTGGGTTAAAACGACCCATTCACTGGGTTAAAACAACCCAATTGCTTTGTTTTTAACCCAGCATTTTTTAGAGTGTACACCTGGCATTAAGATAGGTTTTATTCGATCGGATCACAAGTGTACGACAATAAATACAAGTGACCGACAGGGTCTAAAACGTCTTGAGCTTGTCCACTTTCAACCACTTCCAGAGTTAGTCGAAAACGCATTTGACCGGATTGCTTTCGTACACTCTAAACAATGCTGGGTTAAAAACAACCCAAGTTAGGTTGAAAATGGACTAACCCAGCAATTGGGTTGTTTTAACCCAGCGACTGCATTGTTTTAAGCAAACATTTAACCCAACCGCTGGGTTAAAATGACCCAATTACTGGGTTAGTCCATTTTCAACCACTTCCAGAGTTAGTCAAATAACGCATTTGACCGGATTACTTTCGTACACTCTAAAAATGCTGGGTTAAAAACAAGCCAAGTTGGGTTGAAAATGGACTAACCGAGCAATTGGGTTGTTTTAACCCAATGAATGGGTCATTTTAACCCAGTGGTTGGGTTAAATGTTTGCTTACAACAACCCAATTGCTGGGTTCAAACAACCCAATTGCTGGGTTAGTCCATTTTCAACCCAACTTGGGTTGTTTTTAACCTAGCATTTTTTAGAGTGTACACCTGGCATTAAGATATGTTTTGGTCGATCGGATCACAAGTGTACGACAATAAATACAGGTGACCAACAGGGTCTAAAACGTCTTGAGCTTGTCCACTTTCAACCACTTCCAGAGTTAGTCGAAAACGCATTTGACCGGATTGCTTTCGTACACTCTAAAAATGCTGGGTTAAAAACAACCCAAGTTGGGTTGAAAATGGACTAACCCGGCAAGTGGGTTGTTTTAACCCAGTGAATGGGTCGTTTTAACCCAGTGGTTGGGTTAAATGTTTGCTTACAACAACCCAATTGCTGGGTTAGTCCATTTTCAGCCCAACTTGGGTTGTTTTTAACCCAGCATTTTTTAGAGTGTACACCTGGCATTAAGATATGTTTTGGTCGATCGGATCACAAGTGTACGACAATAAATACAGGTGACCAACAGGGTCTAAAACGTCTTGAGCTTGTCCACTTTCAACCACTTCCAGAGTTAGTCGAAAACGCATTTGACCGGATTGCTTTTGTACACTCTAAAAATGCTGGGTTAAAAACAACCCAAGTTGGGTTGAAAATGGACTAACCCGGCAAGTGGGTTGTTTTAACCCAGTGAATGGGTCGTTTTAACCCAGTGGTTGGGTTAAATGTTTGCTTACAACAACCCAATTGCTGGGTTAGTCCATTTTCAACCCAACTTTGGTTGTTTTTAACCCAGCATTTTTTAGAGTGTACACCTGGCATTAAGATATGTTTTGGTCGATCGGATCACAAGTGTACAACAATAAATACAGGTGACCGACAGGGTCTAAAACGTCTTGAGCTTGTCCACTTTCAACCACTTCCAGAGTTAGTCGAAAACGCATTTGACCGGATTGCTTTCGTACACTCTAAAAAAGCTGGGTTAAAAACAACCCAAGTTGGGTTGAAAAAGGACTAACCCAGCAATTGGGTTGTTTTAACCCAGTGAATGGGTCGTTTTAACCCAGTGGTTGGGTTAAATGTTTGCTTAAAACAACCCAATAGCTGGGTTAGTTAGTTTTTAACCCAGCATTTTTTAGTATACACCTGGCATTAAGATATGTTTTGGTCGATCGGATCACAAGTGTACATCAATAAATACAGGTGACCAACGTCTTGAGCTTGTCCACTTTCGACCACTTCCAGAGTTAGTCGAAAACGCTTTTGACCGGATTGCTTTCGTACACAACCCAGTCGCTGGGTTAAAACAACAGAGAGACTGCTCTGAAGGCTGTGGAAATGCGTCCAATCTCACCTCTGGATGAGACCGTCCCCACAGTACGGCGCTCCGAGGCGGTGTGTGAGCGGAGGCGACGGCTCACTCTCGCTCCGACTGGAGATGGTTTGGACCTGGTATGTGTACACACCACCATACTCAACATCCCTGTGGAAAAATGCAAGAAACCATCACACATCTGTCCCAGAATGTAATTTCGAATTAATATTTGCCACTAGGATTGATTCTTTTTTTTAATGCCAAATAATAAATAAAAATACTACAGGCTGCTACCAATACAATTTTACACTCTAAAAAATGCTGGGTTAAAAATAACCCAAGTTGGGTTGAAAATGGACTAACCCAGCAATTGGGTTGTTTTAACCCAGCGGTTGGGTTAAATGTTTGCTTAAAACAACCCAATTGCTGGGTTAGTCCATTTTCAACCCAACTTGGGTTATTTTGGTAACACTTTATAATAACTACACGCTATGAAGCATTAGTTAAGCAGTAGTAAATAGTTAATTCATCATTTATAAAGCATTAATAGACATTAATAGCAGTTTATAAGCTCTATTCTTGATTTATAAGCATATCTATAATGTGTTTAATAATTGTATGTTAATACTTTATAAATGATCAATTAATAATTTCTAAATTAAGTATTACATTAAAAAAAGCAGGTCTCAGGCACTCAGTCAGATGTAAAAAGAGGAGAAGGAATTAATTAAAAAGCCTTTATTTGGTATGGCTTAAATCATCTTTTAAAAAATAGAAGAACCAACATGTTTCGACCAACAAATGGTCGTCTTCAGGGCAAAGCAACACAAAGAATAACCCTCATTGGGTTAGGCCTTATTAGGCTAATTGAATGCTTTCGGACTGACTAGTGTTACCGTTATGGGTAATCCGGCATTTTTTAGAGTGTATCATCAAAAACAATCTTTACACTGCAAAGGTGGCACAGAAGCTTCATCTGACATGTCATTTATGTTTATTCACACAGACTGCTAGGCAGGTGGAGCTGGGGAGGTGGAGGGGTTCAGAGGAACTCTTGACAGGGCTGAAGCTTACAGCAAACCCTCAAGCAAACTATTTAAATGTTGAGCAAGCAATCTCATTGGCTACAGGAGGCCAATCAGCTTGAGCCATTCGATAATGATGTGATTGCTTGCAGATTGCATGTGAAGGATTGATCAAGTATGTGCCCTCTAGAGTTTCATGACTGAACGAGCTATATAAAAAAAGAATATTGGAGTATGTTTTACAAGAACATTTGCAGTGGGGTAAAGCACGCCACCACTGGACTCTAGAGCACTAGAGACGTGTTCTCTGGAGTGACCAATCACGCTTCTTTGTTTCTGAGTCTGGGTTTGGCGGTCGCCAGGAGAACGGGACTTGCCTGACTGCATTTTGCCAAGTGTAAAGTTCGGTGGAGGGGAGATTATGGTTTGGGGTTGTTTTCAGGGGTTTGGCTTGGCCCCTTAGTTCCAGTGAAATTAACTCTTAATGCTTCACCAAGACATTTTGGACAATTACATATAGCGTAGCTTCTAGCATAGCTCAGACACCTCCTAACAGTGATCAGCGAGAGCCATCTGATCATTCCTTGCTGAAAAAGTCAGGTTTAGGAAGTTAATCCAACTCCTTCTACACCCTGAAAACTCGCAGTGCTGGTTTAGTGCTGGTTCGAAGCACATGAGCTGTCGCTTTGAACCATAAGCCGGTGGAGGTTGAGAACAGAGATAAGAGACATCTGATCTTGTGTCAGTCCGAAGAGGAAAGTGAATCTACACTCGAGCTGAACCATGTGGGAAGTCATGAGGGATGAAGATGTGCTGAGACAATGAAACCAAAACCCGCTCTGTTAGCACTGGGCTTTGTGGAAAGGGTCACGGCGTTCTGGTGGCGAACGATTGCGGCCGCTGATAATCAGCAAAACAGGCCCGACATGTTTCCTCCATCAGAGGACACCTGTATACAAGCACAAGTCGCACCTCTCTGAGTCACTTGGAGGGCTACGTCTTGGAGGACATTTGTTTTTGGTCAGTAAAACTGCATAAAGTGATTGAAAGTAAGCCTCTCCTCTAGGATACTCAGTAGATGCCAATATTTACTGCAGGCCCTTTACAAAAACCAAGTGTCTCTGCGGGCCCTTGTGAAAAAGCAGCACACTTTAGCTTACTTTTCAGAAAAGAGTGCAAACCGAATGTAATGTTTTTAGAGTGAGTTCTGAAGTTTAAAGGGATAGTTCACCCAAAAATTTATATTATTAGCCCATGATTTAATCACGAGTCATCCGAGGTGTATATGACATTCTTCTTTCAGACGAAGTTATATTAAAAATGTTCTGGCTAATCCAAGCATTATAATAGCAATAATAGTTGCTCTGTTTTTGAAGTCCATAAAAAATGCATCTGTTCGTCAAATAACTGCTCCTCGCGAGTCTGGGGTGTTAATAAAGACAGAGCGACACGCGTCATATTCTGAAGACCACGCCCACCGGGGGGGAAACAATCGAACGCCCTCCATTGACTTTGCATTGCGTGAAGCAGCATCCTTGTCATTTCGGACTTATAACAAAAAACAGAACAATGTCTAAAAGCTGATATATGACAAAGTGTACAGCAAACAAGCTGAACAAAACCCACAACCAAAAACCCAGACGTTTTTATAAGCTATTGACCCAAAAAATGATCGTTTAAGGACAAAAAAGTGGATACAGGCCATTGAGACACGTTATATTACACTGAGAAGTACACACACTAGAGGGGAACGTAATCAGCGACAGGATATATCTTATATAAAACTGACATTTGGATATTTGACTTAACAGTGGCAACATATTTACTGCACACATAGGTATACTTGGGCATACTGAGTGTCGGGATCCCAAAATTGACCCATTCTTCAGCTGAAGCGTCACGTTTTACTGCCTTTATCCACTTTTGTCTCCTTAAACTCTCGTTTTTTTGGGTCGACAGTTTATAAAAACTTATTTCTGTGTTTTTTAGCTTGTTTGCTGTACACTTTGTCACATATCTGCTTTTAGACATTGTTCTGTTTTTTTCGAAGTCCGAAATGACAATGAGGCAGCCTCACGCAATGCAAAGTCAATGGAGGGCGTTGGGTTGGTTTCCCCCCCGGTGTGGGCGTGGCCTAAATACGCTCTGTCTCCATGAAGGCCTTCTGAAGCGAATCGATGCGTTTGTGTAAGAAAAATTTCCATATTTAAAAATGTATTTCATTTTTTTCTATGGCTCTGCATCAGCCGCGCCATCACTTCTGACAAATAAGGTCAAAATTCCGGCGCGATCATAGAGATATACATAGATTACTCATTAGTGCATGCGTGAATCGGTCAAGTAAGGTATCTACATATATATATCTTTGATCGTGTCAGTATTTTGACCTTATTCGCCGGAAGTTATGGCGCTGGGAATACTAGATGACATTCGTCTGATAAGAGGTAAAAAAATAACACAAATACTGTTGGGTTTCTCGCAGAAACCGATCGCTTCGTGTCTTAAGACATCAATGTGTCGCCACGAGCCGCATGGTTTAATAAGGATTCGTATGTTTGTGTGTTTCTACTAGGGATGCACCGGTCAAAAACTGGAACCGGACTGTTTTTAATTCTAGCACGCGATCGGCAACCGGCTGGTTTTCTTTGTATTTTTCTGCCGATTTTCCCGGAAGTGCACCCGCGTGCACATACTCCTATATTGCAATCATTCGCGAACATGTCACTTGTGTGTTACTAAACGGAAACTGGAGAACTGAGGGAAGAGACGAGGCACTCACCTCTCCGCACCCTGCACAAGCGTACATAGCGAGTGTTTGTTCAGCTCAGCTTCTCGCGTGTTGGATCGGATGAGAAACGAAACAGACTAACTTGTGACAAAACGGAAATGCTTATTTTTGTAAAGAAGAACATGCATGCACTTTTGAAATTAAATTCTATCAGTTCTGTATAGGATGATCTTTTTTTTTTTTTACCTTAAAGTTACATTGACTTAATTTGATTTAAAAAGCACCTGCTGTAGGACTATCTTTGAACTAATTTGATTTAACATTTTGGAACAATGTATTTATAAACTTTGGTTTCATTTAATTTCACTGGTAAAGACTTTTTTTCTTTACATTGAATTTAAAAACAAATGATTTAAGTAACATCTTTGTTTGGATTGTTAAATGTGTGTTGATTGTGTTGTTTCACATAAATTCAACCAAATTCAATTTCCCGTTGATTTCAGATTGCGCACTTGTTTTCATTGGCCAAAAGCCAATATAGCCTGTTAAATAGCCTACAAATAAACATCTTTTTCATGTATACTTTCATTGTTTTATGGTGTAAAAAAAAATCGGAATCGGCCAGTTTGCTTGAAAAAAAATCGGTATCGGAATCGGCAATGTAAAATCATGATCGGTGCATCACTAGTTTTTACTCTCATTGCTCTCATACTCTAAAATATCCCCATTTACATCATTATACGTCTATCACACTGCAACGGTTTGAGTTAAAAATCTTCATTTGTGTTCTACTGAAGAAACAAAGACAACAAAATGTTGGATGCCCTGGGGGTAAGCAGATAAACATAAACATTTAGTTTTTGGGTGAACTATCCCTTTAATCTGTAAATGGTATTTCATTCCATTGTCTTTGAAACATACTGTAGTTTAAATAGTTATGACACCCCTTAAGTCATCTCTGTGCAAACATCACCTCTAGAAAGACAAAGAAAGCCATACACACAAAACCTCCATCTGCTGTTTTTTCTACACTCACATCCACAAACATTCTAAACTACAACCCACCCACAAAGCTACAAAACAGCATGTGCATTAACTACTAGACAGGAACCCCAAGCCTCTCAGCTTTCCATCTCCAAAACTGCACATACACAGGTCATTAATAAAAGAGCCAACACGAGCGAGAGGAAAATACACAAAGCCTTCATTATTTGCATTTACGTTGGACACGTTCCCCGAGAGAAACGCAAGCACATCTCTGCTGATTAACAAAACAACACGGCCAAATTACCCGAGCGCCGTGGACGTTACGTTTATTGCGAACGCCACAGGTTCACGCGAGGCCAAGCGTTTTTGTGCTGCCGTCAGCAGAGTTATAAGGTGCCTGTTCTAATGGGCAGGGAAGCAGTAACGTTTAATAAGAGGCAAAACAAATCATTCAAATTAGCACTTGACATGAATGACACCGGCAAGAGGTTTAAGCTGCAATTTGCCTGCGTTTTGGAAAATGGGAAAACGTCTGTGAAAGTCCCATAAAATGAAACAAGAAAAACACAAATAAGCGTTGCACAGAGAAAAGCAATTTACACAACATACAGGGAAAGGCACCTACACGCATAAAGCTGAGACTTAAGGATATTTGAAACAGGAAAACTTCTTTTGAACAGCAGTTTTTGAGTTTGCATGCTCTAAGTCAGGGGTGTCCAAACTTTTTTAAAAGGGGGCCAGATTCGATGTTGTGGACACACTTGGGGGCCGGTTCCTTTTCTATTATATATATATATATATATATATGATATGTGTGTGTGTGTGTGTGTGTGTGTGTGTGTGTGTGTGTGTGTGTGTGTGTGTGTGTGTGTGTGTGTGTGTGTGTGTGTGTGTGTGTGTGTGTGTGTGTGTGTGTGTGTGTGTGTGTGTGTGAGTGGATGTGTCAATATCACACTCTTGATGTTTTAGACCCCTTTACTGCTGTGTACTTTTTTTCAGCATGGTGGCTGATTTGTTGATTGTACACAAATATTCTGAGAATTTTTGTGTTTTTGCCGATTTCTCATTCATTTTCTATGGTCGGTCATTTATGACAGAAGACAATGAACGCTACTTTTTTTTAACGACCAATTAGCATGCTCGAATCATGACCCCAATTTTTTTGTGTGTTTACACACCTAATGCTAAAGTCACCAAGTTTCATATCATTCCGATGAAGCTGTGATTTTTAAAAATTCAAAATGTGGTTCATAGGTTCAGTTTTTCATAGGTGTGTGTGTGTGTGTGTGTGTGTGTGTGTGTGTGTGTGTGTGTGTGTGTGTGTGTGTGTGTGTGTGTGTGTGTGTGTGTGTGTGTGTGTGTGTGTGTGTGTGTGTGTGTGTGTGTGTGTGTGTGTGTGTGTGTGTGTGTGTGTGTGTGTGTGTGTGTGTAAGTGGATGTGTCAATATCACACTCTTGATGTTTTAGAGTGTCACCCCTTTACTGCTGTGTACTTTTTTTCAGCATCGTGGCCGATTTGTAGATTGAACACACAAATATTCTGAGAATTTTGTGTTTTTGCCAATTTCTCATTCATCTCCTATGGTCGTTTATTTATGACCGAAGACAATGAACGCTACTTTTTTTTAACAACCAATTAGCATGCTCGAATCATAACCCCAATTTTGTTGTGTGTTTACACACCTAATGCTAAAGTCACCAAGTTTCATATCATTCCGATGAAGCTGTGATTTTTAACATTTCAAAACAGAAAATTTTCCGGTCAGAAATGACCGAAGAGCACCAGAGGGTTCAACAAATTAAGAAAGAAGAAGCATGGCGCTGTTTCTTGGCATGTCTTTCCATGGTGACTTGTGGATTCAGCTCTCTGTTGAGAATACGCAAGAGCTTTTTCTTACTAAGCTAAGGAGAAACACACCCTTATAATAGTCAAATCCAGTGTTGCTGCCCCGGATTGAAAGTTACCACGTGCAAACTGCTGTCTGACAAAGTGGAAAACCGAAAAATTGATCAGATCGTTGCGTAATTGATCCTTCCTTTCATTTGTGAGTGCTGATGCCTATCCTTAAAGAGAACAAGGTTCCACTTCTTATTGCATAAAAAGACATCTGCCTCCAGACTTTCTATGTCACACATGTGCTGAGGTGTTGAAGAAAGCGGTCTCAGAGAATGCCCTCATCGTCTGCTCAGCATCCACCCTTTAACAGAACTTCATCTGTGTCTTATTAATGCATTGTATCATTGTATTCTCAACTGTTCTGAACTGGTGCAGCTGATGAAATGTCACATGATGTCATGTGAGCCAGACACTCTTGACAGATCAACAGGCCCGCCAATATGCTTATGGCATAAATACTATACGTTGATGACATGGCATGAAATAAGTTGACATGTCAACAGAATTGCACTTGCAGCTCATCGGTCAAACGCTGGCTGGGTTCAACGGGTGATGCTACCATCTGTTTGCACCTCAGTGCATTCTCAGCGTTTAATTTATAGAAACCCGTGTCGAAGTTATAGACGAGAGAGAGGAAGAGAAAATCAGAGAAAGCTTCCCATTCAAGCCAAACAGGAATACTTGATGAACCCTCTGGTGCTCTTCGTTTAGGGGTTGCATTGTGGTTGTCTTCCCGGACACCTAAATAGGATGATTTTTCTTCAATAATATTTTTTCTTTTTCATTTTGTATTTTGAGATGATTTGATGGTATTTTTTTATATTTATGCAATAATAATGGTCTATTTTTGCCATTGAAAATTATACAAATATTATTATATATATATATTTTTTTGCAGTATTTCAGGTTAAAATAGAGACTAGGCCTTCAAAAAAATTTTTTTTTAAACCAGATTAGTGCCCTCTTTTGGAATTATTTAAAGGGTTAGTTCACCCAAAAATGAAATTTTTCTGTCATTAATTACTTACCCTCATGTCGTTCGACACCCGTCAGACCTCCGTTCATCTTCAGAACTCAAATGAAGATATTTTAGTGTAAATCTGATGGCTCTGAAAGGCCTCCATTGGCACAATGGCACGGTTCACTCCGAGACGTCGTTACAAAGGCCATCTCACTACAGTGGTTCTACAATAACTTTATGAAGTGACGAGAATAGTTTTTGTGCGCAAAAAAACCCTAAATAACGACTTATATAGTGATGACGATTTCAAACACGGCCTCATGAAGCTTCATAGCGTTATGAATCAGTGAGTCGATTCAGCAGTTTGAATCGCCAAATTTCAGCAGTTTGGGGGTTTGACACGCGATCCGAATCATGATTCGACTCTTGATGTTTTAGACCCCTTTACTGCTGTGTACTTTTTTTTCAGCATTGTGGCCGATTTGTAGATTGTACACAAATATTTTGAGAATTTTTGTGTTTTTGCCGATTTCTCATTCATTTCCTATGGTCGGTCATTTATGACCGAATCAAGCCTGTTGTGCTCCAGTCAGAAATTGAAGCTTTCGCGCCTCGATCGCCCCCCGGTGGCCGGTCCCAGTATAGCTCCTAAACCCCGCCTCTCCATGTATTTGAATGGGCGCGAGACACACTAAACAATTTAATTACACTTCAAATAATTGTTTCCTAAAGATGGTTTCTGTCATTTTAGGCAGTTTTTATTACAATAATTTAATTTCAAGTGTTCGTTTTTTAAATAAGTTTAGTTTTAGTGAGTTATTTGATGCTATAAAAACGGGGGGTGTGACGTCATGATTGACAGCTGAGATTGACAGCTTCTCTGAGTGAAGTTGTCACTGAGGCACTAACGGACTTTTTTCTGGATTTTTGTGAGGAGATTGGAGCTTTAGCTTTAATTTCTACATTTCCATAACTGTTTATTTCACACCAATATAATGAATTGTTCTGCATCTGCGAGAGTGTGGGCGGGCTTTTGATAATCGCGCCTCTACTTCCTGTTCTCTACTGCGCAACTCCGGTCCCGAGATCGCTACTGCGCAGACTCGGTCCCAAGATGTCAGCGCCGTGAGCGGGCCTATGAAAGCTTCAACTTTGGTCAGCAGAAGTCAATGAAGTCGCGTCGTCCATATTTTTTTACGGTCTATGGACCGAATACAATGAACACTACTTTTTTTTTTTTTACGACCAATTAGCATGCTCGAATCATGACCCCAATTTTTGTGTGTGTTTACATACCTAATGCAAGAAAAGTCACCAAGTTTCATATCATTCCGATGAAGCTGTGATTTTTAAAATTTCAAAACAGAACATTTTCCGGTCAGAAATGACCGAAGAGTACCAGAGGGTTAAAAAGAAAAAGACTCAATGCTTGTTGGAAGACTTCCACAGATACACATCAGGACTCATGAAGTGCTCGAAGACAAGAGAAAGAAGCCACTCAAGTGACCTCCTCAAGAGAAACACCATACGCAAGCAACACGAGTGTTTTCTGCAAAAAAGACCAGGTTTAGTTGCCTTTTGGGAAAACGGCAACTGGCGGTCTTAAATGAGATGCCCACATCTCAGCAGGCTGTCAGGACTTTCTCACTAAACAATCTTCATTTCAAAGAATTCCAAGTCCGCCAGCGCCCGCATGTAGTCATATTTCCGAAACCACAGAAGATTTGGTTTTCCTTGTATTTCTAGGGATTCAGTTGGGGATAATGAAACTACAGTAATAAAGCGAATGCAAGATAAATCATTAGTTGGGTCATCCCTAGTTGTTCTGGTTGAGAAATTATGTCAATCACATATAAGGGAGATCAACTCGTAGTGGTGAATTTACAGAGAAACTCCAACATTTCCACAGTGCAAATCTTCCTTCGGAACATGACTTCTGGTAAACAGGGATTACTGCGGTCAGCTATGACGTCAAAAGCTCTACGGCGGTGTATAGCACATGCACATTCCCTATGCAACTTACATTGGTTTACATATAATCTAGACCAAATTCTTGTACTTAATGGAACATTTCGGTCCGAAACCAATTAGGATTAGGAGGATCTTCAAGGAAACGTGAAAGTTGCCTACAGAAGTGGTTATGAAATAATCTTGTTCTAAAGGTCAGTGTTGGGGGTAACGCATTACAAGTAACTCGAGTAACATAATCAGATTACTTTTTTTACTGTAAAAAAAAAAAAGATTTAAAAAGTAAGTTACCTGGTTGCCTTAACATTTTCAGTTAATTGAAATAAAAAATTTTAGTTAATACAATGAACATTTGAGAATCGACATCACCCTTTATTCAAATATTATTAAAATATTGTGTGAGTATATTGCGTAATTGTGTGTTTTATTTGTAATAATGCAGTGAAACATGCCAAATTGTGCTATTTTCATGATTTATCACAACATTTTTTATTTATTTATGTGGTTCAGATACAATAATATTTTGAGTTTCTATTTGTAAAAACCAACTTCCTTCATTGTTTTAACTCAAATTTTTTATTTCAATGAACTAAAAAATTTAAGGCAACCAGGTTACTTACTTTTTTAAGTTAAACCAACAAATTTTTTTTTATTGTGTACAAGTTCATTTCAACTCTCTATATTGCAATTTACATTCAACTGACTTACAATTTTGAGTTGAATCTTGTATAACTTAAATTAAAAAGTTGAAATTGCTTAACTTATTTTGATTTTGAGTTAAATTAACTTAAAAACATATGTTGTCATAACTTATTGATCCTGTAATTTTTTACAGTGTAGTAAAGTAACAAATTACTTTTAAATTTACAATGGAGTTACTTTTTCAAATAAGAGACGCACTTTGTTTCCCTATTTATTGACTGGCAGCTCTCCTGTCTTCATGTTGAGAGGAATCGGGAGTAAGTGAAGAGGCGTTGTGTGTGAACATGATTGGTATTGTAGTTCTAGACTAAATGTGAACAGGCATTTACTCATCTCACTTGCACAAAAACAGATTCAGTATCCCTCAAAATGAATAATATCATTGAAATGTAAAATCAGAATACTACACAAACCGCCAATAATGAAATATTTATATGTATTTAATCTCACTTTATTGACCAATGTACTTGCGGCTGACTTTCAGTTAAACCATAAGCTAAAATGTCTTGTAATAAAGTTGAATAGATTATTTTTTATTGGTGAAGTGTTAAACAGTACGCTGGCTATTCTTCTGCAATCCAGAATGGTAGCACAGCTTAAAATTAATTTGAGCTGCGCCCTCTACTGTACATGCGTGAATTTGCATTTCCTTCAGCTTTATTATTTACATTTTGGTGTGAAAGGGCCTTTACATTTGCCCAAAAAAGCCAAGCCTAGCCCAGGTGAGACAAAAGTAACGCAAACATAACATAACACATTACTTTTCTTAAAAAGTAACTAAGTAACACAATTAGTTAGGGGACTACTAGAGCATTACTACTAGAGATGCGCGGATGGGCTATTATTTCATCCGCAACCGCATCACAAAACTCATCATTCATCCGCCATCCATTCGCACCAATGTTTTTTGACCAATTTTCAAAGATGCACCGCCCGCCATCCACTGATTGTAATGGGCGATGCAAGGCGTTGCTGACGCGAGCCGCGAGGCTAGAAAGCACTTGCCTGTTCTAGAAAGGATTCTGATCCAATGCAGCAAAGATATTTAGATGCGTTCACACTTGTAGTGTGGTCCGTTTGGTCCGGACCAAAAAACAAAACATATAGTCCTGGTCCGCTTAGCGTTCACTCTGGCATTTTTAACAGCGAACCTAAAGTTACCGAACCAAAGGCATAGGGATACGGTCACAACCTGATTGGTCGTCTTTTGTGACGTATATTTCGCGACGGAGCTGCTTACCGAACATTCAAAACAATGCTGTGTGCTGGATTAAAAGCCATAATTTTATGCGTGTACATATGGTTTTATTTTCACCAGCTGAGAACTCGCCAAGAGCTCATAACATGTTCAAAACATTCAGAGCAGCAGCAGGATTTCCTCCGTTGTGCAGAATCGAAGATCTGCATATATTGATGAGGCACTTTCCCTCCTCGTTGCTCCACGTTTGCCCTCTACTCATTTCATTTTCAGTCAAATCAGCTGACTTGTAGCGTCGCATCTTGTGACATCACGTCCTGTTTTTGATTCGTTTACATGTCTTTGGTCCGTGTTGCGTTCATATATCAATCGAACCGCACCAGAGTTGGTTTGGAAGCGGACCGAGGCCCATCTTTTTAGCGTCTCGTCCGCTAGTTGGTGCGCACCAGAGTTCGAATGGCAGCATTTACATATGTTAAAATGAACCGCACTAAACGAGCAATCGCACCAGGGTTTGTTTTAATCCAACCAAACATGACAAGTGTGAAGGCACCCTTAAAGGCTAAAGTCCCTACCAGTATAGCCTATTGGCTACGAATATTGTATCCCCAGAATATCAGCAGTGAACTCCGTCTCCGATCGGCGCACAGGGACAAAAATAAATAAATATCCTAAATAAAACGCACACCGGCAAACCTAACCGTACCTGAATAGGCTACTGTACAATTTTATCATTGTAATAAAAACACAATTTGGCACATCATTTCAACATGCTGCTATTTAGCCCACTACTAATTAATGCCTTTTGCAAAAAGAAAGAAAGCTTGAATAAAATAATAAGTCATTCACATTATAGGCTAATTAACTCTACGGACTGTCATGTCAGGGTGACGACAAAGACGAGTCTGAAGAAATTAAACAGTTAATTTTGACTGCATGAGAAGAGCGCGTCTTTTTCAGGCAGACTTCAGTGCAATTTGTTTTATACCAGCACGCTTAACAATCGTACAAGAAACAAACTATGGAGCCTTGATATTAAAGAAACGCCTATTCTCAACGTGCATGATCACATTTTGAATTGTCCATAACAACCCCAAAACTTGCCTGCTTGCCTTGCACATCTAATTAATGGGCTATTTTTCTCACCTTCTTTTTTTGCTGTGCATTTTATTGAGCTTGTAGAAGTTTAGCTCTTGCGTTCTTCTGACCATCTCGGGCTGCCATTGCCCGATGTCATTTCTGATATCACTCCATAATCGGTCTCTCTTTTAAATGAATATTCCCCGAGTGGTAGGCTACAATGACTTCCTGTTTTAAAATATAACTAATATCGTAACAAAATAACCCAGTCTCATCTACGAGATGTCTCGTTTAGGCCTCCATACTGACAGCTGTGCTCATAGCTTGCAGGTTTGCTTAGTGGCCTACCAGGTGCTGCAACGATATTTAACAACGTATATATTGTTTTTCATTTGATTGGTTCAACCGCCACCCGTCCGAATTTTATACAAATATAATTTTCCGTCACATCATCCGCCCGATCCGCGGTTTATCCGCGGCTTTGACCGCCAATCGCGCATCTCTAATTACTACTTTCTCCAACACAGCTAAAGGTCATTTTGTTTTCAAAAGATCTAGCAGGTCCAAAATATGCAAATGGCGATGACTGGTGGGACATAGGTGCCGAACATGCTGATTGGTTAACGCAGCATTTTTATCAACCACCATTTTTAAAAGTCTATTGTGGTGCGTGCAGTAAGAGTTGTTTGCTATTCAAATCAACAATGGAGATTAAGAAATACGACAGATGGGCCAGAGTCAAGGTTCAGGCTTTGTTAAACATATATGCAAAGGACGAAATCCAGGGGGAACTGGAAAGTCGCGCGCATTCCTACGTCACCGGACTAATCTTCCCAGTACTTTAGATTGCGATGGAAACACAGAGAGCAACAGGTCTGGGGGGGGGGGGTGTTCCTAGAAAAAAAAGCTCCTGGGACTAATTGTTCCGGGTAACTTTGGTGGAAACAGGGCTTATGACAATATTCTACATCCCTAATCCTACCCAATAACTATTAACAAGCTGTAATCGGGTGTAGTCGTAGTTAATCGTTTGTTAATAGTGAGAATTGGACCCTAATCTACAGTGTAAACAGGATAAAGCAATTTTCCAGTGAGATTAAAGACTATGGGACTCAACATCAAACAATGTAATCATTGCATCATTAGCTGGTAGGAGGGTGGAGCTTCTGGAATGCCATAACCAGTGGACTTGACATGACAGTGTCATGAGGTTAGAGTCTTAGACCAAGGGGGACCAGGTTTCAGGAGGCTGGGGCCCCTAAAGCGGATGAGTTGGCCAGTTGTCTTGGCCTCTTTCTCATTGGCAGGGGGGTCCTGTCAGCTCAAAGCAGGGGTGCCCTTTGAAGCCATGACAGCAAAGAGGGCCAGGTCAGGGAGAGGAATAGCAGATGGCTGGGGGGGTTTCTGAAGGCCAGTGTCACACACATGCAGGGTCAACACCTCTCCATGATTTACTCCTAATTCCAGAGCTTCAACCCCACTCTCATATTTCTGAACAGACCTTAACGTTCCATATTGTATACATCCAAAACCAAAGGCTTTCTATTCAAATTAACGAGTGAGAGAGACACGGGTGACCCAAATTAGCTAGAGGTGTCAGAACAAATTTACCAAAGATCAATATCTTTCTTGGATCAGAGCTGAGGTAACGAATGCGTTCAGCATGGGAACTCAGGAGAAGTGATTGTAATTGATTCGGATCTCAGAATCAACGTCACTCAGAAAACAGACTCTGAACCCCAGCTGTGAGTTGACCACAGTTTACTTGAGCCAAAACCTGACCTACCTCAGATCAGATCAAAAGCATGTCTGCTTTACTCAGCTACAGTATAGCGAAGAAAAATCCTTATAAAGTGGAAAAAGTTGCTTATTAGATGCATCTGCAAACCAGCATGCATTCAACGTGGCTGCAGGTGGAAAGATTCGGTCAGTGGAAGAGACTGAGCATTCGCTAAATAAGCTTTTCTAACATGTCACCAAGGCAAAAACGTCAGTCATGCTTGAGGTTAGTTGCAGTGACAGATGAAATTAGGTGGCTTTCTCCATTTCGGAACGCAATAACTGATGCAAGACTGGGATTGGATTCATTTGGATTGATGAATTTCTACAGTAAATGCCTAAACCAACAGTGTTACATCTGCTCTTGTGTTAGAAACTCCTCTATTATAAGATTGGATGCAGAGAACATTGCTCTCGGTTGCTCACTAATGAATACAGAAGAGTCAGCATTACTGTGCATTGTGATAATTGTCTGTGCAAAGATAAATCTGTGATCCGCACATTTCCCACAACTATTGAAAACGCTCTGCAACGTTGTGCCGCTATGTCAGTGGGTGGTAAGTTAAACCCTTAAGTTCACACGCATCCAGAAGTGGCCAATACAGAAACGCTGACCAGAGACCCAGTATCTGGCCTTAAATGGGGAAGCATTAGTGTAATACTGCCCAAACCAGAGGTGCTCGGTCGAGGCCAGAACAACCTCAAGACGGCAGAGCATGTTAACTGGCATTCTGATGCCAGGCGCTGGACTGAAATCAACCAGCAGCTGCATCCTTCTCTTTGTTTCTTTTGGCTTCATTCGAGAATTGAAAAAGAACAGAGAGACACCACAAGATTTGAGCAGGGATTTGCTGTGCCTAATACTGACCAGGCACATTTCACACTCCAACTTTGAATTACGTTAGTTTTGTTCTGTGGTAAAACAGTTCCAAATTTGAAGAAAAGCTCCAAAGTCAATACGACTTTTCTTTCTGGCAGGACAAGAGTATCTAAATAGTAGCCAGGAACTAAAAATCATGTAATGCATTTTTCAAAGAAATCTTAACATCTTTACAGTAAGTTTCAGTGTGTCGACATTCATTAATACATCCGATGTAAGGGAGCAATTTATAAATCCAAAACACTCACCTATCGACGTATCTTCGCATCGAGTCGCTCAGCGTGATCCCCAGGGTTGCGTGCATGAACTCCGGCTGCCGTAGGAGCCGATAGTGCAGGGGCTCGCAGTCTCGACAGAGAGGACAGTCAGGTTTGGACGTGAGCAGAGTAGCGTCAATTTCCAAATGTTGCTCCATGGTGAAAAACTGCACTCCGTACACCTTCTCATGCACATCCAGCTTGATGGTCAGCGGCGTGTCGCAGAACAAATTGCTGGGACCCAGAGACAGGTTGTTGCCACCTACAGTCAATAAGATGACATTGTGGATGGCAGGGAGAACGGTTTCCTCCTGGGAGGAGAAGGTCACCCACACCGTGAGGGAGTCAGGGATCACCGGATGTGCAAACTCCAGCTGTAGCATGCAGCCTTGCAGAGGGCAGGGAGGGGGCACCTTGCCCAGATCCATGCCGTTATGAGGACTCCACGTGCGGACGCTGGGCTCGCACGCCTGCTCCACATCTGGTGGTCCTAAGAGATGCATCAATTGCATTAAAATCTATTAGAGTATTTCAGAGCAATGTTTAGTCTGAGAGAGTTTTAACCTGTGGTCTCCTTTTCAGTATCCCATTACCGGTCAATGAAAGGAAAGGCTACTGTTTGCGACACAGATAGAAATGAAGCAATTCTTTTGCTCTTGTAGAAGGGGGGCTAACTTGAGGCTTGCAGTTTATCTCGCTCAGCGAAGGACATGAACCAGATTTTCAAACAAGAATAATAACTCTACGGCACCCAAGCCAAAAGCAAACAGAGAGCCTTAGATTTCATGGATAGGATCGCTTACTATTGCATACAAATTCCAGAAATATCTATGCAAAGAACACTTCGATAAAATCTTTAGAGGTCTTGTAAATGTGGCAGTACCCTTGAAAGGTCAACTATGTACCTAATTTACCCCCCTAAAAGTTCATAGTAGTACCTCAAAGGGGACTGAAATTCACCTTTTAGGGGTAGACAAGGTACAAGTACATAGGTACAAACACACCCAAGCCCAGCTTTTGCTAACTGGTTAGGATCGCTTCCTATTGCATACAAATTCCAGAAATTTCCATGCAAAGAACACTTCGATAAAACCTTTAGAGGTAGAACATCTTGTCAATGTGGAAGTACCCTTAAAAGGTCAACTTTGTACCTAATTTACCCCCCTAAAAGTTCATAGTAGTACCTCAAAGGGTGCATGGTGCTGAAATGCACATTTTAGACGTTTACAAGGTACATCGTTGTATAAGTACATAGGCACAAACATACCCAAGACAAGCTTTTGCAAACTGGATAGGATCACTTACTATTGTATACAAATTCCAGAAATATCCATGCAAAGAAGACTTCGATAAAACCTTTAGAGGTACAGCATCTTGTCAATGTGACAGTACCCTTAAAAGGTCAACTTTGTACCTAATTCACCCCCCTAAAAGTTTATAGTAGTACCTCAAAGGGTACTGAAATGCACCTTTTAGGGGTTGACAAGGTACATCGTTGTATAAGTACATAGGTACATCCACACCCAAGCCAAGCTTTTGCAAACTGGATAGGATCGCTTACTATTGCATACAAATTCCAGAATTATTCATGCAAAGCACATTTCATTCAAATTATTCTAGTCTCAGAAAAAAAAGTGCAAAAAGTTTACCTTTAGGGGTACAACATCTTGTCAATAAGGTCAACTTTGTACCGAATTTACCCGTAAAAGTTCATAGTAGTGCCTTAAAGGATGCATGGTACCGCAACTTTTAGGGGTTGACAGGTACATAGTTGTCTTTTAAACATACTGCAGTGTCTCCCCTACTACCTCAGAGACTAGCTATTGCATTTTTTTCTGAGAGTGTGCAGTGCTGATGTAGTAAACGTTTCAAGGAAACATTGCATCATATTATCAATAAAATAAAACCAGTAGCCCAGTACTGTGCAGTATCTGAAGTGAAGCAGGGACATTAAATCATAAGGTACAGCAGAAATGCATGACATGTTGTTAAACTTCATCTTGCCTGTCCATTGCTCCTTCACGTCCTCGCTCGTTTCTGTGGCAAGAAGCAGAAATCCGAGCGACCTGAGGATGAGGCCCGCACAAGGCTTTCGATTTCAGCCTGGCAATTACCTCTCATGTGCTGCAGTCCAGCCATATTTGGAGTCAACAGCAACTCATTTTACGGGGAGTGACGTACCCCAACATTCATCAAATGTGGGGAGAAGCCAGGGCACTGTAGACAGTGTGTTCTCCTGCTTTTCCTTTGTGCACTTCCAAACTGGAAACAGCAAAAGCCATTTGCTAACCTCATTTCTGGGCAGTGCACAAAATTCCAGTGTTTAATCAACTGAGCACTGAGTTTTTGGCTTTCCAGGCCACATCATCTCAACACGTTTATTATTGTGAGTATGTGTGTGGCCAGAATAGAAGTAAACATACAATAAAAATGTCTTCGATACCGCAGGTTTACGCTCTAACCTTGCTTACGCTGCATTTGACCGGCCACAGAACTTTTCAAGATGGGAGCATATCTTCTTGCGAGCGCTTTTAAAAAGAAATGGCTGTAATGAATGTATTCATCAGGTAGTCGTTTCACAAGTTGAACAACTGCCATCTTTTATCTAAATGACTCCGCGGTGGACTAATAACCCTGTCCCGGAGGTATTCAAGTCAGGGTTCAGCCGCCACAGCAGCGGTGAGCTGATTTTCAAGGTGACCTGACAATTCGCCCATGAATTAGTGCCTTGCATTTTCACTTGATTAGCTAATCCCATCAGGGTATTAGCTTGTCTAGGAAAGTGCTCATTCATGGAAAAAAGGGAAGGTGGGGGGCTGGCGTTATATGGCTGAAAACATCCCGCTTAAGGTAATTGCGGTACGTTGAACTGTGAGCGCAGGTTTGCTTCAGTGAGTTTCCCAGTATGACGTTGGAACGAGCCTAGTGAAAACAGCTGAGATCAAGCCCAGTAAATGATACCGCTAAACAGTAAACAGATTCTGATTGAAGTGAGCCATGTGACTGATAGTGACCAGGATCATTCAACTAAAACTAAAACCATAAATAAATAATACATTTCTTCATGTGAAATAAAATAAACTTTATCTAAAATAAAAAAAATTTTTTTTTCAAATATCTCAACATTACGGAGCCATGCAAGAAAAAAATAAAAAATTGTTCCCTCGACTTGCTAAACCGTCCACACGATTTACTAATTTGTTCCCTCAATTTATAAATTGTGCGCATTTATCCAGCATGTCATGTGCGGGGCTCCATACAACATATCTCATTTGCATTTCGTGTAACTTAATGCACTAAAGTAACTAAAGCTGAAATAAAAATGAATAAAAACTATATAGATATATTAAAACAAAAACTATGACAAAATTGTCAAAAACACAGGCTTGTTGCCGAAATGTTTGTAAAAATAAGGTTGTGAGTGAGAAGTTTTCTTTATAAACTCTATCAACGGTAAAATTAGGGTGCTTTCACACCCGCCTCATTTAGTTGGGTTGAATCGTACTAGAGTTGGTTTTCCCCTTTGGTGTGGTTCGTTTGGTCAGGTGTGAAAGCAGCAATCGCACTCGGGTGCGCACCAAAAGCGGACCAAACAAGCGTACGAGAGCTCCTTGAAGAGGTGAACGTACTCTGAAGCGGTTTGTTTGTGGTGAGAACGTGATCCGACCTCGAACAGACCCAACTGCAAAAAGTACTGATCATTTTTGGACTAAACCAGCTGCCGTAGTCAGCTGCGCTGTGCATTATGGGATGAGGAAGAGTTCGTTGACAGTTTGCACTTTAGCATGGCAGCTTTAGACAAACACCAAGGTCGTGTGGTCATTTAATTGCTGTCCGAATCCACATCTCGAAGTTTTCAAGAATATATCACTTCAAAATTCACTGTTTATATCCTTTTTGACCCCTGCAGAGCACCGTAGGGTTGCGCTGTAATTTGGATGCATTTCTAGACTTGTATTTCTTTAAATGCTGGCAAGTATTTTCAAGAGCAATATATTTCACCACCGCTCAAAAAATAAAAAGAAGAAAAGCAAGTAAACATTTGAATTGGGCCCTTATTTACGGTAGCATTTATCTTATCATACCAAGCATATGACATTTTATTTACAGCACAATCATGTTATGGACCACGTGAGCAGCGCGCCGATCACAAAACTCTCCCCTCCACCGTGAATAAATCACAATCCAAAAGCAGGAGTTTTAGGTTTTCATAATCTGCACATTTATTTTTACAGACTTCCATGTGAGAAACAGAGGCGAACGGCGCGCGACATACGTCACGACTAAACGTTAGCGATTGGTTATGGCAGATCCAGAGCGGCTCTGGGCAGATCCAATAGTTTTAAACTTCTGCAGAGTTCCCGCCTTCAAGGAAGTTAACGCTCGTCAATGGAGAGAATGGTGGCCAGACTCTCTGAACAGTTGAAATGTACGAGAGTCTGGTAGGACCAGGCTAGTGTATCATGGCTTTCAGCATTGATATTAATAAAAAATGTTTCTTGAACAGCAAATCATCATATTAGAAAGATTTCTGAAGGATCAGTGACACTGGAAGACTGGAGTAATGATGATGAAAATTTAAATTTAAATTGAAATAATATATATATCACCGGTGACATAAGAGATTTCACACCAAAGGTTATTTCAAAATCATTTAAAAGACTGTAAAACTTTTGACCGGTAGTGTACATTTGGTATAAATCGGAGCATCTTTGTGCCATGTTTAAAAACATCTGGTCAAATTGCTCCACAATGTAGGATGGACTGTTAGTCATTGAGAGATGAGGCTTTTGAGTTTTTCTTTTCACTCTTCAATCAGCCCAACATGAGATTTTCTGTGGCCTAAAGTGCCAAGAGTGGGTTTTACGTTTTCCCCCAATCTGCAGTTTTTTTTTCCTTCTCCCCCTCAAACTTTCTCTCGTGCTTTTTTTTTTCTTTGTCTGCTATAATTCTCCTGGCCGTAAAGATTTACGAGAGAGGCACTCCGACTCATGAAGGTTGCGAATACAAACAGCAGGAGTGGCTTGACGACATGAGCCACAAACCCTGTGAACTCCTCGGCCGGCAGGTGGAGCGGCCGCGCCACGGCGATGCCATCGGGGAGACGGATCAAAAGTGGGTGGACGCTGGAAGGCCGTCCCCTGGCCAAGAAGCACAAACAAACAGATCGCCAAGCAGCTGTGCTGGGGTCTTCGGTGCACGTCACGCAGGATGAGCACTGGCGTAAGAGGGGCGCGCAGAGGGGACTGAGATTAACAGGGCATCTTTCCAAGAGGGAAAACAGAGAGCCGTTTACACGCTGCAGCAGCGGCAAGCCCAGGCATGTCTCCGCAACACTGCAACAAGCGCGGCATGTGTTAATGTTTGTGTGAGAGAGCGCGTGTGTTTATTTTTAAGACTGTGAACGTGTGCTGCCTAAAGAGAGAGTGCCATATCAAAGAAATTCTGAATTACGGCCTATGCAAAATGATGGGTTTTAAAGCGAGGTGCTCTCTGATAAGGTTAACAGCAATCGCTGACCCGCATCCGTCAATGTCTGCGTGAGTTCATTATCATCAAAGCAGGATTTTGAAGAGGAAACACTCCTCCGATTGATAATGACCCTTTCCTTCTGCTAGAGATATAAATCAAAACTGCAAGACACCATCTCATCAAAAAGGCATGAACTAACGCGTCCTGACCGTGGGAATCGTTTTAATTGCAAGGAAACGCAACGCCTCCTCTAAAAGCACTAGAATTTGTAATGTGATTTGAATTACGATACCGTCATAGGCAGTTATGGGGGTAATGCATTGCAAGCAGGGCTTGACCTGCCACTGTGGCTAGTGGTTTTCCAAAGTTACTAGCCACTCAGCATTTTATTTTTTATAGATATTTTTATATTATCTCATCATTTGGCAGCAGAAATATTAGGCTGCTGTCACTTTAAAGGGATATTTCACCCAAAAATGAAAATTAGCCCATGATTTACTCTCCCTCAAGTCATCCGAGGTGTGTATGACATTTTTCTTATGTCATATAAGAGTTATATTAAAAATGTTCTGGCTAATCCAAGCATTATAATAGCAGTAATAGTTGCTCTGTTTTTGAAGTCTATAAAAAATGCATCTGTCCGTCAAATAACGTGCTCCACGTGGCTCCGGGGTGTGAATGAAGGCCTTCTGAAGCGAATCGATGGATTTTAAATCCATATTTAAAATTGTATTTCCTTTTTTTCTATGGCTCTGTATCAGCCGTACCCGCGCCATCACTTCCGGCGAATAAGGTCAAAATACCGGCGCGATCATAGATATATACATAGACTCCTCATTTGTGCCTGCACGGATCGGTCGAATGAGGCATCTACGTATATATATATTTGATCGCGCCAGTATTTTGACCTTATTCACCGGAAGTTATGGCGCTGGGAAAACTAGATGACATTCGTCTGATAAATACTGTTGGGTTTCTCGCAGAAACTGATCGTTTCGTGTCTTAAGACATCAATGTGCCGCCACGAGCCGCATGGTTTAATAAGGATTCGTATGTCTGTGTTTTTACTCTCATGGCTCTCATACTCTAAAATATCCCCATTGACATAATTATACGACTATCACACTGCAACGGTTGGAGTTAAAAATCTTCATTTGTGTTCTACTGAATAAACAAAGACACATACATCTTGGAAGCCCTGGGGGTAAGCAGATAAACATAAAAAAATAGTTTTTGGATGAACTATCCCTTTAAGACCTGACGCACGGATCCGTTATTATGTTACGCAAGCGTTTTCTTTCTCAACTGTTTACATTCACTGACTGTGTTTACATGAATACTCTGCATTTTGACAATATTTTGTGTGTACTTGACTGTTTAAGCGCAATAATAGTGTTGTAGTCAAGACCACCTAAAGCGAGACCAAGTCAAGACCAAGACTTTGAGGGGTTGAGACCAAGACAAGACAAGACCAAGACTTTAAGGGGTTGAGACCAAGACCAGACCAGCACTCCTTAACCCTCTGGGGTTCTTCATTTATGGGTCACACTCAGGACCTTTGGGTCAAAAATGACCCGGAGGGCGGGATTAAGATCAAAAAGATTTGAGTAAAATCAATGAAATATCTTGTTGTTCAATAATATTTTTTCTTTTCTTTTTTGGTGTTTTGAGATAATTGTATGATTTTTAATGAATATTTATGCAATAATTATGACCCATTTTTCCCATTGAATATAATAAAAAATGTATATATAAATTTTTTTTTATTAAAGCATTATATCATTTTAGAGTCAAGCCTAGGCCTCATGAAAGCAATTTTTTAAATGAGATCGATGCCATCCGGTGGACACATTGAGAATTTTTATCACGCAAAAGCACATTTTTACCACTATAGATCTTGCGTTTTATAAAAAATAATAAAAAATCGTAGCTTCATCGGAATGGTCCGAAACTTGGTGACTTTATTGGTACTTGGTATATGAACACCCAACACAAATTGGGGACAGGATTTGAAAAGTCTAAGTGGTCGTAAAAAAAAATAGTCACACTCAGGACCTCCGGGTCAAAAATGAACCCCATAGGAAATGAATGGGAAATTGGGAAAATTATGAAAACACAGAGTTTTTTTGTGTATACAATCTACAAATCAGTCAGAATGCAGAAAAAAATGACTCAACAGATTGTATGCACAAAAAAAACTCTGTATTTTCATATTTTTGCCAATTTCCCATTCATTTCCTATGGGGGTCATTTTACAACCACTTAGACTTTTCAAATCCTGTCCCCAAATTTTTTGGGTGTTCATATACCAAGTGCCAATAAAGTCGGACCATTTCGATGAAGCTACGATTTTTTTTTTTTAATCATAAAACGCTTCAGGTAATTTTTGACCCGAAGTACCCCAGAGGGTTAAGCGTTTAAAAAATGGGAGGTTTTCCCCAGAATCTGCTGCTGTTCCCTGTCTTGGCTTTTCATGGAGCTCATGAAAAGGATGGGGAATTTAGAACAGAGCCATATCGCCAAATGTACATTTTTGACCAAGGCAGCATTTGTTTAATTTAAAACTGCAAGACACCATCTCGCCAAAAAGGCATGAATGAACGCGTCCTGACCGTGGGAATCGTTTTAATTGCAAGGAAACGCAACGCCTCCTGAAAGCACCGATCTGCTCCAAACAATGACCATAATTCCTTTGAAACAGCATTGACTTGACCACAAAAGCATATACGCTATATCAACGGCCAACAATCCCACAAGAACCCAGAATGCTCTGATTTGCAGAGTAAGAGCATTCCTCCAAGACGTGACTGGAACTAACTGACACAATGCTATTTTATGCCAGCCATGCTCACAAACAATAATTAATAAAGCAGCTGTCTGCAAATTCTGGAGCACCACAGCTGTGTAGACTATTTATAAAGGAACAAATTTCCACCGCCAGCTAACTGTTCACTTAGCTGTTCACAGTTACACTGAGAACCAGTGTAAGACATGCAGAGACGCAAAAAAGGATGGATGCATTCATCCGAGATTTAAAGAGTAGTTGAGATCAGTGAGGAGCCAGTGTCACAATGCCCTGACACGGTGAGGATTCATCTAAAATACACACACACATTAAATCATTCTTCACTACACTGGACAAGAACACTGTAAATGACCAAGCCAACTATAAGATGTAGACAATATTGCCAAAGGTTTTGGGACGCCTGCCTTTACATGCACATGAACTTTAATGACATCCCATTCTTAATCCGTAGGGTTTAATATGGAGTCGGCCCACCCTTTGCAGCTCTAACAGCTTCAGCTCTTCTGGGAAGGCTTTCCACAAGGTTTAGGAGTGTGTTTATGGGGATTCTTCTAGAAACGCATTTGTGAGGTCAGGCACTAATGTTGGACGAGAAGGCCTGGCTCCCAAAGGTGTTGAGGTCAGGACTTTGTGCAGGCCAGTCAAGTTCCTCCACACCAAACTCACTCAACCATGTCTTTATGGAGCGACGCTTTGTGCACTGAAGCAGTCATGTTGGAACAGGAAGGGGCCATCACCAAACTGTTCCCACAAATTTGGGAGCATGAAATTGTCCCAAATGTCTTGGTGAAGCATTAAGAGTTCCTTTCACTGGAACTAAGGGGCCAAGCCCAACCCCTGAAAAACAATTATTTTGGCAATATAGTGTAGGTTGATTTCACCAAAGAGTGTAAACACCGTGGCACTATCAAAACATTCCTCTGTTTGTTACAATGACCTCTATGTTAACTGGAAAATGTCTTCCATAAAATGAATTCTCCTCAATGGCAGTTGCTCTGCTGGCACAACAGCCACTCACAGTCTGCCGTATTTGTACAGAGACAATTAAATTCCATCATGGCAACACTGATGCCACCACAAGAACACACATAATCATAAATCCTTCACTAGGATGCTGAATAGGGACTAACAGGACAATGCTAACAAGTTTGACCACCCTCACATAAAAACAATCACTCACAAGTGTGCGTTTGAGGCAGGACTACAGTGCTTGAGAAACCTGTTTGGAAACAGTCGTTGGGCAACATGAGCAAAAAATAGTTTGGTGTCAACAACATTGAATTATCAAAAGGTTTTACAGGCGGTTTATTTTTTGTTGTGGAAAATCTCAATTTCTCCAGTTTTCTCAAAACAACAAATGTTGATGGACTAGAATTTAAGAAATTTACTTAAAAGAATTTAAGTACACTACTGGTCGAAAGTTTGGAACAATTAAGATTTTTATACTAATTACGTTTTTAATTATTAAACCAAGGTTGCATTCATTTGCTCAAAAAACAGTACAAACAGTAATATTGTCAAATATTATCACAATATTAAAGAAATGGGTAACACTTTATTTTAACTTGACATATTACTACATGTACTTACTCTATTAATAACAATAAACTATGCATAATTACAAGTAACTAACCCCAAATTAAACCCTAACCGTAACTCTATAGTAAGCACACTCAAAAAGTAACGATTTTTTTTAAGATTTAAACAATTTAATAAATAGTACAATTAAATTGAATAATTGAATAATTAAGTAAGAATTTTACAATTATTCAATGAAAATACATAAGGATTTGCAGTGTACTTGTAGTTACTCAGTACTTATTTGAGTAGGTACAATGTAACGTCACTTCAAAATAAAGTGTAACCAATCAATATTTTCTATTTTAATATATTTTAAAATTGTATTTATTCAAAGCTGAATTTTCAGTAGCCATACTCCATTCTTCGTGCCATATAATCACTGTAACATTATACATGTCTTTACTGTCACTTTCGATCAATTTGTCTTTGCTGAATAAATACAGTTTTCAGTTGATGATAACAATAAATGTTTCTTGAGCAGCAAGTCATCATATTAGAATGATTTCTGAGGGATCATGTGACACTGAAGACGATGATCAATTCAGCTTTGATCAAAGGAATAAATTACATTTTACTAAATGTATATTCACATAGAAAACAGCTATTTCAAATTGTAATAATATTTCAAAATATACTGTAAATGTACTGTATTCTTTCAAAAACATTACAAACAATAAATTATTCCAAACTTTTGACCAGTAATGTAGATCTACAGGTTTGGATATCCTACTATACCAGGAGAATATGAAATGAGAATCTTACTTTTGGGATGCAAATTTGTCATGGCAACAGACAACAAACATTTCCTTTGGGATGTTGCCGCTATGAGCTCATGAGACTTTGGCAACCACATGCCTTTGACCAGGAGAGCCGGCACACTTGTATGACTGTGCTAAGCAAGTGCCCCGCTGAGGCCAATGGCCCTTTTTGTAATGAGTTTCAATGGACCAGAGACATTGAGGTTTTCTTTTTTGGTTGCAGAGACCAGTATTACAAACGCTGGACCCGAAATTCACACAAGCGTCTGTCCAGGGACATGCACAGACCACAAATATTTTCTCAAGGCTTTAGCTTGAGTCTAAATCACACTTATCCGGAATGCAGACAGTAGACGAGTTAATCAACTCTATGACACATTCTCTATATCGGGATAGTTGAAAAATGCGTAATATCCAGGCACTTTTGGCACTTGCATCTTAGACACAACACATGCAATAGTCTGTGATGCAGTCAGTGCGTCGATTCTCTAAAGAAGCATTGACTGGGTGCAGGACTGGCCAAAGGCAACCAAGTGTGTTTAGAAGAAACGATGTGACGGTGGTGGAACAAACAAACTCACCCTCTGCTTCTCTGGGGCTCCAGTGGCCAGACGGGGAGCAGGGCCGCGGAGAAGAGGAATTGGAGGCGTACTGCAGAAGGACGCGACCCTCTGAACATTTATCACATACTGATCCCACTTCTCTAGGAAACCAACAGAGACAGACACAATGCAACTTAGATACAGCAAATTCAAGTAGATGGCCAGTTAGATGGGAATCATCAATATGGGGCAAAAAACTGTTAAGCACGCCACACTCTCAGAAAAAAAAGGTACAAAAGCGGTCACTGGGGTGGTACCAATAGGCACAACTTTGTACCTAAAGAGAGCACATTCGTCTCTCAAAGGTAAATATTGGTACCAAAAAGTGTATATATTAGAAACTTTTTGAAGGGTACCGTCCCAGTGACAGCTTTTGTACCTTTTTTTCTGAGAGTGCAGAGTGGGAGAAATCATAAATATACCAAAAATAGAAAGTGTTGCTAATACAGAGTGCACTCAATATTATCACCACTAATAGTTTAGTGCAGTCAAGCCACCCTGTTTAGCTCTTTCCCCGCCATTGATGGAAATGTATTTTTTCACTGTTATACGGTAGGGGGCACTAATGCACATCTTCTGAAAGAGTACCGAATCTCCTGATCAAAACACAGATGAAGAAGAAGAAGAAACAAGCGATATCATATGTAATCATATGCATATGTAAAGTAATGTGATCATCAACAATAAACAACACATAAATCAAAAGTGCCTAATGTTACTGAATAAGCTCTAGGACTGTGAAGCTTTGGGATGTTGATGGACTCCATCTACTCCATCTGTGTTTGATCATCGCTCTGAATCCCATCTGGATGAAGTCTTTGACAAAAACATGATTTTCTCAGATTTTTGCTCAAAATGTGCCTTTTTAATTAAATTTAGCCACATTCAAGAGTTGATCGAAAAAATGCATGAATTTTCTTTATTTTGATATTGCATGTTCATATATTCATACGACCAAATATTCTGGAGGCCATGAAACTTTTATGGATGGAAAGGATCAAAAAATGCTGGCGCTGACTGGCAACTTTTTTCAAAAACGCTGGCGGAGAAAGAGTTAAAGACCCAAATTAAATTTCAAAAGTCAGAAATATGTGCTTAAAAGTAATTTTATAAGGTCTTCTAAATATATACTGTAGTTATAATTGAATCAAAACCATGTTTCCAGCACAAAAACAAAAACAGATTTAAATTAGAGTGATATAAACAAAGTGATATTTGAACAATTAAAGGTGCTCTATGTAGGAATGACTAGTGGTTGAAATGGGTACTGCAGTTCAAATTCAAAATATAGTTTGCCCCGCCCCCTCCTCCCTTGACACTCACGCGGGTTGCCGGTTTGAGGACATGCAACAGGAACGAGCGCAATTGACAATGGAAGGCGAGGAGACTTATACACTGTAAGTTGATGAGTTGATTTATCCGCGTTTTAACGTGCTTCCATTCATAGAGATTTTTAAAATGATGCCGAGGCTTTTTAGGTTGGGTGGAATCTGCGATCTCTGACCCAGTTGGTTTGCTGGCTTACATGGCTGCAATACGCTGTGTTTTCCGCCAAACTGGCAACCCAGGGTGTCGAAATACTATTGGGTAAACTGGCCACATGTGTTATCCAAATACCAAAACAAAAACAGACATTCCCACACGGAACGCACATTTCAAAGTAGAATAACTGGCATTGTTTTTCAGAGAAACGAGCATGTCAACTCAGCATGTTTCCTAAATATCTGCTAACATATGGTATTTTTATGTTTTAGTCAAAAACTTACATACTGCACCTTTAAATTTACACTAACCTTGAAACAATAATATTGCATAGAAGCATTTAACTAAATATTTCTAAATGCCAAGGTCTTAGGTTCGATTCACAGGGAAATCAAAATGTGTCTCTTGAATGCTATGTAAGTCACTTTGGATAAAAGCGTCTTCCAAATGCATCAACATAAACAGTGTTTTTGTTGTGCTACACCACTACTTGTTTGAAAAAAAAAGTAGGTTGTTACTGGAAAACGGTTACGCTACTGTCACACTACTTAAAAATGTTACACCCCAAGACTGCTCTGGTGTGAGAATGAGTCATTAAGCACTTTTTGTCAAAGGGCAATGACAAATCTGGCTGCTGCTTAAGCAGTCAGACGGTGGTGTTAGAATGTCATACTGATATACAGTAAACAATGTCACATGGTTCAAGTGGAGAGTTTGAGAGCGACATGTCTCAACATGCTCCTCTAAGGGGATTCCCTTGCCGCTTGCCTGAGTGAATTCCACCTGTCTCTCACATAACGGTCCCTCGCGGACTGTCTGCAGGCCCACAAATAAATATCTCTGACTGCATTGGGCTCTAAGGAAACTGATGCACAATAACAAAGAGACTCAACCCTGCAAAGTTCCATAGGTCTGAGTCATGAAATGTGGATATCCTGGGCCAACAAGATGATTTTGGAAGGCAATGTGAACAATTCCACTGTATCTACAGCACAGCCGGTTAAACGCAGTTTAGAAATAGCGCTATTAATTGATAGCATGTGTTAGCCATTTGGCAGACGCTGAGAATTCTCGGTTGTTTTGCACTTCCTGCAATCTATCTCCTCACTGTACTCAAAAACTATTACAAAATTTCTCAGACGTCTCCTCTTTCAATATTTACAAAACAGAACACGCTTAGACATGTCTCCTCTCTGCCTACGTCCACATTTATATTCCACGACGTTTCATGTATCGGATTGCTTCTCGCCAGAGAGCACAGCAAATACTGATATATATATATATATATTTTGCTGCATAGTCCCTAGGGGATGTGCTATGGCATTGCAACCCGAGTTCACCTGTCATAGAAGTGGCCAGAGATGGGCGGAAACCACTCTAAAGTAATGGAGTCTTGTTCCTGTTCTACCACTTTGGGTGCCATGGGGACTGGAGGTGGCCGGTAGTCGGGTTGCCAGGTTTGGTAGATGAGGTCCAGATAGCAGTGCATGCGAGCCACCTGGTTAAGTGTAAAGGAATCAGTGCAGTCGTCATCTGGGGAAAAATGGAGTGTAATTTGGTTATTTTGCATTGTTTCGATAGCACACGGCACATTACACAGACCCTCAGTTAGTCAGTGAAGAGATGAAGATGAAATATGTGACATGTGATGTGTTGAGAAACAAAAAACAAGGCAAATGGGAATCATTTTTTATGTATTTTACAATCAAATTATGCAAAAAATCATGAAAATATTATTTAACAGTGTGTACTTAGTAAACATAACATATTGGGCCATATCATACACCCGGCTCAATGTGAAGCCAGATGCGACGTAAGTGTTTTTTGCTAGTTTCAGCCCGACTCAGTTCTCATTTTCGCGTCCAGCTCCACGTTGTTTAAATATCAAATGCACTGGCGCATCTGTTCACCCATGGGCATCTGGTCTGAACACCAGGTGTGATCAGGAGCATTGTTGGAGCGTTGCTATTGTGAGGAACTGAAAACGACTGTGCCATTGACCAACACAAACCTGCTCTAAAATCAATAGTGCAGTATTTTTTGTGATATTTAAAGAGTGTGTTAGTAATATGAGCCTACAGGCGAATGCACAACTGATTATTACACACACAGGGACACGCAGCAGCACACAAACTTTTAAATATTAAAAATAAAAGGATTCCTCTCTGGAGGAGCGTTCAGTATTTCCGCTCACATGTAAATAGCGAATCGGCCATGGTGTGAGCACAACTGGCTTTTAAAGGGAATGGGAGATGAGACTCGGATTGGTTTATTGCACGTTACGCCCAAACACACACTCATGACTCATTAAGAGACTAGGGACAACCCTTTTGGACCATGCGGCTGGCATGCCGACCATTTTTTCAGTCGTTTAACTAGCAAAAGTGGATTCGGACACGCCTTAAGTGTACCTGTGCTATGCGCTCTGATCGTTAAAATAGGGTTAGCTATGATATTAGCATTAGTAAGCCTTAGTAAGTGTAATATCCTCCTGAGCATCACCAGTATGGTACTTCAGTGGCTTAAGTCTTATCTTATAAAGACTTATAAAGCATAAGATCTTTTTAAAGGTTCCAGGGGAGAAGATAACTGGGGTGTGTATTACTGGGGTGCCCCAAGGTTCAGTGCTGGGTCCTCTCCTTTTCTTGACATACACAAGCTCCTTTCACTGCTATGCAAATGATCCACAGTTCAACTGCTATTCCAACCTGACAGCCCTACCCTCTCAGCTTGTATCTTTGCTTGCCTTTTTAGGGAAAATATTAGACTAGATTATTCCAAAAAGGATAAAAGCGCTATTTTTATTGACCATATCTAAAATGTTATTTTCAAAATGTATGGATGCTTTTAATGTGCACATCCCAGAAAACTCATTTAGTCAAGAGTAAAATTAAACAACGATACTATATCATGCATTTTCCCCACTTTTGGAAATGTCTATCAATGTTTTAAGCCTCTTCAATCAGGCTACAAGCATGAGGTGAGAAAGGGGTTAAGCTTCTCTCTAAGAAGTCACACTGATGTGGAGAGTCAGAATAAGTCTATGTATTAATTATAGAAAAAAGAGTTTATGTTTGTACTTACCTGAGTAACTCATGTAATTATTAAAGGGCGTGTGAACAAAGTTGCGGTTGCCACACGTCTCGTTGCCGGGCCCAGGGTCCCTGCAGTGCTTGAATTTGGGTGTGGGGTTGGTGTCGGCACACAGATCTCCAGTTTCCAGCGAGGGCTCAGTCTCTAAACACGCATCGTTGCAGGACTCGATCTCTGAGATGCCCCTGAACACATGGTACAGTCCCAGACTGTGACCGATCTCATGGATCATGGTATGAGTGTGGCCAAATGTACCATAGAAAGACGGATTCAGAACTATACCGCCTGTGAAAAGAGAAGAAACAGTGTAAACCCTGATGTGCTTGTACTTAAATACTCATGCTTGCTTCTTGTCACTTGTAGTATTTTATACTATGTGGTTTGAAAAACAAATCCATTGGTAACACTTTATTTTAGGGTTCAATTCTCACATTAACAAGTTGCTTATTGGCAAGCATATTACTAGGATGTTGGCTGTTTATTAGTACTTATAGAGCACATATTAATGCCTTATTCTGCATGATCATATTCTCCATCCCTTAATCTACACAATACCTAAACTTAACACCTAGCTTACTAACTATTAATAAGCAGAAATTAGGAGTTTATTGAAGAAAAAGTTGTAGTTAATAGTGGATATGTGTTCCCCTTACTAAAGTGTTATCAATCTATTTAAGTTAAGTAAATTTACAAATTGCAAATTGTTTGTATGTAATGTAAATGAAATCCCTTGAAATGTTAGACCCTTGAACTTTGCAATCTACATCAGGTTATCCTTCAACTTTTCTTTGTAGATGAAACTACATTGCCCAGGAGCAGATTTAGTTTTTGTAGAAATAGATATAGAGCGACTCTGAATTGGTGGAATGAAGGCTGCATTTACACCGCCAAACAAATCCATTTTTTTCACTAGTATCTGGTACAAATCAATCTGATTTGAGTCATTCAACACATCTGTTTAATCATCAGCTTTCTCAAAAGCAGTGTGAGCTGAGTAAGTTGATCGTAGAGACCATTGGTTGTACAACCTACTTAGGCTTACGATGCTTTTAAGATGCCCAGATTATTATTTACTGCAAAAGTAAGATGTTTTCACCTCTTCCTTTGCAATCATATGCAATGTTCTGATGTTTTGTTGACCACTAACGATATTTTAAAAGCATGGACAGGCAATAGTTTGGTCATGTTCACATTCAACATACTTGTAAGAAGTCATTAGAGTGCCGTGTAAGTAATTGTAATCAGGCAGAGTGTCAAAAGATCAGGTCTGCATTTCACAAAAGCATTGTGAGCTAAGCTGATCATAGAGACAATCGGTTGGCAACAGTTCTACGAACAACTTAGGCTTAATGCTTTTGGGAAACACAGCCCTGAACTGTGAAATATGCTTGAATTTTGATCATATTTTGATCAAGCAAACTTAAATTTGGTTGAATGTAATGTAAATGACATCCCTTGAAATGCTAGACCCTTGCACTTGCATTGCGATCTACATCAGGTTAAATGCTATAGGTATAGGAATAGATTGTGACAGAGTGAAATTTTCAGCATTAAATGACTGCAGTAACACAATTCAACCTCTTGACCTGGACTGTGCTTACGCAGTAATTTCTCAGTACCTAGATGTGTCAGTGCCTCCTTGTCCCATGGCCAGGTAGCGACTCCAGCCAGGTCTTCATCTGAGGAATTGGCGAAGAAGATATTGAGGTGCGTTGAACCGTCTAGCTTGAGGATCTCTTTTAGCTCCTTCACATCCAGATAGGCCCTGGAACCAGAGATGGAGATAATTTATTTAGTTGATCCACTGCTTATATGACACTCATTATCCCAGACCCATGAATCTATGTTTCCCTCAAAACGGCTGGAAAACTTGTTCCACAGACGATGAAAGAGGATTGCTATTCCTTTGGAGTAAAATGAGATGCTACGTCAAAGCAATCCCTGCTGAAAAAGAAAAATATCCTAGCATGGATCCTTCCATGTTGGTCCAGGCTTGTTTATGCTGGTTAGAGGTAGTATAGTGCTGGTCTAGCAGCCATAGTTGCCAGGTTTTCACAACAAAACCCGCCCAAAACAAGCCCAATTGCGCTCCGGGGGTAAATATGTGTTTCGGGGGGTAAAATCTACGTTTTTTGGAGGGGCTTCCCCTGCTAAAATTAAAATTCCTGGGGCTAAATTTCACATTATAGGGGTCGCTTCAACCCGCGGACATGAAAAACAGTCTGCGGCAACAGAATTAAAGTAACCTGATTCCGCAGGAAAGCCGTGGACTTGGCAACACTGGGACCAGCATAGTTATGCTATTCTCAAGCAAAACTGTGCTGGTGTAGCTGGTCCACTAGCACTCCCATTTCCCAAGCTGGGGACCAGAAACCAGCAACCAGCATGCAAAAGACATAACCTATGCTGAATTTTTCAGCAGGGATACCAGGGATGCAAGTTTCTGTCTAAGGTTCTAATATATGTAGTATATTGATGAGTGGTTTCTACGAGAGTAATCCTTAATGATTTTTAAAACTCATTTTGGAAAAAGCTAATTACTATAAAAGTTTCATTTATGAATTTATCACTATAATTATCATTACTTTGCAAATGATATGCCTGCCAGAGCAAGTTCTGTTCTTTCATTAGCACTTTCTCTTCTATGCCAGTGGAGAAGCTGTATAGCGACTGTTAACATCGCTCTCAAGAATCCATTACAACCTTGTTCTCCGTTTCCCTAGTCTGGTCCGCATTAACGTTTTAGCAGCAAGCTAGGAGACCAAACCAGGTGCGCGTGTAAGTGTCTTTCCAGAGACAGGTGCTTTTATGAGCGTGTAGCTCCTTAACTCAACGTGCTAAGAGCTTGTTTTACACCAGAGCACTCCATTAGGGCAAAACCATTAAGGTCCGTTATGTTTATGGCTTCATAGGCACTTAGAGTTCACACGACTGTAAAGCACCTGATGAAGGACCTCCCTGAGGTGAGCCATGTGACAGCTTAGGAAACCCCATTCATCAATTAACCCAACACACGCATTAGCCAAGGGGAAAGAAAGCAGTGCCACCTTTCACCTGTGACTAATCTTTGGACCAAAGCCACGACAGACATTTTTTCATATTGCACATCTACAACGTGATCCAAATCCAGGGATTAATGCGTACAGCATGGTGAGGATTCGCACAAGTGTTTAACTCTTGGCTTAGGGTTGACCACAATTGCATCCAAGGGCCGTCAGATCTGATCAGTGATCTCACGAAGGTAAAAACACAAGTCTCTCTCTCTCTAGACAGGCTGTTTGCTTGCAATAACAATCTGACACTGTATACATTCTTCAAAAAGCATGGAGAAATAACTTAAAACACATGCATGCCTAAAACATGTAAGACAACATAAGCAGATATCATTCACATTTTTCAGAGACTCCAACCCAATGTCTCCCGTTAGCTAGATTTCCAAACAAGAAAAGTGGTAACAGGCTCTGGGTCTACAAAAATAAACCTCGGAATCGCACGGCCATTGTTGTGCCACGCATGTAGCGCAGCGTTCATCCAGAATTCCACAATTAAGAAGGAATGTTGACGAATGTTCGTGGTGCAGCCATCAGCCGGTCTCACTGGACGTCCCATAATCGAAACAAAATAAACAACCACTTGGGGTGCTTATCTGAAAATTCTTCTTCTGTTCTCACTCTAATCTTTCTAAACCATCTTTCATCTATCGGTTGCAATATTTCCATTGAAAGCTCAGGTTTGGCCAACTGCTGATTTCTGTTACTGGATTGGATATCCAGTGATAAACAGTCTCATGATGATTGCGATGGGATAATATTTGGGAAAAACCACCTGCGTGTTTTTCATGACTGATGTCACCTCTTAGCCCGCACACAGAGTCATTTGAAGAGCTTCAGGAATACCATTGGATGCGATTCTGTGGCCTGGAAAGCCTTCAAAACGGCTAATAGGAAACATTGCTTTCCCTTGAAAGAGAAGCTCGATTAAGGCGTGACAAAATACATATATAATATTGGGATGAATCATACAGATCAAAACAGCGATGTAAAAAGGTTGTTTTCACTTATCAGTTCATTCACTATTTTCTCACAATGTGGAATGTTTCAACTTTTCCCATGAAGCTGCGTGCACTTCTGTAAACAAACGTTTATGACTACAATTTGAAAACAAAATTGTTGCTTGGAGACCGCTCTAAACAAGAAATAAGCTTCCTTGAAATTGGGGTTTTTACTTTGTAGTCCACCCAACTAAAATTAAAGCCACCAAAAAATAAAAAAACCCTCCTTCTTAAGGGAATAAATCCCCTCTAAAACAAATCTCAAAGCATTGGATTACTACGTGTCTTTGGGCTATACCTGTTTTTCGAAACAAATGAACACTGCTACCATTCACGGAGAGCAAAAGTTAAACCAGACCATATCCATTCTGGTGGAATTGTAAACATGCTGTGCTTTCTATCCAGTGGCCTCAGGTACTCAGACTTAGAAATCCAATTTCCTTTTAATCATTTTTTTTTGTTTATCGTACTTTGAGCAAATCATCAAACAGCAGACAAAATCCTTGATAAAAACATTTAACTTGAAGTGCTCAGAAAGGACTATCCAACTGTGATAATTGAAGAGTTGTGAGAGATAGTAAGCACACTTGCCTTTGCAGATTACTAAGAGCAGTGCTTCCCGAAACCCGTCCTGGCCCCCACCACTGCGCATTTTAGACGTCTACCCTTAATCTAACACACCTGATTCAACTCATCAGCTCATTATTAGAGAGTTTAAGACTTGAAGTGGGTGTGATCAATGAGGGAGACATACAAAATGTGGTGGGGGTCTCCTGGATAGGATTGAAAAACACTGGCTTATGGTAGGGGTAAACAACCTGGCCCCTGGTGGGCTACCTTTCTGCACACTTTTGTTCCAACACACCTGGCTGTTGTTTTCAAGTAATCCTGAGGACATTTATTAGCAGGCTCAAGTGTTTGACTAGGGATGGAGCCAAACTCTGCAGTACGGTAGCCCTCCAGGCAGGGTTGCCTGGTTTGATCCCCAATCAGTACTCAAAACAAGCCCAATTTATTTGATTTTATTGTTTTTTTGGGGGGTAGGGTTTAAGGTTAGGGTAAAATCTGGTAAAATCTTCAAATGGGGTTACATCTAGATTTTAAAATCGGCTAAATTCGTATTCCCATGGCACATTATTGGGGTCTCTTCAACCCGCGGACATGATAAACAGCCCGCGGCAACAGCGTTAAAGTAGCTCAATTCCATGGGAAAACCGCAGACTTGGCAACACTGCCTCCAGGTGCATGGTGGGCTATCCCTGACCTAGAGAGACAAGGCCACTATTCATACATACTCTTCAGTTTCTCCCTTTCAATAAACTTTTAATGAACTGTGGAACTTTGGCGATTGATCTGGGCTCATAAGCATTGTAAGCCCAAGTTAGTTGTAGAGACCATTGGTGGCAATTGTTCTACGATCAGGCTCACAATGCTTTTGGGAAACGCAGCCCTGGAGATTTGAAGAAACGTTTAGCTCCATAAATCCATACCAAGAGGAAGCAGTGGTATATATATGTACTCCCCCATTTCGCTCTTTTCCATGGTCGTCCAATCCTGCACCTGGAGGGTCATCTTCCAGAAGAGCATAACTTTAGCCCAATTAAATGCACCTGAGCCAGTTTGTCAAGGTCTTCAGGGTCTTAAGAAACTTTCAGGTAGATGTGTTGGACGTTAAATCTGCAGGAAAGTGGCCCTCCCGGAGCCGGACCGGACACCAAAGAATTTTTCTGAACTTTTTCTGATAATACACTAAAGATCAGGGCTTGACATTAACACCCGCCAACCTGCCAGATGCGTGTGTATTTCAGCGGTGGCGTGTAACACAGTCACTCCCACTAGCCACTTTGGCGGGATGGATTTTATATAGTATAATAGACATTTTTTCAGTCGTAGTCTTTTAAAAAGGCATCTGAAATATTAAATACTCATTTTCCTCAGAATAGACACACAATACCAGCTTCTCTTTCTCTCTCCTCTCTCCGACAGCGAGTTAAACACAAACCCTCCTCCACTCACTCACTCGTTTCATTTGCTCCAGATGAATATTGTTGATGTTACAGGGCTTGAATTTTGCCGTGGGATTGTGCGTATTTGCTCACACCCAAAGTGCGGCACATAAAGCCGCCTCTCAGCACTAAATTGAGTTGTTTTTCGCTGCTTATTGCACTAAACAGTCAAATACACAAAATAATGTCAAAATGCTGAGTATTCACATAAACACAGTCAGTTCTGTTTTAAGTGAATGTAAACAGTTGCGAAAGAAAACGCATGTGTAATATTATAATGGATCCGTGCATCAGATCTTAAAGTGACAGCAGCCTAATAAACCTGCTGCCAAATTATGAGATATATATATATATATATATATAGCAGATTTTCCCCATGGTATCGATGTCAAAATTGTGGCCAGTGAAAATTCTGAGTGGCTAGTAACTTTGGGAAAACACTAGCCAGACAGTGACTGGTGAGCAAACAAGTTAATGTCAAGCCCTGCTAAAGACAAAAAAGAATGTGAAGCCAAGCCACTATGAAAGTTGCAGTTATGCCTGGACTAGAAGTGAGGCTTGTGTAGGCCAACGGTCAAGTTGCTTTTATTTCATAGTGCTAGAAATTCATGATGCAAACGCTTATAATATTTTAATTAGCATTTAACTGAAGCACCCAAAGAGCAAACACCACACATGAAGGACTTTAAATGTAACATAAGGCTTTATCTGCCCTCTTCTTCACTCACCCCAGCAAACTATGAAATATCTTTGAGAAACATATCTTACTAGACAAGGTGGCTTTAAAAATCACAGCTCTTACCTTAAATGAGAAGCTGGATTGAAGCAGGTCTTGGTCACGTTGGTGATGCTAGGGTTACAGCAATCTCCATTATCGTAACCATAGTTCTCACAGTTGCACTCTGGATCACAGATGCCATTTCCTTGTTTATGTTCAGGGCATCGCGTCCTGGGCTTGCAGTAGCCAGCGTCAAAGCCAGTCAAGGTGTGGTTGCATTCAAGGTCACAATCCTCATCACCCACCTTGCTGATGTCACAGTTGGCGAGCACCAGACGGTTGTACAAAGAGGAATTGCTCACGTTGTGCACAGTCAGCTCCCAGGTGATGTTGTACATGCTGAAGGCTTCATTCAGATGCTGATGCTGCAGGTGAATCTGTTGATCTGTGACTGTGGGTTTGCGCTGAAAGTCGTCAAACACGTTCACGACACGGTATCGTACTGTTTTGGGCCGACGGAAGCTCCAGAAATGGTTGTAGTTGCGCACCACTTCTGTGTTGTCGCAGACCGTCTGTCCGCAGGCTGGAGGCTCCAGGGTGGTATCCAAAGACCACAAGCCGGCACGAGGACCCTCGTCAGGTGTCGGGAAGCTGCCGTCCTTCACTGCCAACCATTTGCGCGCTGGGTGCTCAAAGGTCTCACGGATCACCAGGTCAACCAGGTCCTCGGGGTCCTCTTGTCCATGCATGTCCCTCATGATTTGCCTCTGAGAGAGAGCCTGTCGCCACAAACCGACACGTTCCACAGAGCCTCTGTAGTTGTGATTCAAGGCGTTTCCACCCACCATCAGCACCTTGAGTTTTAGATCAGATCAGTTCGTTACATTTATCTGTTCATTGTATTTGCATGCATTGTGTAAGATCTGGCAGCTTTTCAAAGGTGAAGAGTGTAACTCTTTTCTGATAAAAAACTTCTATTCCAGTAAGCTATGCTGCCTTCACATGCTTTCGGAAATGTCCTACTTCTAACTTCTGAAGTCAATTACGAGTTTGTCACATTCAAGTACTTCATTGTCGGAAAGGGCAAGAATCACTGGAGGACACTAGGTTTATTCTTGACTATTAATTGGGAAACTCTTATTAAAGCCTAACATCCCAAACATTCACAGCACTATCTATAGTCAGATTGCTGACGATTCTGGAATTTCGCTCAAATACAGGCGATTTTCGCTGCATACAATACATATAATACGCTTCAAATGTTTATTCATATTTGTAAATATGCACTACTTTAACAACAAGACAAGGTGATGTAGCTGTTGTGGGAAAAACGAATAAAGAAAAGCATTCACAGCAGTAATCGTGTTTAAAGTTTATGGCACGACGTCGCCCATCTCGGGAACTTGGGTATGAAAATTATCCCTGAACTTCCCAGTGGTAAATACGACTTGAGAGGGTGTTCATGTCCAATTTTTAACTGGGAAATAGCATGTGAAAGCACATTAGCCCTTAGTAGGTTGATATCCCCAATTCAATTTAGCAACAAAGGCTCATAGGAAAAACTTTTTGCACCGCAGTTTCCAGCTGAAATTAACACTAGTGGCAGCAAAACATTAACGGCTTTTCTCACAACTTATGATTACAGGGGCAGATTAATAACGCAGTGTCTATTTGCAAAAAATAGACTTGTTGGCAGAGGCTATTTACACTAACTCCACCCACTGACGTCTGATTGGGCAGGACGAAAAACAGAACATTTTGATGCAAATCGACCCGAATCTGCCTTTTGCAGAACTCACTCTACTCCCTTTTCCCATCACATATCAGATCGGAAAGGCATTTATTTAAAATAAACAAGAAAATATTCGAGAAGTGTCTAATGTGTGTTTAATAATAAAGTGCTTATCCGTTAGGGTTAGGGTTAGGGAGGGCTTATTGTCATCCATTTAATAATTTTAATAAATATAATCATTTACACTCTATTTTATTATTGAATACCGTTTAATGTACAACAACACTGAGGTGCAAATAGTATCTGCCACTATTATAAGTATAAATGGCATCTAACTAATATTTACACTATTGCAAAGAAAATACTGCAATTTTTACATAGTGATGTTACAAATAGAATCAAATCGCTATTTTCACTTAGTGTCAGTAGCTGCTGCTGCCTGTCCCTAATGAGGTGCCTTGTACAATGCCTCAAAACCTCCAAACGCTTTCCATACTGCATGATTTGTACACCAATACATTTTGAAGTTTGCATCACATAACCAGCTATGGTTTTCTGATGTTGTAAACTTGCTTTGAAAGCTCATCTGGTACAAAATTGCCCTTTGCATGTGGGGTAAAAATCCTGTTTAACTCGAGTCATGATAGAAGAGTTCAAAGATTAGTATGAATTTCTTTCTTTTGTTGAACACAAAAGAAGATATTTTGAAGAATGTCAGTTGATGGACCCCATTGACTTCAATAGTATGGAAAACAAATGTCATAGAAGTCAATGGGGCCCATCAACTGTTTGGTTTAAGAAATTCATACAGGTTTGGAAGAACTTGAGGGTGAGAAAATTACAGATTTTTCTTTTTTGGGTGAACTACCCCTTTAACACTATCGGTTATGTTTTAGGGTAGGGTGTTTCAGATACATTTGCGACCCTGGACCACAAAACCAGTCATAAGTCACACAGGTATATTTGTGGCAATAGCCAACAATACATAGTGTGGGTCAAAATTATCCATTTTTCTTTTATGCCAAAAATCATTAGGATATTAAATAAAGATCATGTTCCATGAAGATATTTTGTAAATTTCTTACTGTAAATATATAAGAAATGTATTATTAGTAGTAATATGCATTGCTAAGAACTTCATTTGGACAACTTTGGGCCCTACAGATTCCAGATTTTCAAATAGTTGTATCTCGGCCAAATATTGTCCTAACAAACCATACATCAATTTCAGAAAAAAACGACCCTTATGACTGGTTATGTGGTCCAGGGTCACATTTATTGAAACTGGATACTTTGAAAATGTCACGAAACGTGCAAGAATCAAAGTAATATTTTGCAGAAATGTTGCCACAGGCACATTTTTCCAATGAGTCTGGTTTGCAATTCAGGGCGAAAGGGAAAATTATATGAGAAACAGAAATTACACACTCCACCTTTAACTAACAAACATGTAGTGTATATTAAAAAAACGATTGTGTGCGATTCTCCAAGATATTGTGCAAAAAGTTAAACTCTGAAAGAATTAAACTTACCTTACACTTTTTAGTAAGCGGGCTGAAGACATCACCTGACTGTTCCCTGCTAACCGCCGTCTGAGCACCATTGACATATAACTTCATATAGAGGCCATTGTAAGTCACAGCTACATGGGCCCAGCGGCTGGGCAAGTAGTGGGCATTCGAGTGAATGGAGGTAACTTTGTGTGCTCGATCCGTCTTAAGGGAGAAGAAGAAACGCGGGTCACGGATTCCTTGCTCGCTCACAGCTTTAATTCCCAACAGCCATCCACGATCACTGGAGGCGTAGAAGCATTTGTCGAAGAGACCTGTGGTGGAGAGCAAATGCGTCAGGAGGGAAATATAATTGCAACAAATCAGGAAACAATAATGCAAAATTTGCTTTGACTTGACACAAGTAGAGGAGGAAGGGATAGGATCAGGAAGTTACATATACAGGCCACTGAACAACTGTTTTGGGGTATACTTTGCACTTTACACACTCCCGGGCTATGGGTTTTTTTGGGTTGGGGGGGGGGGGGGGGCATTTCACCAGTTTATATAATAACCTTCATAATTTGTCAAGTCATGAATAAGCATAAATATCCTTCCTTGGATATCACCTAACCGGTCAAGCTTGTGATGTATCTCGGATCTGATCTGCTGTGTAAGTCGATTTGTATCTCATCATTATGGAAGATCAGTGTCAGCTAAGCACTTTTTCTTCTTGCTCTCACACCAATCTAACGTGTTGAGGTGGAGACATACGCTTTTGTTGAAATTAGGACAGTGTGGTTTTTCCTGTACGGTTTCCAAAGTCACAACTCAACAATCTAGACAGGCTAGATCTTCCATCCAAGCTGGTGATGTCCGTCTCGAGTTCTTCTTCAGCTGCCAAGTCGTGACTGTAAATAATGTTCATGGTCTATAGAGCGCTCATCCAAAATCTACCATCCGTTCTGCAGACACACACTCAGCGCTGTTCAGGGTGCTGAATTCACTGACGTAAAGCGTCTTGTAGAGCTGTATTTTGCTTTATGTTTCCTACAATGGCGTCACACACTCAAATGCTCCTATCAGCAGCCTCTTTCCACACTCTTATGCATTATGGAATGAAAACATGACACAAAAAAGACAAAAACAACATTAAGTCTCGACGTTAAGACCAACGCTGTGTAAAAACAACAACAAGAGCAACCGTTGCTGAAAACATGTGCCTTATGTCTTCATTCTCAGAGGCATGAATTAGATTTAAAAGATTAAGCATGACTACATAAGCCAGAGTCCACTTCAATCAAGTTTTGTTGCTTTGTTTTTCTCCTCTTTTTAATATCCGAACACAACATATATTCACAAGGGTTCTTCAAATACCTTGAAAAATGTTGATATTAGGTAGCAGCCCTATATCTCTGGGGGAGCCATTCAATGCATACCGTATATCACCGCCACAAATAAATCTATATGGTTTCAAAACATCATAATGCATGGATTTATGGCATCCATATTTAATTCCATTCACACTGGGGTCCAAAATCTAAGGCCACTAGTTTTAAAACTTATTTATTTCATTAAATTTTTATTTGTATTTCATTAATTCACCTTTAGGGACCAACTTTATAATTGGTGGCCTTAACTACTATGTACTGACATTTAAATAATAATTTGTATGATGCACTTATTGTGTACAAACAAGTTTTTAAATTGTACTTACATTTTTAAAAATATCTGCATGTAATTACATTCATATTTCCCTTACACCTAACCCTACCCTTAAACTTACCCATACCACCACACCTGTCCCTAACCCTACCCTTAAACTTACCCACACCACCACACCTGTCCCTAACTTTACCCTTAAACTTACCCATACCACCACACCTGTCCCTAACTTTACCCTTAAACTTACCCATACCACCACACCTGTCCCTAACTTAACCCTTAAAATTACCCATATCCCCACACCTGTCCCTAACTTTACCCTTAAACTTACCCATACCACCACACCTGTCCCTAACTTTACCCTTAAACTCACCCATACCACCAGACCTGTCCCTAACCCTACCCTTAAACTAACCCATACCACCACACCTGTCCCTAACCCTACCCTTAAACTTACCCTTACCACCACACCTGTCCCTAACTTAACCCTTAAACTTACCCTTACCACCACACCTGTCCCTAACTTAACCCTTAAACTTACCCACACCACCACACCTGTCCCTAACTTTACCCTTAAACTTACCCATACCACCACACCTGTCCCTAACTTTACCCTTAAACTTACCCATACCACCACACCTGTCCCTAACGTTACCCTTAAACTTACCCACACAACCACACCTGTCCCTAACTTAACCCTTAAAGGGTTAGTTCACCCAAAAATGAAAATTCTGTCATTAATTACTCACCCTCATGTCGTTCGACACCCGTAAGACCTCCGTTCATATTTGGAACACAAATGAAGATATTTTAGTGTAAAGCTGATGCTGAGAAAGGCTTCAGATAGGCCTCCATTGGCATTCAGTACATTTACACTCCCAAGACCCATAAAAGGCACTTAAAACGTTGTTACAAAGTCCATCTCACCACAGTGACTCTACAATAATTTTACAATGCGACATCAAAAGTTTTTGTATGTAAAAAAAAAAAATCAAAATAACACCTTTATCCAGCTTGTTCTTGTCTTCCGTGTGTGCCTCCACGACGCATGCGCGAGGATATGACGTAGCGCCGGTGTTCGGGAATCAATGAAATGCACACTTTAGCCCGATTTTGAGAACTACGCCGAGACCTAAATCACGATCATTGTAGAATTTAACAGCTTAGACACGCGCGTCTTCCTCTGCTTGTAAACAAATCGCTTCTGGGTCATGTGTCCGAACGCCGGATCTGTGTCATATTCTCGCGCATGCGTCGTGGAGGCACACACGGAAGACAAGAAAAAGTTGGATAAAGGTGTTATTTTGATTTTTTTTGCACACAAAAACTATTGTCGGCGCATCGTAAAATTATTGTAGAGTCACTGTGGTGAGATGGACTTTGTAACAACGTTTTAAGTGCCTTTTATGGGTCTTGGGAGTGTAAATGTACTGAATTCCAATGGAGGCCTATCTGAAGCCTTTCTCAGCATCAGCTTTACACTAAAATATCTTCATTTGTGTTCCAAATATGAACGGAGGTCTTACGGGTGTCGAACGACATGAGGGTGAGTAATTAATGACAGAATTTTCATTTTTGGGTGAACTAACCCTTTAAACTTACCCATACCACCATACCTGTCCCTAACCCTACCCTTAAACTTACCCTTACCACCACACCTGTCCCTAACTTAACCCTTAAACTTACCCACACCACCACACCACCACACCTGTCCCTAACTTTACCCTAAAACTTACCCATACCATCACACCTGTCCCTAACTTTACCCTTAAACTTACCCATATCACCACACCTGTCCCTAACCCTACCCTTAAACTTCCCCTTACCACCACCCCTGTCCCTTACTTTACCCTTACACTTACCCATACCACCACACCTGTCCCTAACTTTACCCTTAAACTTACCCATATCACCACACCTGTCCCTAACTTAACCATTAAACTTACCCACACCACCACACCTGTCCCTAACTTTACCCTTAAACTTACCCATACCACCACACCTGTCCCTAACCCTACCCTTAAACTTACCCTTGCCACCACACCTGTCCCTAACTTAACCCTTAAACTTACCCACACCACCACCCCTGTCCCTAACTTTACCCTTAAACTTACCCATACCACCACACCTGTCCCTAACTTAACCATTAAACTTACCCACACCACCACACCTGTCCCTAACTTTACCCTTAAACTTACCCATACCACCACACCTGTCCCTAACTTAACCCTTAAACTTACCCATACCACCACACCTGTCCCTAACTTAACCCTTAAACTTACCCACACCACCACACCTGTCCATAACTTTACCCTTAAACTTACCCACACCACCACACCTGTCCCTAACTTTACCCTTAAACTTACCCATCCCAATACACCTGTCCCTAACTTTATCCTTAAACTTACCCATGTCCCCACAACTGTCCCTAACTTTACCCTTAATCTTACCCATATCACCACACCTGTCCCTAACCCTACCCTTAAATTTACCCATACCACCACACCTGTCCCTAACTTTACCCTTAAACTTACCCATATCCCCACACCTGTCCCTAACTTTACCCTTAAACTTACCCATACCACCACACCTGTCCCTAACCCTACCCTTAAATTTACCCATACCACCACACCTGTCCCTAACTTTATCCTTAAACTTACCCATGTCCCCACAACTGTCCCTAACTTTACCCTTAATCTTACCCATATCACCACACCTGTCCCTAACCCTACCCTTAAATTTACCCATACCACCACACCTGTCCCTAACTTTACCCTTAAACTTACCCATATCCCCACACCTGTCCCTAACTTTACCCTTAAACTTACCCATACCATCACACCTGTCCCTAACTTTACCCTTAAACTTACCCATATCACCACACCTGTCCCTAACCCTACCATTAAACTTACCCATACCACCACACCTGTCCCTAACTTTACCCAGACCACCACACCTGTCGCTAACTTTACCCTTAATTTTACCCATACCATCACACCTGTCCCTAACCCTACCCATAAATTTACCCATACCACCACACCTGTCCCTAACTTTACCCTTAAACTTACCCATTCCATCACACCTGTCCCTAACTTGATCCTTAAACTTACCCATATCCCCACACCTGTCCCTAACTTTACCCTTAAACTTACCCATACCATCACACCTGTCCCTAACTTTACCCTTAAACTTACCCATATCACCACACCTGTCCCTAACCCTACCATTAAACTTACCCATACCACCACACCTGTCCCTACCTTTACCCAGACCACCACACCTGTCCCTAAATTTACCCTTAATTTTACCCATACCACCACTCCTGTCCCTAACTTTACCCTTAAATTTACCCATACCACCACACCTGTCCCTAACTTTAACCTTAAACTTACCCATACCGCCACACCTGTCCCTAACTTTACCCTTGAACTTACCCATACCGCCACACCTGTCCCTAACTTTACCCTTGAACTTACCCATACCGCCACACCTGTCCCTAACTTTAACCTTAAACTTACCCATACCGCCACACCTGTCCCTAACTTTACCCTTAAATTTACCCATACCACCACACCTGTCCCTAACTTTACCCTTAATTTTACCCATACCACCACTCCTGTCCCTAACTTTACCCTTAAATTTACCCATACCACCACACCTGTCCCTAACTTTAACCTTAAACTTACCCATACCGCCACACCTGTCCCTAACTTTACCCTTGAACTTACCCATACCGCCACACCTGTCCCTAACTTTACCCTTGAACTTACCCATACCGCCACACCTGTCCCTAACTTTAACCTTAAACTTACCCATACCACCACACCTGTTTTTAACTTTACCCTTAAACTTATCCATACCACCACTCCTGTCCCTAACTTTACCCTTAAACTTATCCATACCACCACTCCTGTCCCTAACTTTACCCTTAAACTTACCCATACCACCACACCTGTCCCTAACTTTACCCTTAAACTTACCCATACCACCACACCTGTCCCTAACTTAACCCTTAAACTTACCAATACCACCACACCTGACCATAACTTTACCCGTATCCCACCTCAATATCAGCAAAAGTGTTTTGCAATACAATATGAACACAATAAGTACATTGTACTAATTTGTTGATGTAAGTACATAGTAGTTAAGGCCACCTAATATAACGCAGGACCAAGTTTGGACCATGGTTTGGTCCTCTTTAAGCTGCACTTTAATGTCAAATATGATAATTCTGTCATCATTTACTCGTGCACCATCATGTCATTCCCAACCTTTCTTCTGTGGAACACAAAGGAAGATTTTTAAAAACAATTTATAACCAAGTAGTAATGGTGCCCATTCAATATAACTGCATGGACAAATTAAATAAATAAATAAATAAATAAATAAGGTGAGTAAATGATGACATAATTTTAATATTTGAGTGAGCTAACTCTTTAATAGGCCGATTTTGCTCAACACAAGTTGAGTTAAACAAATCTGACCCTCTGAACTAAAAACCTCACATGCTCAATGCCATAAAAATGCTTACTTTATTTGGGACTGTTGAAATTAGTGAAAATGGTGCCAAATGTAATTAATAATTTTTTTTTGTTTGTTTTACTCCTACTTTAAATGACACATTGCATTAGGGTTGAATGTATCTGTTGTTGTTGTTGTTTTCTACAGATTTGTTTCTCTAATGTAATAACTTTTTTAAATCCTTGTATACATAAAAGGAAAATCCAAAATATGTAATGTGATATCAGACTTTTGTATTAGATTTTGATTATGTCACATATAGCTGCATCATCACGCATGCATTTGGATCGGATGCATGCATTTGGATCGGATGCATGCACGCGCGTGTGTGGGAGATTTAATACTGTGCTGGTCAGGCATTCAGTCAAATGCAAACCCAATGCGATCCTGAAACAGATGATGTCATCTCATCTCAGTGTGGTGTGTTACTGGAGGGGGTGCATTGACATCAGACGCCCCGCGTAAATCAGCGATGCCCACTGCCGCATCACTAGTGGATCTCACTCTGCTCTTTCTAGTCGTGCGTGACTGCGTTAGAAAAAAAAGACACACTTCTAGCAGCCAGCAATTTTTTTTTTCTGCTCATGACTTTCAGAAAAAGACTGGCCTAGTATTGTGTCTTTTACGCTCTCTGTCGGCCGAAAGCGGGATCGAACGCGATGGTGTAACGCTTACTCACCGAAAAGCCAAAGTACAGAACTGTTGTGGGGTTTGGGAACTCTCAGTTGTACTTTATTCCTAATGTCTGCGGGTACTGGAGGGGAACGTGAATGCAATGCAATGCGATGCGATTTGGTAACGTGTGTAATGCGCGCGCTTCAGACATCTGCAAGCTGAGAACAGACACTTTTCTCATGCGTTTCCCTCCGAGCTGGATGGAGGTGGGCGGATTTGGGGTCTTTCAGGGATTCAAGGGTCGTGCGCGTAAACCCGGTGCCTCTTCAAACGTGCAAAGACGCGCGCGCGCTCAGCAAACCTAGGCTACACAATTCTCCTGTCACGTTAGCTAATATTAGAAATGCGTTAAAGTGCGCGTGGAGTCCTGGCGTTGACGCGATTACTGGAACTGATTGATCGATCTGAGTGTTATCTGGAAGTTATGCACTTAATACTGTCAAAGCTTCATCATTCACATGCATTAGGCTACTCTCCCACCACCAACATTCAATTCGCGTAAAATGCATAAATCTGTTCCTACCGGCTATAACGGTAGGGGAACGTTGGCCACCCTCCGCTTTGACCCACATCTGGAGGGTGAAATTGCCCTTTGGTATCTCCACGCCGGGCTTGAGTCTCAGCTGGTCCCCTCTGCCCGTGAAATAAACGGCTTTCCCCCGAGAGGAGCTCGCATCCTCCGCTGGAGAGGAGCGGCCGCGCTGGCGGGGGAGCCGGCGGTCCAGCGCCGGCAAGGAGCGCTTGCCCCGGGGCAGCCGGGTGGCACAAGCCCCCGGGAAGACCGCTTTGGCTTCTCTGATCTTCACCAGCTCGCGTTTGGATCGGATCTTTCTCAGGACCGTCCCGCAGTCTGATCCCACACACAGGACGAGCAGGATGGCGAGACACTGGAGAAAAGTCCAAACTTTCATTTTATTCAAAACTAGGAGAGATGATAACGATGTGCAGAGCAATGCGCACGGACGCACTCTTCCCTCTCCAAAGTCCTTGCACTTGTTATCTTTTCTTTTCCTCTTCTTTCACAATCTTTTGTCAAAGACGAATGTTCCAGATACACAAATCCAGCTCTTGATTTCTCTAAACGAGCTGGAGTTTCTCTCTTTACTCCTTCTGCAGGCAAAAGTCAGTCTTCTTTTTAATTCTCTGATTCGATCGGTGATCAATGAATAAGAAGCTTCATCCGCACTCGGTCTACTTCTGTCTTTCTCTACTCGCAAAACAATGTTTAAGAACAATTCGTGAACGCAGAACACGTCCAAACATGACGGGCTGTCATATCTGAGGATGGAGCACATTCAGATGCCGCCTGTGCTGAAGTTGCCTTGGCGTGAGAAGTTGAAGGGAACGAGGTGGTCTGCAGGAGGTTCGGAGGTGTCCAGAGCATCGCGGATCCTCATGTATGCTGTGAGCTCTGGTTCAGTCTTTTAAGAGGGAGAATGTGATGGGAGCAGACCAGCCCATGTTTCGGTCCTGCATGAGTTTTTCTCCTTCCGATCCTCCTCTCGTGTTGTGCTGAAGTCACAGGTAAAGCACTGACGGCAGGAGCACACATGCTCCTCCAAGTGTTAGATAGTGTTTCAAGAGTTGGGAAGGGGTGTGTGTGTGTGTGTGTGTGTGTGTGTGTGTGTGTGTGTGTGTGCGTGCGTGTGCGTGTGTGTGTGTCCCTCTAGTGGCTACAATTCAAACCATTTCATTCATTTGAAAGTTTTCTCAGTACATGAGAGTCACTTGTTACAGTTGTTGTAATATTATTTAACTAGCTGTATTTTACGATTTAGCCCTGAATTAAAAAAATAATAATTTGGTTTAATGTGGTCAGACTGAATCATTCATAATATTTCTGAATAAAAAAGTTACCATGTGAAGTACATGTTTTGTGTTACCTGACAATGTTATTATACCTGCACATTGGTTGGCATCAACATAAACCAAAATACACTTAACAAGTCAAGTAGCCTATTTATTAATCTTAGTTAATGTTAAAGGGATATAGTTCACCCAATAATTTACATTTTGTCATCAATTACTCAAACCCATAAGACTTTCTGTCTCTCCATTGACAGCTACACAACTACTACACATTAAAGCTTCAAACAGTTCATAAAGAGATCGTAAAACTGATCCACATGAATTGAGCGGTTCAGTCCAGGTTGTCTGAAGAGACACGATCGCTTTATATGATAAACAGATTTAATTTAAGGCTTTTATTCACATCTAAACATCTGTCAACTCACATCAGCTGTGGTATACAGAAGCTCAAGCATGTTCGCTTGACGTGCGAGAACCAATGAGGTTCATTCTCGTGTTACGCATCACGTTTGAGCTTCCTCAAGAACCAATGAGGTTAATTTTCGTGTTACGCATCACGTTTGAGCTTCAGCAAGAACCAATGAGGTTCATTCTTGTGTTATGCATCACGTTTGAGCTTCCTCAAGAACCAATGAGGTTCATTCTCGTGTTACGCATCACGTTTGAGCTTCTGGGAGAACCAATGAGGTTCATTCTTGTGTCATGCATCACGTTTGAGCTTCTGCAAGAACCAATGAGGTTCATTCTCGTGTTACGCATCACGTTTGAGCTTCTGGGAGAACCAATGAGGTTCCTTTTCATGTTACGCAGCACATTTGAGCTTCTGCGAGAACCAATGAGGTTCACTCTCGTGTTACGCATCACGTTTGAGCATCTGCGAGAACCAATGAGGTTCATTCTCGTGATACGCATCACGTTTGAGCTTCAACAAGAACCAATGAGGTTCATTCTCGTGTTACGCATCACGTTTGAGCTTCAGCAAGAACCAATGAGGTTCATTCTCGTGATACGCATCACGTTTGAGCTTCAGCAAGAACCAATGAGGTTCATTCTCGTGATACGCATCACGTTTGAGCTTCAACAAGAACCAATGAGGTTCATTCTCGTGATACGCATCACGTTTGAGCTTCAACAAGAACCAATGAGGTTCATTCTCGTGTTACGCATCACGTTTGAGCTTCAGCAAGAACCAATGAGGTTCATTCTCGTGTTACGCAGCACATTTGAGCTTCAACAAGAACCAATGAGGTTCATTCTCGTGTTACGCATCACGTTTGAGCTTCAGCAAGAACCAATGAGGTTCATTCTCGTGTTACGCATCACGTTTGAGCTTCTGGGAGAACCAATGAGGTTCATTTTCATGTTACGCAGCATGTTTGAGCTTCAACAAGAACCAATGAGGTTCATTCTCGTGTTACGCATCACGTTTGAGCTACTGCGAGAACCAATGAGGTTCATTCTCGTGTTACGCATCATGTTTGAGCTTCAACAAGAACCAATGAGGTTCATTCTAGTGTTACGCAGCACGTTTGAGCTTCTGCGAGAACCAATGAGGTTCATTCTCGTGTTACGCATCACGTTTGAGCTTCAGCAAGAACCAATGAGGTTCATTCTCGTGTTACGCATCACGTTTGAGCTTCTGCGAGAACCAATGAGGTTCATTCTCGTGTTACGCATCACGTTTGAGCTTCTGCAAGAACCAATGAGGTTCATTTTCGTGTTACGCATCACGTTTGAGCTTCAACAAGAACCAATGAGGTTCATTCTCGTGTTACGCATCACGTTTGAGCTTCAGCAAGAACCAATGAGGTTCATTCTCATGTTACGTATCACGTTTGAGCTCCTGCAAGAACCAATGAGGTTCATTCTCGTGTTACGCATCACGTTTGAGCTTCAGGGAGAACCAATGAGGTTCATTCTCATGTTACGCATCACGTTTGAGCTTCAGCAAGAACCAATGAGGTTCATTCTCATGTTACGTATCACGTTTGAGCTCCTGCAAGAACCAATGAGGTTCATTCTCGTGTTACGCATCACGTTTGAGCTTCAGCAAGAACCAATGAGGTTCATTCTCATGTTACGTATCACGTTTGAGCTCCTGCAAGAACCAATGAGGTTCATTCTCATGTTACGTATCACGTTTGAGCTCCTGCAAGAACCAATGAGGTTCATTCTCATGTTACGTATCACGTTTGAGCTCCTGCAAGAACTAATGAGGTTCATTCTCGTGTTACACATCACGTTTGAGCTTCAGGGAGAACCAATGAGGTTCATTCTCATGTTACGCATCACGTTTGAGCTTCAGCAAGAACCAATGAGGTTCATTCTCGTGTTACGCATCACGTTTGAGCTTCAGCAAGAACCAATGAGGTTCATTCTCATGTTACGTATCACGTTTGAGCTCCTGCAAGAACCAATGAGGTTCATTCTCGTGTTACGCATCACGTTTGAGCTTCAGCAAGAACCAATGAGGTTCATTTTAGTGTTACGCATCACGTTTGAGCTTCTGCAAGAACTAATGAGGTTCATTTTCATGTTATGCATCACGTTTGAGCTTCAAGAAGAACCAATGAGGTTCATTCTCGTGTTGCGCATCATGTTTGAGCTTCTGCGAGAACCAATGAGGTTCATTCTTGTGTTACGCATCACGTTTGAGCTTCTGCGAGAACCAATGAGGTTCATTCTTGTGTTACGCATCATGTTTGAGCTTCAACAAGAACCAATGAGGTTCATTCTCGTGTTACGCATCACGTTTGAGCTTCAAGAAGAACCAATGAGGTTCATTCTCGTGTTACGCATCATGTTTGAGCTTCAACAAGAACCAATGAGGTTCATTCTCGTGTTACGCATCACGTTTGAGCTTCTGCAAGAACCAATGAGGTTAATTTTCGTGTTACGCATCACGTTTGAGCTTCAACAAGAACCAATTAGGTTCATTCTCGTGTTACGCATCACGTTTGAGCTTCAGCAAGAACCAATGAGGTTCATTTTAGTGTTACGCATCACGTTTGAGCTTCTGCAAGAACCAATGAGGTTCGTTCTCGTGTAACGTATCACGTTTGAGCTCCAGCAAGAACCAATGAGGTTCATTCTCATGTTACGCATCACGTTTGAGCTTCAGCAAGAACCAATGAGGTTCATTCTCATGTTACGCATCACGTTTGAGCTCCAGCAAGAACCAATGAGGTTCATTCTCATGTTACGTATCACGTTTGAGCTCCAGCAAGAACCAATGAGGTTCATTCTCGTGTTACACATCACGTTTGAGCTTCAGGGAGAACCAATGAGGTTCATTCTCGTGTTACGCATCAAGTTTGAGCTTCAGCAAGAACCAATGAGGTTCTTTCTTGTGTTACGCATCACGTTTGAGCTTCCTCAAGAACCAATGAGGTTCATTCTCGTGTTACGCATCACGTTTGAGCTTCTGGGAGAACCAATGAGGTTCTTTCTCATGTTACGCAGCCCATTTGAGCTTCAGCAAGAACCAATGAGGTTCATTCTCATGTTACGTATCACGTTTGAGCTCCAGCAAGAACCAATGAGGTTCATTCTCGTGTTACGCATCACGTTTGAGCTTCAGTGAGAACCAATGAGGTTCATTCTCGTGTTACGCATCACGTTTGAGCTTCAGTGAGAACCAATGAGGTTCATTCTCGTGTTACGCAGCACGTTTGAACTTCAGCAAGAACCAATGAGGTTCATTCTCGTGTTACGCATCACGTTTGAGCTTTAGCGAGAGGTTTGTTCTCACGCATCAAGCAGGTTCGGTTGAGCTTCCGTTTATGTTCACTAATCAATGTTTAAATGTGAATAAAAGCCTAAATTTAATCTGGTCATCATATAAATAGATTGAGTCACTTCATAAAATGTGGACTAAACCGCTCAATTCATACGGATTAGTTTTACGATCTCTTTATGAACTTTTTGAAGCATCAAAGTGGCAGAAATCTCTCAGATTTCCTCAAATAGATCTTCATTTGTGTTCTGAAGATGAACAACAGTCTTACGAGTTTGGAACGACATGAGGCTGAGGAATTAATGATAGAATTAAAATTTTTGGGTGAACTATCCCTTAAATTTCAACATTACCTGAGCTAACATGCACCAACAATGAACAGCTGTATTTTTAATAAGTTTAATAAATGCAGTAACAAATGTTTTGCTCGTTGTTAGTTAATGCATTACAATAATAGGAGCTTATTGTAAATTGTTACCAAAATGTTGACAAGAAATTATCACAACGAGGCAGGAAACATTTGGTTATTGCAGAAAAGGATTTACATTATTTAGGTTAACTTTAATAATTACAATCAAATAAATAACAAGCTTACTCCTTAAGCAAATTAGCTTGGTTAGAATATCTCAGTAGGTCTTTATCATGTAAATACACTGTAACGTGTGACTGGACTTAATTTACTGCACAAAACTTTACGTTTGCACGCAGCCCTCTAAAAGAGGAAAAAAATATGACGCGAGAAAGGGATGGAGAAGGACAAAGACTAGGAATTTGCACTATTCTGCATGAAATTGTTGGCGAGTTCATTTCCTCAGTTCTTTGAGGTGGTCCACCTTTGTATGGCAGACCATCTGTGTGGAGCGTGGAGACAGAGCTGGTGTGGAATGCCACAAGAGCTTTTGTTCTCTGTTTGTTTGGTGTAAACGAACACGCAGACAGCAGAAAATTGCTACCTACCATTAAACAGGGCCAAACCAATGTTAAATATTTGTCTCAGTTTTGTCACATTGCAGTGGTGAGACCACTTTTTTTCCCTTTGTCCAGACAGAACAGAAGAATGGCATGGGTCTCAGCGGTCAGGTCACCCCGACTGATCTTCAGCTCCACTAAATTCCGGCACAAAATTTGGGGTGAATTGCTTTCAATAAAAACTGGGATTTTTGGACTAAAGAATGGTTAACAGATCATTCAAAAAAATGTTAATACATTTTTCATACACTGCAAAAAAAATATTTCCACAAACTGTATTTTGATGACTAAACGCTTGTGAGAACATGCTGAAGTTTGGAAAATATTTTTTCCTGTTTTAAGCAAAACAACATTTGACAAGGTTTATGCTTAAAATCTGGAAAGAAAGAAGAAAACAAACAACAAACCTAATTCAAGATGTATAAATGATTTAGCTTGTTTTAAGGATATTCGGATATGTTTAACTGGAAAACAAGAAAAGAAAAGAGCTTATTGTACAGTGAAATGACTGATCTGTTGTGCATTTTATAATGTTTTTTGATGAAGTTTTATTAAAAATCTATTCAATTAGCTGTTCAATTATTGTTGTTTATGAATCAGTCACGTTGATCATGTTATTGAGCTGACCAAACTATCCTATTTTCTTAACATGTTATGATCTTTTCAATAAGAAATATGAACAATTTTTTAGAAAGGCAACGCTCAAACTTAAAGCTACACTATGTAACTTTTCCGTCCACTAGAGGTCGCCTGTTCAAAACAAAGGCGTAGTTTGATGATGACGGCACGTTTGAGCGCAGATTCTCGGGACATGTGGTCTTCAGCTCACAGCGGGTGGAAAACAGTCAGGACAGGACTCGGGCAGAAATCATGTTCATGGATGCGTTTATTAACATTACTGTGGTGAAGCAGAGCAGGACCGAGTGTTGTGGAGCTGAACAAGGCCGTAGGAGCGATTGAAGAGCGGGACTGTTATTATGGCATAGTCGCTGGCGGGACTTTTATTATGACACGGTTGCCGGCGCCACTTCCTCTTTTCCAGTCATGAGTTTGAGGTAACGCAACTCTGTTTATCGTATTAGATATATCTGAGTGTGTTGAAAAGGAAGTTATGACGTTCGCTCGGCGGCTGCTATGACACTTGTTCACACTGCAGTGAGAGTAAAGTGTTTCACTGAATAAAACCGGAGACCGAGGGTGACGCAGAAATGACGCAATCGACATGCCCTCACACGCATAGCTCACACGTCCCGGTTCCTTGGTTAAAATAGCAATTTTCTCACGATTTACAAATAGTTGAAAACATTTGGGATATTCTAAGTACTCAACTGAACAAAATATATAACACTGGCCTAGTGGTTTCTGGATATTACTGCAAAAATCCTACATAGTTCACCTTTAAATGGTTCTGTGTTGGAGTCTCTAAGTCATTGAATGTAACATTATTTTCCGGTTTCACAGACAAGGCTTAAGCTAGTCCCAGACTAAATTGCATGTTTTAGCTGTTTTAACTGAAAGCAACTTGTACTTAGATATCTTAAAATATGTTTCATTGTTTTGTCTCAAGATGCACACAGTAATGTTAAATGTCTTAACTTAAATGTCCTAATTGAACTAAGGCCTAACCCTGGCTTAATCTAAGCCCTGTCTGTGAAACCAGGCCAATGTATTCAATTAGCCCAATTTCACTGTGGTAAACTCAACAGTACCTGTGATTGGTGGCATAAAGTCTTTAGACTAGTTTTACAAGTTAGTCATCTAATTTTTTCTTCTGTCCAGTCATAACATGTTTATGTCAGTTACAATAAATAGTATCTCCATAAAGTAAGACCCTTGACTAGGCTCTAGATGGCCAGACTAACACAGAGGCCTATGATTTCGACTCTGGAACCCAACCAATGTCCAAACTATGCTTTTACGCATTTTGAAAGTAAATTCTGACTTTTACTATAAAGCCTAAATTGACAAAAACTACGATAATAGTAGTCCATATGACATGACTACTATATTACGTCTTATTATTATTATTATTATTCACTTATATGCTAACTATTTCAATTTGTGTTCTACAGAAAAACTTTTTTTAATAAAATGAAGGGGGGTAAATTATGGCACGTTTGAGTGCACTTTCCGAAACAATCTTATGATAAATTGTAACTATTTTATGTTTGCGGAATTGGTAGCTAATTCATATTAATCTTAGGGTATGTTTTAGAGCCAGGCCGATATGGGTTTTTGGGGGCCGATACCAATATTAGGGATAGAAAAAAAATATATAAATAATTATAAATTAAAAAAAATTATATCGATATAATCGGCTGATATTCTTTATGTGAATATTATAGTACAGTACCAGCCAAAAATCTGGACACTTTCCCATTGGTGTGTCCAAACCTTTGACTGGTACTGTATATATAATACAGTATTTACATAATATACAACCCCAAATCAGAAAAAATTGGGACAGTATGGAAAACGCAAACAAAAAAAAGAAGTGATTTCTAAATTTACTTTGACTTGTATTTCATTGTAGACAATATGAACAAAAAATATTTCATGTTTTGTCTGGTCAACTTCATGTCAATTGTAAATATGCATCCTTTCCTGTCATTCAGACCTGCAATACTTTTCAAAAAAAGTTGGGACAGGAGCAATTTAGGGCTAGTAATGAGGTAAAATGGTTAAATAATGATGTGATTTGAAACAGGTGATGTCAACAGGTGATTGTAATTATGATTTGGTATAAAAAGCAGCATCCAAGAAAGGTCTAATCCTTTAGGAGCAAAGATGGGCCGAGGATCGCCAGTTTGCCAACAAATACGTGAGAAAATTATTGAAATGTTTAAAAACAATGTTCCTCAAAGAAAGATAGGAAGAAATTTGGATATTTCACATTCAACAGTGCATAACATAATTAAAAGATTAAAAGATTCAAAGATTACAGGCTTTCCTGTAGCTCAAACAGTAGAGCATGGCGCTAGCAACGCCAAGGTCATGGGTTCGACTCCCAGGGAAAGCAAGAACTGACAAAAAAATGTAAAATGTGTAACTTGAATGTAATGTAAGTCGCTTTGGATAAAAGCGTCTGCCAAATACATAAATGTAAATGTAAATGTAAGGAATCTGGAGGAATTTCAGTGCGTAAAGGACAAGGGCGCAAGCCTAAGCTGAACAACCGTGATCTCCGATCCCTCAGGCGGCACCGCATCAAGAATCATCATTCATCTATAAGCGATATCGCCACATGGGCTCAGGACTACTTTGGCAAACCTTTGTCAAGTATCACAATACGTAGTTACATCCACAAATGCCACTTAAAACTGTACTGTGCCAAAAGGAAGCCCTATGTTAACAGTGTCCAGAAGCGCCGTCGACTTCTCTGGGCTCGGAGGCATCTGGGATGGACCATCACACAGTGGAAACGTGTACTGTGGTCAGATGAATCAGTATTTCAGGTATTTTTTGGGAGGAACGGACGCCGTGTGCTCCGGACCAAAGAAGAAAAGGATCATCCAGACTGTTACCAGCAACAAGTCCAAAACCCAGGGTCTGTCATGGTATGGGGTTGTGTCAGTGCCCCTTGCAAAGGAAACTTACACTTCTGTGAAGGCACCATTAATGCTGAAAAGTACATAGAGATTTTGGAGCATAATATGCTGCCTTCAAGAAGACATCTTTTCCAGGGACGTCCATGCATATTTCAACAAGACAATGCAAAACCACATTCTGCACACATTACAAAGTCCTGGCTGCGGAGGAAGAGGGTTCGGGTACTTGACTGGCCTGCCTGCAGTCCCGACCTGTCTCCAATAGAGAATGTGTGGCGCATTTTGAAGCGCAAAATGTGACAACGAAGACCCCGTACTGTTGCCCACCTTAAGACTTGTTTGCAGGAAGAATGGGACAAAATTACACCTGAAACACTTCATCACTTGGTGTCTTCAGTCCCTAAACGTCTTTTAAGTGTTGTGAAAAGGAATGGCAACATTACAAAGTGGTAAATGCTTTACTGTCCCAACTTTTTTTGAAATGTGTTGCAGGTCTGAATGACAGGAAAGGATGCATATTTACAAATGACATGAAGTTGACCAGACAAAACATGAAATATTTTGTGTTCATATTGTCTGCAATGAAATACAAGTCAAAGTAAATTTAGAAATCACTTTTTTTTTTTTTGCGTTTTCCATACTGTCCCAACTTTTTCTGATTTGGGGTTGTACATACATTTTACATAAATACAACAGAACATTCTTTTCAGCTTTTTCATGTAGATCTAAACTAGATTTTCAGGTACCGAAATAGTAACTAATTGTCAAATATCACTTCACTGTATAAATATAGATTAACCCTTATTAAAGTTATTCAGTTAAGAGCCATGAGTGTTTTGTTTGTTTTTTTGTCTTTTGTTATCTCGTCGTTTATGAGAAAATGCTTCCCTGCCATTGATGAGATTTTTCCATGTTTTCACTGTTATATGGTAGGGGACGCTATTCCACATCTCCTGAACGAGTACAGAATCTCCAGGTCAAAACACAGGCGAAGAAGAAGCAGAAACATGCAATATCATGTGTAATCATGGTAAATGGACTGCATTTATATAGCGCTTTTAACAGACCTACGGCCATCCAAAGCGCTTTACATTTTGCCTCACATTCACCCATTCACACACACATTCATACACCGACGGCGGTGTCTGCCATGCAAGGCGCCATCCAGCTCGTCGGGAGCAGCTGGGGTTAGGTGTCTTGCTCATGGACACCTCGACACTTGGTCAGGTGGAACCGGGGATCGAACCACCAACCTTCCAGTTTGTAGACAACCTACATGAACCACTGAGCCACTGCCGCGCCATCATATGCATATGAAAAATAATACGGTCCTCAACATTAAACATCATATAAATCAAAACTGGCTAATGTTACTGAATGAAATGTCGCCCCAGGACGAGGTCTTGGACTGTGAAGCTTTGGGGTGTTGATGGACTCCATCTACTCCATCTGTGTTTGATCATCGCTCTGAATCCCATCTGGATGTAAGTTATTTGCGATTTTCTCCGCTTTTTTCTCAAAATGTAGATTTTTTCATGAAATGTACCCACATTTAAGTGTTGATAAAAAAAATGCATGAAGCTTGAATAAAACAGAGGGTCTTTTGATATATTTGCATGTTCAGATATTCATACAAAAAGATATTCTGTGGGCCATGAAACTTGTGAAAATGACCAAAAACGCTGGTGGTGACTGGCAAATTTCATGTTTACGATGATACTCGACAAGTATGTGAGACGCGTGGGCACGAGTTCATATCGGTGGCATATCTGCAGCCGATGCAGATATATCTGCGACAGGCTCCTATAGGCCAATAAAATTGGCAGACCGATAAATCGGTTGGGCTCTAGTACGTTTACACAACAATGATTTACTAAAAATGGAAAAGTTTTTCATTTGCATTTTCATTTGTAAATGGATGGCCAAAATGCCTAAAAAGTGTTACGCTTTTAGTTGAAAACGTTTTGTAAACGACCCCTTATTTTGTAGGGATAGTCTGTAGCTGCGTCTGAAATTGAATACTTTTCTACTATATAGTTTGCGAAAAACAGTACGCCAACAGAGTAGTATGTCCGAATTCATAGTATTCGAAAAACAGTAGGCGAAAAGTTCCCGGATGACCTACTACTTCCGGCGAGATTCTGAAGTGCGCATACGATGGACACTTTTCTATCCCATGAGGCCACGGGAGACGATTTTTGAATGGACGTGATGGGACGCAACTGATAGGTCACATGATCATGACAACATGGCGGATGTAGTACGTCCGGATTACACTCATACTACATTCATTCAGACTATATAGAACATACTTTTTTAACGGTCACGAAGTTCGTTCAAATTCAAATGTAGTACCTACTCATATAGTACACGATTTTGGTTTCTGTGTTCTTTGTATGTATAGTGTTTAGTTAAGTTTCCTGTGTTGGTTTCCTTGTTTATTGTCTGATTATAGTTTACATCTGTTATCCCTTTGGTTAATTAGTTTGGTCTGCCTATTTGAAAAATGGCTGAATCCGAAATCACCCCCTAAACCCTCAATCACTATTCCCTATGTTAGTCTACTAATACAGTTCATTTGATGAGTGAATGAAAACAAATGAGTCAATTCAGCCAGTCGTTGAGTGTACATCGGTTATTGCGGTGCATTGTGGGATTGAATGAGTGCACTCAATAAACGTCCACTATGGTTTCGGACACCACTACAAATGGCTGTCCCTTCAAATAATGCCCTATTTAAGGGTATAGGGTGATTTCGGATTCAGACCCTGCTGTTGTTCCAATGCCTTATGTCCTTCTATCTTTTTTGAACCTCAAAGGTAGAAATTTTGAAAAACGTCCTGCATGTGCTCCTCCATATAATGGCAGTGAATGGTGACCAGGCTAAAACTTTACAAAAAGGATTCACACGTATCACGCAATGATACAGTGAGACGCGCGCCATACACTCACCTAAAGGATTATTAGGAACACCATACTAATACGGTGTTTGACCCCCTTTCGCCTTCAGAACTGCCTTAATTCTACGTGGCATTGATTCAAGGTGCTGAAAGCATTCTTTAGAAATGTTGGCCCATATTGATAGGATAGCATCTTGCAGTTGATGGAGATTTGTGGGATGCACATCCAGGGCACGAAGCTCCCGTTCCACCACATCCCAAAGATGCTCTATTGGGTTGAGATCTGGTGACTGTGGGGGCCATTTTAGTCCAGTGAACTCATTGACATGTTCAAGAACTCATTGACATGTTGACATGTTTACCGTCCTTCGGATGAGACGTTAAACCGAGGTCCTGACTCTCTGTGGTCATTAAAAATCCCAAATTTGCCCATTGGCCCCTGTCCATCATGGTCTCCTAATCATCCCCATATATATATACGATTGGTATCATCCCTCAGTCTCCTCTCCACCAATCAGCTGGTGTGTGGTGGGCGTACTGGCGCAATATGGCTGCCGTCGCATCATCCAGGTGGATGCTGCACATTGGTGGTGGTTGAGGAGATTCCCCCCTTCTATGTAAAGCGCTTTGAGTGCCTAGAAAAGCGCTATATAAATGTAACAAATTATTATTATTATTATTAAGAAACCAATTTGAAATGATTGGAGCTTTGTGACGGTGCATTATCCTGCTGGAAGTAGCCATCAGAGGATGGGGACATGGTGGTCATAAAGGGATGGACATGGTCAGAAACAATGCTCAGGTAGGCCGTGGCATTTAAACAATGCCCAATTGGCACTAAGGGGCCTAAAGTGTGCCAAGAAAACATCCCCCACACCATTACACCACCACCAGCAGCCTGCACAGTGGTAACAAGGCATGATGGATCCATGTTCTCATTCTGTTTACGCCAAATTCTGACTCTACCATCTGAATGTCTCAACAGAAATCGAGACTCATCAGACCAGGCAACATTTTTCCAGTCTTTAACTGTCCAATTTTGGTGAGCTTGTGTAAATTGTAGCCTCTTTTTCCTATTTGTAGTGGAGATGAGTGGTACCCGGTGGGGTCTTCTGCTGTTGTAGCCCATCTGCCTCAAGGTTGTGCGTGTTGTTGCTTCGCAAATGCTTTACTGCATACCTCGGTTGTAACGAGTGGTTATTTCAGTCAAAGTTGCTCTTCTATCAGCTTGAATCAGTCGGCCCATTCTCCTCTGACCTCTAGCATCAACAAGGCATTTTCTCCCACAGGACTGCCGCATACTGGATGTTTTTCCCTTTTCACACCATTCTTTGTAAACCCTAGAAATGGTTGTGCGTGAAAATCCCAGTAACTGAGCAGATTGTGAAATACTCAGACCGGCCCGTCTGGCACCAACAACCATGCCACGCTCAAAATTGCTTAAATCACCTTTCTTTCCCATTCTGACATTCAGTTTGGAGTTCAGGAGATTGTCTTGACCAGGACCACACTCCTAAATGCATTGAAGCAACTGCCATGTGATTGGTTGATTAGATAATTGCATTAATGAGAAATTGAACAGGTGTTCCTAAAAATCCTTTAGGTGAGTGCATATGGAAAGTGTTCAGGAGGCGTACTATAAGGCTTTACTAAAAAGAAACCGTATTATTCAGTCAAAATACTCAGCCGTTACTCTGAGTGCATTCCTCGGGCTCAATAGAAACAAACGGGACTCTCATCTCTTCTATAAGATAAATAATAATAAATAATATAATAATACTAATAATAAGGTAAACCTCCTGAAGTGAATGTTGTATACCGGTTGTCATGACAACATTGCGTGAACGGCTGCTGATGGCTCGCACGCACTCACAGGAGCGCGCTCAGAGTAACGGCCGAGCTCAGTATTTTGACTGAATAATATGGTTTCTTTCTCACAAAACCTTATAGTATGCCTCCTGAACACTTTCCATATATGGCGCGCGTCTCGCTGTATCTTTGCATGATACTTGTGTATCCTTTTTGTAAAGTTTTAGCCTGGTCGCCATTCACTGCCATTATATGGAGGAGCACATGCAGGACATTTTTCAAAATTTCTCCCTTTGAGGTCCGAAAAAGATAGAAGGACATAAGGCATTGGAACAACAGCAGGGTGAGTAAAAGATGACTTAATATTCATTTCAGGTTGAACTATCCCTTTAAGGGAGCATAGTGAGCATCAATGCACCCTGGGTTTTGTGGTGCATTGTAGGACTTTTCAGCCTTAAAATGGCCGACTCCCTAATCAGTGCCCTGACTACTGAACTAGGGAGCTGATTGAGATACGTACCCTCAATTTTTAGTTCAAACGCACTGATTAATACAGGAACGAATTCAGCTTATGAGCAATAAAAACTCTGACAGCCAATCAGAATCCATCCTGCTTTAAAGAGCTCACGCATTTAAAGGTGCAGTGTGTGAATTTTAGTGGCATCTAGTGGTGAGATTGTTGATTGCAACCGCTCAACCCCTTCCTTGTATAAACACGACAAAATGGCGACTTCACTGTAATGCTGCGTTCACACCAAACGCGAATAGAGCGTCTGGAGCGAGCGATTTTAATGTTAAGTCAATGTAAAGACACGTTGGCGCACGTCAGGAGGTCATGTGGTGCAATGGACGCGATTCAACCTCATTAACATGTCCAGTTCGCGCAAATGACGCGAATCAACTAGGGCTGGGCGATATATCGCATGACATTGTTAGGCGCATCTCGTCAGTAAAGCCGGTTCCTTGATTAGTAGTAAATCGCCATCACCTGCTTTCAGATGGAGCGGCATTTACTACACAGAGCCGTAGTTCACTGACAAGCTGAGCCATATCGCATTAATATCGCAGGCGATACGTCCGTGATAATTAATGCGATATGGCGTCTGATGCCCTGGCAAATCTGAACTTTGGCATCAATTTGTGCCGTGCTAACCAATCAGGAGCCTGCTCGCTGCTGTCATGTGGTAAAGTGACGAGATGAGAAACCCCACACAATTAAAAAATACTGTTATTGTGTCACAAAATGTATTTAAGACTTTTTCAGTTGAGAATGTAGTTGTTTAAAGCTCAAATCTGTGGTTTATTAATAAAGAGAGCGCCTATTTTAAAAAAAATCAATCTTGTGTTTGTGGAGTTGTGAGCTCCAGTGGATCACCGGGCGCTCAGCGCTCATTAACCCCAGCGAGAGCAGCCTTTCCTCGGCCAGTCCTTCTGCCGTCTGCCGCTGGCTCTGATGTCCTGTAGTGTTTCGCCTTGTGTGGATCTAACGGCCGATCTTTGGCCTCATGAATCTATCATTTGTTGTCTGCCAAATCGTTTTGACTGAGGGCAAAGAGAAGTCTCATAACTTTATTTTTTTATGATATTTAAATATACATGCAGTGAAGATAATGTAGGAGTTGCCTGGACCACATTTGTGTGGCTATTAATGTTTAATATATTTATTTTTAATGAAAATGAAAAGAAGCAGAGGTGTTTTATGACATTTCTCCTGGAGCGCCTTGAATGCGCGTCTATTTGCTTCAAATGCTCGATTTATACGTGCGTCCAATTCGCTGTGGTTACGCAAATGGATGCAAAATGTTCAAGCGTCCAACTAGACGCGATTTTGACGCTATATTCGCGTTTGGTGTGACCCGCAGTTTATGAAGATAGAAACGGCTCATTCTAAGTTAATAAAAACATAACGGTACATTATGTAAGGTCTTTATACACCATTGAAAACATTGTTATGTATATTAAATTGCATTTCTGTCAATAGATCCTCATAAATACTACACGCTGCACCTTTAAAGGGGTAGATGACAAAACTGCAGCATGCGCCTAATAAACAGAACATTATCATGTGTTGGGGTGGATATAGTTATCTTTAGTTATCATTATATTGATCGTCAAATTTAGCATCATTACTCCTCACCTGTGCATGCAAGAGCGTGTGAACCTTTCTATAAAAAAAAAGATTACAGCTTTTTCAATGTTGTGTAATCCTAGGGCCTTACAAAAATAGAAATGCACACCCATTCTTGTGAGTGCGTGTTGCTATTTTACACTGATTTGGAAAAACACCTTAATCTTGTCATGGACCATAAACAGAGATTTGCACATCTTATTCCAGTTCAGCCTCAAAGGATTTGCTGGAACGGGAGATTTGTACAATGTTGAAAACATTAGCAGTTGTTCATATATTATTTGGGTCCGAACCGGGTGGGTTTGCATCATCAAAGCAGCAGCTGTTTACTCGGTTGCTTGGTAACGACGGCGAGCGAAAAGGTGGCAAAATCATTGCCCACCACACTTTTATATTTTGGTTTTTGAACCGTTGGTTTTGTTACCAAAAGCTTCAGTACGTAATGGCTCTTGCGTCTATCTGCCGCGAATGTACTGCAAATGCTCTAAAGAACGCTGAAGACGAGCAGAAATGAGATTTACAGCTCTCTGCTTGCAGTGTGTTAGTCACGCTTGTCAGGGAAATGAGTGAAACACACACAAACACATGTCAGCCATGGTGCCTTCATCTGTGCTGATCTGCGTCTCGAGCTGATGATGTCACTCGGAGGGAGGCGTGACCATGTCCGCTGAACACGCCCCAGTTTCTTGACTCCACCCCTCCATGTCAAAACAGTGGCATGAAGTGAAATGCACTATGGCAAGACGTTTTAGCATTTAAAACTTTAAAGATAGTAACAGTTGTATTTTGACGATAATTCACCTAGTCCGAATAATTAGAGATTAGAGATATCTGCAATTATAATTGCAGTAGTAAGAAATCGGATTTGAGATATCTGTAATATATATTTTGACTAGTCAAAACTCCATTTAAGATATCTGTAATGATGTCCTAGATATCTTTAAAAGATTATATTTTAAGATATCTGAATTGTACTTGCTCCTAGTCAAATCCGCTGTTGCGTGACGTGAAACTACATTTCCTCAGCACCACCCAGAGTTCCTCCCCGCCTCCCTAGCTAAACGCTAACAACTTCAGTCTGCCTTTGCCCAATAATAATTTACGTTGTTTTGTTGTTTTCTTGATTATATGTTTTCCCCCTCGTGGGTTTTTGTTTTGTAATTATGTTTATTATGTAATGAAGTCCACCTTCTCTGCATTTGAGTCCTCACTCAGTTTTTCCTTTTTTTGATCGTAACACAACGTACCAACCACATGAGGACTCAGCGGAGGAGAGGCGCGCAACCGGTCTCCTGTCCGCAATTCGAGCGGATGCTCCAATTTAAGGAGCTCGTCTCTCTCCTTTAGCAGGGGATGGAGATGAGGGAGTTCGGCCGAAGGTTAAGCAGCGCAGCAGAGCGGTTGAACATTGGCGAGGAGGCTTGTAAGGACTTGTTTAATTATGCGATTGACGAGCCAATTGACTGGCTGCTCAGAAGCGTGTATGATGGAGGCAGTTTTGGGGCTATGGTGGAGAGTCTCGCCCGCCAGCCGGAGCGAGCTGCCAGGGAGATGGTCCCAGTTCCGGTGGTCTTGAAACGGAGGAGAAGGAAGGCTCCTTCCGTGACGGTTCCGGTGGTCTCGGTTCCGGTGGTCTCAGTTCCGGTGGTCCCAGTTCCGGTGGTTCCAGTTCCAGTGGTCCCAGTTCCGGTGGTTCCAGTTCCAGTGGTCCCAGTTCCGGTGGTTCCAGTTCCAGTGGTCCCAGTTCCAGTGGTCCCAGTTCCGGTGGTCTCGAAACGGAGGAAAAGGAAGGCTCCTTACGTGACGGTTCCGGTGTTCTTAGCTCCAGTGGTCCCAGTTCCGGTGGTCCCAGTTCCGGTGGACCCAGTTCCAGTGGACCCAGTTCCGGTGGTCCCTGTTTCGGTGGACCCAGTTCCGGTGGTCCCTGTCCCGGTGGTCCCTGTTCCGGTGGTCCCTGTTCCGGTGGACCTTGTTCCGGTGGTCCGTGTTCCGATGGACCCTGTTCCGGTGGACCCAGTTCCGGTGGACCCAGTTCCAGTGGTCCGTGTTCCAGTGGACCCTGTTCCGGTGGACCCAGTTCCGGTGGACCCTGTTCCGGTGGTCTGTGTTCCGGTGGACCCTGTTCCGGTGGACCCAGTTCCGGTGGTCCCTGTTCCGGTGGTCCCTGTTCCGGTGGACCGAGTTCCGGTGGTCCCTGTTCCGGTGGTCCCTGTTCCGGTGGTCTGTGTTCCGGTGGACCCTGTTCTGGTGGACCCTGTTCCGGTGGACCCTGTTCCGGTGGTCCGTGTTCCGGTGGACCCTGTTCCGGTGGACCCAGTTCCGGTGGTCCCTGTTCCGGTGGACCGAGTTCCGGTGGTCCCTGTTCCGGTGGTCCCTGTTCCGGTGGACCGAGTTCCGGTGGTCCCTGTTCCGGTGGACCCTGTTCCGGTGGTCTGTGTTCCGGTGGACCCTGTTCTGGTGGACCCAGTTCCGGTGGACCCTGTTCCGGTGGTCCGTGTTCCGGTGGACCCAGTTCCGGTGGTCCCTGTTCCGTTGGTCCCTGTTCTGGTGGACCGAGTTCCGGTGGTCCCTGTTCCGGTGGTCCCTGTTCCGGTGGTCCCTGTTCCGGTGGTCCCTGTTCCGGTGGTCCCTGTTCCGGTGGTCCCTGTTCCGGTGGACCCTGTTCCGGTGGACCCTGTTCCGGTGGACCGAGTTCCGGTGGTCCCTGTTCCGGTGGTCCCTGTTCCGGTGGTCCCTGTTCCGGTGGTCTCGAAACAGAGGAAAAGGAAGGCTCGTTACGTGACGGTTCTAGTGTTCTTAGTTCCAGTGGTCCCAGTTCCGGTGGTCCCTGTTCCGGTGGTCTCGAAACGGAGGAAAAGGAAGGCTCGTTACGTGACGGTTCTGGTGTTCTTAGTTCCAGTGGTCCCAGTTCCGGTGGTTGCTGCCATTCCAGACACGCCGCCCAGGCGCCTTGCTCTGCCCGGGCCGCCCTGGCCTCCCGAACTCTGCGTTCCGCCCTGGTCTGTCCCTCCCGTCCCATCTTGCCCTGTTCCCTGTCTGTTTTCTAGTTTGGTAAGTTTTAGAGTTGTTGTTTTGTTGTTTTCTTGATTTTATGTTTTCCCCCTCATGGGTTTTTGTTTTGTAATTATGTTTATTTTGTAATAAAGTCCACCTTCTCTGCATTTGAGTACTCACCCAGTTTTTCTTTTGTTTGATCGTAACAATATATCAGGCAGAAGTTATCTGGAGTAGGGTATTTTTTTAGATTTTAAATGTTTTTACATATTGCTGTTTACATATGGTCGGATTTGCTCCATATAGTCATTAAATGTCAGTGGAAATGTCTTCAGAGTTCGTGTAGGTACGTAAACAAGTATTTTATGTAGCGTTTAGACCAATGCTTTTGTTAAAGTAGCTATCTTGTTTGGCTCCATGCATCGTCATGTTCGATGCTGGTAATGTATAATTTTCTCTTATCTTTAATTATAAAAATGTGGCATTGCTGCGAACAAGGTATGTGCTGGTGTAATCTGGCAGTGAAGAGTTCCATGTTGCAATATACAGTATGCTATCTGTTCTGTAGAGGGACCATACGTGACATTTTTTCCCCGGACGCGTCCTGGCCAGGATTTCTACGTCTAAAATATCCAGGTTTTGTTTTCCTGTAGCTTACTTTAATGTCATATCCCGATCGGTCTGTGCAGACCTGCTTCAAGACAGAAGCAAGTATGAAAACAGAACAACAAAATCTGGATATTTTGGGCAATATTGAAATCCTGGTCAGGATGCGTTTGAGAAAACGATTAATTGACAACGCAAAACAAGCCTGTGATTTGCAAATAATGCAGTTACTATTCCAGTGTTAATAACATAAACAGTTATTTTTACAGTAATTGTATTAGCTGAAAACCAGGTCAGGCCGTTCTTAGATTTTTTGGCGCGCTACTCAAAGACAATATGGTTAGAAAAGGCGGGGCTTAGCTTTGACTAGGACGAATTCCAATTCAAGATATCTCTAAGTTTTGCCTAGTCATAAATCCAGTTCGAGATATCTACAACTGTAATTTGACTAGTAATAAATTACTTAAAGATAATAAACATAATCTACATATGTATTATTGCATATATTAAAAAAACTACGAATTAAATATATCTCCAATTTGATTATGACTAGACAAAACCAGTTAGAGATATCTCAAATTATAATTTGCACTAGTGGCGATTAAATTACAGATCTCTCTAACTTAATCGCCACTAGTGCAAATTATAATTTGAGATATCTCTAATTAGCAATCCTAGTGGAAATATATTTTTTACAGATATGTTTAATTACAATTTCTAATAGTCAAAACTCATTTGTAGATATCTGAAAATGACAGTAGTGATGGGGAGTCGACTCCAGCACAGGAATGGACTCTCGGTGTCGACTCTGTTGCGGCGTCCGAAATTGCTCACTTGTTCACTGATTCTCTAATCCCTATATAGTTCATGGCAGTTGAGTGCACTATATAAGCAAGAAATGAATGAAATGAAGCGAGGAATTCAGACTCTGACGTGCTGTCACAGAAACATTGTCACATTTATCCTACATGTACTGTAGCTCACTTTAGAAACAGATAACAGTGACTTTAGTTATAGGCTTCCTCCATGCTAGCTTTAGTTTAATTGATGGTATATTAATGCAATAAATAGGTATAGATTTGGTTTTCCATGGTTAACCTTGTGTTCATAATCATTAAACTAACCATAAATCATAAACTCACATCAAGAATAAACACATTAATAAGTTTGCATTATTGTATGTATTTTATCTTGAACCTTTTAAGACAATGATCATGTGCTTTTAGTGCCATCACTCGACAACAGCTGTTTCCGTGACTTTTTCATCTGTAAAATTAGTTATCGGCAACAGCTAGGGAGCAACGCTGATAGCCACTTATCAAGTTATTGCTAAATTGGACTAATTTGGACGGTGACGCTAAAAGTGTGATGTTTTAATTAGGGGATTTTAGTGTCGAGGGAAAATCATTTAAGTGTGTAACAATTTTGTCTTATTTCTGACCCTGTTTTGATGTAAAGTAAATGGAGTCGAGGAGTCGATTCCATGGACTCCTACAGTGGGAGTCGGGAATCGGAGTCGACTCCAAAACACCTGGAATCAGACACCCGTAACTGACAGATGCACGCGCGATCATTTCCAGAGGCGGAGAGTACTTAAGTATTCTCCATACTTAAGTATTTCTACTCCAATATATTTTTCAAGTATATATTTTATCAGTGTTTTTCTTTGGACAACTTTCAATTCATTACATTCCAAATCATAATTTATAATGTCATGTTTTACTGCACTACATTTCATAAATAAAAGTTTACCTTGAATACTTAATTACATTAAAAATATAGTACTTTCTTACTTTTACTCAAGTAAAAATTGTATTGTCTACTTGAGATTGTAGAATATGAGTCTGATACTGCTCCATTGGCCTGTGATTATGGGGTGTGTTTCAACCAATCAACGGAGTAAGTGACGTGTTGAGCGACGCATAGTTGTCAACAGAACTCAACTGCACGCACGCTGGAAGAAGTAGAAGAAGAAGAAGAAGGGTAAAAACGATCTTTGCCGGTGTTGTAAACGAATTTAAGGATACACGGACATACTTACCAACACAATCATCATTTTTTAAGGAGAAATAGTAAAGGTGAACGCATATACGAACAAGTTCTCCGTTTAGTGAACGAACTCAACCCAAGCGCTCTTTGGTGACGTGGATGATTACGTTGATCATCTGTCCATCATCGTATAAAGTCCGCCCTGACAATGTGATTGGTCCAAACCGCTCTGGTTCGAGCATAGTTGCTCCACAACGGATCAAGTCCAGACCGAACTTCCCGACCTCAAATGTTGTGGGCGGGGCTAAGTTCGGCTGGCATCCAGGCTAGCTCTGCTGCCGCCATTTTTCCAACACCTGGCCCCGCCTTGATGCAATAATTGACAGGGCGGGGCGGAGACTTGATCGCCTGGATTGCATTTTCAATTCCACATTTAATTTTGCTACATTCATTGCAGGACATTTAATGAAAATGCTATCGCAAGTATCTTAACTGTGAGTAGCTATAAATACAATTAAGAAAAAACAACATTTAAAATTATAATTTTGCTACAATTTCTGATTGAACAAGTTAAACACATTTCTGTAATACATTTTAATTTTGCAACTTATAAAGCTTTAAAATATAGGCTATGTTTAAAGTATATGTTAAAACTAGTATAATTTGAATGATCATTTTGCTCCAAATGTTGCACACATGGTATGGAAAATGTAAATTGAAATACTGAAATGCATTGCCATTTTGCATATTGCATTGCAAATTGAAAATTGCTAGCCATATGCTTCCATAGATGGGTAACCTGTGCTGACAACATGCGGTCGTGTGAGATTCAGGGCATGAGGTTTGACAGAGAATAACATGATAATCCTCCAAGCGTAGAACAGGAAAAACACACTGGGATATAATCCATTAATGCAGTCTAAAAAACAAGCTAAAGTGCAAACATAAATGCTTATTTTTGAGCATGATCCACTAGAAGAAAAAAATGCAAGAGAGAAATATTGTAATAATTGTAAACAATTATAATGGACGCCTCACAATATAAAGTCTATTTGCATTTGGTTTTGAGACATATGGACATTAGAATCCTTCAGCTAGTGCTACAGTGCTTAAGTGCTAAGCTAAATTATTATTATTATGTTGGCTTGACAAAGCCAACACATTGATCTTCTATTTCAGATTATTATTATTCTTCTGAACCAAACCGTTTAAACCGTATCTTTTCCTTTAAAGCTACAAACTCGTCTCAGACCTTCAGACTGTTCTGACTCTTATTGCTGTATCTTTTCTTTCTTATTCGTTGACTGTTTGGCAACGAATAAGTGAAAAGACGAATCAATTTAACCGAACAATGACGTTTTTGAAGACACGATCAAATATAGCAACCAGCGCGTGTGAGAGAGAGGCGCGCACACTTCTAAATGCAGCAAATATGTCGGAAGTGTGGAAGTATTAATGTGTCCAAGGTAGTGTACGTTGCCATGACATGTTGCTATGGTGCGTCTCCCGCTTGACTGCTCATCCTGACACTGCCTCCTCTATATATTTTTCTTTTGTTTTAATTATTCTGCTCATTTTAAAAGTAAAATACAATAAGTTTGTATCTGTATTCCCATATTCATAATTGTGACCAAACGGTCTGCTTACAGCAGCGGTCGGGAACATCTAGGCTCACGAGGGTCATTCAGTGAACGCCTGTGGCTAGACAGCAGGAAAACACAATCCTTACAATCACGAGTTTGAAACCTTTCATCATTAATCAAAGCTATTATTCGAAATGTAGGCTGTCAAGAAGGAGGCAAGAGGGGCAGTGTCTCTTCAAAAAAACTGAAATATATTTACTGACAGTATATATTACACAAATAAAACCACGTAAATAAATGTATAAATTTTTTTTTTTAAAAAGTATAAAAAACACTCGTTTTTATGAAGTAACACTGTCCAACAGTGATACCCGCAGGTAAAGTTACAGCGGTTGCCTGAGCCCATTGAATTTTAACAGACCTCCCAAAGTCGCGCTATGATCGGACGTCGAACAGCGTAGCACTTCATGGGGACGTAATGACATGCCATTAATCGAGCCATGTTCTATTACATGTAAAACGGGAACATGAATGGAATATTCTAAAAGCAACTCATGTAAACACCTTAATCAGAATATGGTCTTATTCAGAATAAGGTTGATACCGTATTTTCCAGACTATTAGTCGCATCAGTCAAAAAATGCGTCATGAAGAGGAAAAAAACAAGTCGCACTGGACTATAAGGGTGCGTTCACAGTTGTAGTTTGGTTCCTTTGGTTCGTTTGGTCCGGACCAAAAAACAAAAACAAAACATATAGCCCTGGTCCGCATAGCGTTCACACTGGCATTTTCAACAGCGAACCTAAAGTTACCGAACCAAAGGCATATGGTCACAACCTGATTGGTCGGCTTTTATGATGTATATTTCGCAACGGAGCTGCTTACCGTATATTCAGAACAATGCTGTGTGCTGGATTAAACGCCATCATTTAATGCGTGTACATATGGTTTTATTTTCACCAGCTGAGAACTCACAAAGAGCTCATAACATGTTCAACACATTCAGAGCAGCAGCAGGATTTCCTCCGTTGTGTGCAGAAACAAAGATCTGCATATATTGATGAGGCTTTACCTCCTCGCTGCTCCACGTTTGTCCTCTACTCATTTTGGATTCACCGATCTTTCCGCGTCGTCAAATCAGCTGACTTGTAGCGTCATATCTTGTGACATCACGTCCTGTTTTTGGTTCGTTTACATGTCTTTGGTCCGTGTTGCGTTCATATATCAATCGAACCGCACCAGAGTTCATCTGGAAGCGGACCGAGATCCATCTTTTTAGCGTCTCGTCCGCTTGTTTGGTGCGCACCAGGGTTCGGATGGCAGCGTTCACATATGTTCAAATGAACTGCACTAACCGAGCAAGCGATTGCTCGGTTAGTGCAGTTCATTTGAACATGTGTGAAACCAGGTGCGAAACCAGGTGCGAACCAGGGTTCGTTTTAATCTAACCAAACATGACAAGTGTGAACGCAGCCTAAGGGCGTTTTCACACCTGAAAGTCTGCACCAAGGTCCGAACCGAAGTTCATGTTTTGATACATTTTATACATTCGGTTAGTTTTGGTTTGGTTTCACATTGCAATTATGCGAGCGCACTAAAGAACTTTACTCGTCATCATCTATGTGGGCTGCATCTGGACACTGATTGGTTTGTAAACGGACGTGCGTCTGACGTCAGCATCTTTGACAAGAATGAATGAACGGACGCATATCGTTGCCACTATTGAACCGCATTGCTTGACTATTTTCTTTTCGTTACGTTTAAAAGTGGACATTTCAAGCTTTATATACACATATTTCTCATTTTTGTGAGACAAGTAGCCTGGTTTATTTGAGACGCGCTCCAGTTCATGTGCAAAGCATGTGATCGCTCCCGCGATTATTGTCTGCTATAGACTATTTGCTTCTTATTTATTAAATACAGGCAATTATCTGATTAAACGTTGATTAAAATTAAGATACAATTTATACGAAACAAAATTCACATTAAAGAAAGGCTTTCTAAGCAAAATCATAAAAAATTTATTTCAAAATCATTTCTGACCTTCTGTCTTCTGACAGATTGCGCATCTTTTCACTTTTCATAATCAATGTAGCCTAGATTGAATTTAAAAATAACATTATAATATTTAAACATAAACATGAACTTCCTGTAAATGGTCTGAAAGTCCGAACCAAACAGAAAATGCTTTCACACTAGAATCGAACCGAACCTTTGTTCAGTTTGATCCGGACCGAGACTACCTCTTTTCGTCGGACCAAATTTTGTCTGTTTGGTACGGACTGTGTTACAGGGGAGGTTTCACACCTGTAATATTGATTCGGACCAAACTGAAAAGTCAGAAAATCCAGACCAAACAAGGTAGGTGTGAAAACGCCCTAAGTCGCACTGGACTATAAATCGCACTGGACTATAAGTCGCACTGGACTATAAGTCGCACTGGACTATAAGTCGCACTGGACTATAAATCGCACTGGACTATAAGTAGCACTGGACTATAAGTCGCACTGGACTATAAGTAGCACTGGACTATAAATCGCACTGGACTATAAATCGCACTGGACTATAAGTAGCACTGGACTATAAGTAGCACTGGACTCTAAGTAGCACTGGACTATAAGTCGCACTGGACTATAAATCGCACTGGACTATAAATCGCACTGGACTATAAGTCGCACTGGACACTGGACTATAAATCGCACTGGACTATAAGTAGCACTGGACTATAAATCGCACTGGACTATAAGTAGCACTGGACTATAAGTCGCACTGGACTATAAATCGCACTGGACTATAAATTGCACTGGACTATAAGTCGCACTGGACTATACGTAGCACTGGACTATAAGTAGCACTGGACTATAAGTAGCACTGGACTATAAGTCGCACTGAACTATAAATCACACTGGACTATATATCGCACTGGACTATAAATCGCACTGGACTTTAAATCGCACTGGACTATAAGTAGCACTGGACTATAAATCACACTGGACTATAAGTAGCACTGGACTATAAATCGCACTGGACTATAAGTAGCACTGGACTATAAGTAGCACTGGACTATAAATCACACTGGACTATAAGTAGCACTGGACTACAAGTCGCACTGGACTATAAATCACACTGGACTATAAGTAGCACTGGACTATAAGTCGCACTGGACTATAAATCACACTGGACTATAAGTAGCACTGGACTATAAGTAGCACTGGACTATAAATCACACTGGACTATAAGTAGCACTGGACTACAAGTCGCACTGGACTATAAATCTCACTGGACTATAAATCGCACTGGACTATAAGTAGCACTGGACTATAAGTAGCACTGGACTATAAATCACACTGGACTATAAGTTGCACTGGACTATAAATCGCACTGGACTATAAATCACACTGGACTATAAGTAGCACTGGACTATAAATCACACTGGACTATAAGTAGCACTGGACTATAAGTAGCACTGGACTACAAGTCGCACTGGACTATAAGTCGCACTGGACTATAAATCACACTGGACTATAAGTAGCACTGGACTATACGTAGCACTGGACTATAAGTAGCACTGGACTATAAGTAGCACTGGACTATAAGTCGCACTGAACTATAAATCACACTGGACTATATATCGCACTGGACTATAAATCGCACTGGACTTTAAATCGCACTGGACTATAAGTAGCACTGGACTATAAATCACACTGGACTATAAGTAGCACTGGACTATAAATCGCACTGGACTATAAGTAGCACTGGACTATAAGTAGCACTGGACTATAAGTAGCACTGGACTATAAATCACACTGGACTATAAGTAGCACTGGACTACAAGTCAAACTGGACTATAAATCACACTGGACTATAAGTAGCACTGGACTATAAGTCGCACTGGACTATAAATCACACTGGACTATAAGTAGCACTGGACTATAAGTAGCACTGGACTATAAGTAGCACTGGACTATAAATCACACTGGACTATAAGTCGCACTGGACTACAAGTCGCACTGGACTATAAATCTCACTGGACTATACGTAGCACTGGACTATAAGTAGCACTGGACTATAAGTAGCACTGGACTATAAATCACACTGGACTATATATCGCACTGGACTATAAATCGCACTGGACTTTAAATCGCACTGGACTATAAGTAGCACTGGACTATAAATCACACTGGACTATAAGTAGCACTGGACTATAAGTAGCACTGGACTATAAATCACACTGGACTATAAGTAGCACTGGACTATAAATCGCACTGGACTATAAGTAGCACTGGACTATAAGTAGCACTGGACTATAAATCGCACTGGACTATAAGTAGCACTGGACTACAAGTCGCACTGGACTATAAATCACACTGGACTATAAGTAGCACTGGACTATAAGTCGCACTGGACTATAAATCACACTGGACTATAAGTAGCACTGGACTATAAGTAGCACTGGACTATAAATCACACTGGACTATAAGTAGCACTGGACTACAAGTCGCACTGGACAATAAATCTCACTGGACTATAAATCGCACTGGACTATAAGTAGCACTGGACTATAAGTAGCACTGGACTATAAGTCGCACTGGACTATAAGTAGCACTGGACTATAAGTAGCACTGGACTATAAATCACACTGGACTATAAGTCGCACTGGACTACAAGTCGCACTGGACTATAAATCTCACTGGACTATACGTAGCACTGGACTATAAGTAGCACTGGACTATAAGTAGCACTGGACTATAAGTAGCACTGGACTATAAATCACACTGGACTATATATCGCACTGGACTATAAATCGCACTGGACTTTAAATCGCACTGGACTATAAGTAGCACTGGACTATAAATCACACTGGACTATAAGTAGCACTGGACTATAAGTAGCACTGGACTATAAGTAGCACTGGACTATAAATCGCACTGGACTATAAGTAGCACTGGACTATAAATCACACTGGACTATAAGTAGCACTGGACTACAAGTCGCACTGGACTATAAATCTCACTGGACTATAAATCGCACTGGACTATTCGCCTTATTTTCGAACGCGGAAGTAAACATGGGTCCAACTTCCGGTTTTTGTGCGGCACTTCCGTTTTCTCGCTTCCCTGTGCTAACTAACGTTATCTGAACTAAATTAGGGAACTATGTCGTGGGAACATTTCCAAAAATCGCTGCATAATCGAAATGGCAGGTCAGTGCCACACCCTCAAACTATTCATGAGTGGGAGGATGACATGAAGAAGTGGCCTCATATAACGTACGAGGACATATTTAATTATTTTGTGTTGTCACTTGGTGCGGATGGGTCTACAATGCGCAACTACAAAAGTACTGAGGCGTATCAGTACCTCCACAGTGGAAAAGTTGGCAAGGTGTTAATCAATAACAACATCGATGACCTGATTTTCATGAAGGCTGGTGTCCAACCAAGCCAAAGCAAGTCTGACGTTCACTCTGCATTGATTCTGACTACATCAACCGGCACTATTGAGACGGCCGGGTGCTCCTGTGTCGCGGGTCAGGGGAAATCCTGTAGTCACGCAGCGGCGATCTTATGGAAGGTAGGCTAATTAATTGTCTGTTCAGTTGTCTGTTTTATGTACAGTATATGGTTCAGTGCCATAACATACTAGCTGTTGCCTCGTTGTGATTAGATTGCTAGTCCGTTTATATAGATAGCAATGCTAAATGTTTGCAAATTTTTCACATTAAAATTTAAGCTAGATTTATATTGAAGCTTAGAGTTTATTTCTATATTATTTGTACTGTTTGGGTATCAGTGCTAAAGAGCTGATGAAAACATTGGCTGCTAAGGCATTTGTAAAATAATATGTAGTTTATTGACTATTGTTTTTATTTTTTAATCAACAGATGGTGCACCTTTTCCAGATAAGTAAAAGTATAACATCTTGTTCATTGATGCTGCTTGGGTTAAGGTAAGGTCATTCCAGTTTGAGTAAATGTAATATTCTGTTATCACACCACATTTTGGTGAACCACCACTTCCTTTCTGTGTAGGTAAGTAAGTTTTTATTTTCACTAATTCTAATTCATGCCAGTATAATTTCGAATGGCAATTTGGGTAAGTACATCATCAAGGTGAATGTAAAAATATGGACAGTTGTCACCATAAACTGTCCATATTTTCTATATAAGTATTGTGACACCAAGGACTGTAATACATTAAAAATATGTAACGGTTCTATTTAAAATTTGTTAAAGGTGCCGTTTGCAGTGTCCAAAGAGCTGACTGGATTGTCCTGCACAGATGAGCAGCGCCACTGGAACTGAGGGACACAGCACAATTTAGTCCCAAAAAGGTTGCGCAATATATGTTTTAGGCACCACAAAGAAAGTTCTGATGTCTCTGAGAACATCCTGCCGATCTCTCCGTCTCTACCACCAACCCCTGCCTACAGCTCACATGAAGCACTGAAGATGAGCTTAGAAGTCGCCAATGTTCCAGTGGGCAGCCTAACTGTTAATAATTGTTCCGCTGACCCTTTGTTAGGCTAGTTCCTTGGTGTTTTTGTTTTTATAGTTTGTGCTCAGTTTTACACATTAAAGGGTTAGTTCACCCAAAAATGAAATTTCTTCCATTAGTTACTCACCCCAATGTTGTTCCACACCCGTAAGACCTCCGTTCATCCTCGGAACACAGTTTAAGATATTTTAGATTTAGTCCGAGGGCTTTCAGTCCTTTGAATGTAAGTGTATGCACACTTTGCTGTCCACGTCCAGAAAGGTAATGAAAACATCATCAAAGTAGTCCATATGTGACATCATTTGGTTAGTTAGACTCTTTTAAAGCATCGATAATACATTTTGATCCAAAAATAACAAAAACTAAGACTTTATTAAGCATTGTCTTCTCTTCCGCTTTTGTTTGAATCCGCGTTCACGACGCCACAGTGACACTGCTGACGTGTTATCTGGTGCGATAGCAGTTGCGATAGCAGATACCAGACAGCAAAGTGTGCATACACTTACATTCAAAGGACTGAAAGCCCTCGGACTAAATCAAAAATATCTTAAACTGTGTTCCGAGGATGAACGGAGGTCTTACGGGTGTGGAACAACATTGGGGTGAGTCATTAATGGAAGAAATTTCATTTTCGGGTGAACTAACCCTTTAAGGTGATGTTTTACCATTTTAATAGTAATTGTGATTATAATTAATATGCATAATAAACTAAATGGCCTAGAAATAATGCCATACATGCGTGAAATGTTTAAATTGAGTGATGTTTTTCTATTTTAAAAGTGAATTATTGTAATTGCATTCAATGTAAACAAATGACATGAGCTAATAAATTCCATTAGTGAAATACTGTATTGTCTTGCCAGTTTATATACATGAGTCATGACACTTTTAGTTATTTACATGTGGTTAGGACAACATCCACTCAATCAAAATATGACTAAATAAATTACATTAGCAATTAAAATTAAAACTGGGACACAGCAAAGCGTTCTGCAAGATAACCCTGGAGTAGATTCAACTTTAGTTTCATCATGGTCATCAATATTTGATCCATTACGTATATCTTAAAGTTTGCTTTATAGAACTGTTCCAGAAATTTAACATGATCAAAAAAGGCAATGAGAGACAGGCCTGTGTACAACACACAGCTAGTGTCATTCTTCAGGATGGCATGGGCAAGGGGTTCTTCTCCACCACATTGTGTTTCTCTGTCGCATACATCTTTCAACTTTTCTCTTAATGTGTAGGTGTGATCCATCAGTGCCTGAACCTCCCACTGAGTGTCAGCATCTTTATGCATAGGTGACTCTGACTGTGGAATGGTCTGGTCAGCCTCCTCATCACAGTGGCGGTCATCTGCCAAACACAAGCCCACAACCAGTTTAGCAAACAACATAAAACATACCTAGACTACTTTAAACTACGTTAGCACCAAGCTAATATAGCAACACCTGTATTAGTGCTCATTCAAATAATTATATTGCATTTTTTGCTTCCAATTTTTACTAGTAGGGATGGAAAAAAAATACAAATATATTAAATGACAATATACTGTTGTCAGTGATATACATACAGTTCCTTTAACATTGCCTTGCGTAGCAATTGAAAATCCGTTATCTTACCTGTCTCTGCTAACCTCTTGACACGTCTCCTTGGATTATTTATCAGGACTTCGTAGCCCAGCCACTTTTCTGGTATCGGATGGTCTTCTGTTGGTATTGTGTGCACGAAATGAAAAGAACAAACATACGGTCGCTTCGGTGGTTTCTTCAAATTTAAAGCTTTTAACCACAGGCGAAGGGATTCCTCATTCTTCGGCGGGGGGTAAAGGTCGTAGGGCGCCTCGCATCCACAATCAGCTCTCGTACGCGTTTGATGAACAAAACACTCCTGCTCCAAGTAAATCTTTCTTTTGTACCTTTCTTTTGTACCAGTTATTATGACAACCTCTAACTGCACAAACAATCCCGGTCTTCCTCGAAGCCATAACGACGAGTTAGTTGTTACGAACGAACACTTGTTCTACGATGAAAGGTGGGTTAGCTAGGAAGTGCCAGACCGGAAGTGCCAGACCGGAAGTCTCGCACAAAAAAACGTCAAGTGGCCGTGTCCGTATTTCCGTTAAAAATAAGGTGAATAAGTAGCACTGGACTATAAGTAGCACTGGACTATAAGTAGCACTGGACTATAAATCACACTGGACTATAAGTTGCACTGGACTATAAATCGCACTGGACTATAAATCACACTGGACTATAAGTAGCACTGGACTATAAGTAGCACTGGACTATAAATCACACTGGACTATAAGTAGCACTGGACTATAAGTAGCACTGGACTACAAGTCGCACTGGACTATAAATCACACTGGACTATAAGTAGCACTGGACTATAAGTAGCACTGGGACTATAAGTAGCACTGGACTATAAGTAGCACTGGACTATAAGTCGCACTGGACTATAAATCACACTGGACTATAAGTCGCACTGGACTATAAGTCGCACTGGACTATAAGTAGCACTGGACTATAAGTCGCACTGGACTATAAGTCGCACTGGACTATGAGTAGCACTGGGACTATGAGTAGCACTGGACTATAAGTAGCACTGGACTATAAGTCGCACTGGACTATAAGTAGCACTGGACTATAAGTAGCACTGGACTATAAGTCGCACTGGACTATAAGTAGCACTGGACTATAAGTAGCACTGGACTATAAATCGCACTGGACTATAAGTCGCACTGGACTATAAGTCGCACTGGACTATAAGTAGCACTGGACTATAAATTGCACTGGACTATAAGTAGCACTGGGACTATAAGTAGCACTGGACTATAAGTCGCACTGGACTATAAGTCGCACTGGACTATAAGTCGCACTGGGACTATAAGTAGCACTGGACTATAAGTAGCACTGGACTATAAGTCGCACTGGACTATAAGTAGCACTGGGACTATAAGTAGCACTGGACTATAAGTAGCACTGGACTATAAGTCGCACTGGACTATAAGTAGCACTGGGACTATAAGTAGCACTGGACTATAAGTAGCACTGGACTATAAGTCGCACTGGACTATAAATCGCACTGGACTATAAGTAGCACTGGGACTATAAGTAGCACTGGACTATAAGTAGCACTGGACTATAAGTCGCACTGGACTATAAATCGCACTGGACTATAAGTAGCACTGGACTATAAGTAGCACTGGACTATAAGTCGCACTGGACTATAAATCGCACTGGACTATAAGTAGCACTGGGACTATAAGTAGCACTGGACTATAAGTCGCACTGGACTATAAATCGCACTGGACTATAAATCGCACTGGACTATAAGTCGCACTGGACTATAAGTCGCACTGGACTATAAGTAGCACTGGACTATAAGTAGCACTGGACTATAAGTAGCACTGGGACTATAAGTAGCACTGGACTATAAGTAGCACTGGACTATAAATCGCACTGGACTATAAGTAGCACTGGACTATAAACTATAAGTCGCACTGGACTATAAATTGCACTGGACTATAAGTTGCACTGGACTATAAATCGCATAGAGAGGTGTTTGCGTCGCATGAAGCGGTAACACCAAGAAGGCCCGTCTGCAAAGTCATTTATATTTATACATGTGGACTCGTTCCTCCAGTTCTGGCCATCTTGCTTACAGTTAAAGTAACCTTTGCTTTTCGCCAGTCCCTCACAAGTTTCTCACTCACTCCAAACTTTCTTTCTGCTGCCCGATTACCGTTTTCGATTGCATATTTTACTACCTGCAGTTTGTAATTTGTTAACAGTTTTTCCGTTTTCAGTTAATTTTTTCAGGGGTAGGCTACAGGAGCAGCATAGAGCGCCCTCTCGTGGCTGTAGACGCAAATGTTTTCTCTTTTCATTCAGTATGAATTAATTTTGATATATAAGTTGCACCTGACTAAGTCGCAGGACCAGCCAAACTATGAAAAAAAGTGCGACTTACAGTCTGGAAAATACGGTAATTATATTACTTCTGTCCATGTAAACGTAGTCATTGTCATTCAGACTGCACTGGTCACCCTGACGTCCTGAACTGAACAACTGCTGCTTAATTACAGTCCCAGCATCCACTCTAATCTCTAAAACAAGACGGAGGTGATGCAAACCCAATGGTGTCATCTGAGAGTGAAGTCATCCACAAATCCAGCCCAGATCCTCACATTTAGAGCGGCTGGTAAGTCTTGTCTAGAGCTTCATAACTGTATTAACTGTGACAGACATTGAGAGTTTAAGTGGAATTTAAATGAAAGTGTCATGAACCCACGGGATGTTAAAATTGAATGGGGACAGTGCCTGCCCTACCTAATAAGCGACCTAAGCGGTTGCATAGGGCCCTGTGGCCACTAGGGTACAGTTTACTGTCAATCTGTCAATCATGTGTGTTAGCCTAAATCGCACACTGTTTAAAAATTAAAGCACTATCAGTCTGCCACAGAGAAGAGGAAAAAAAGGAAAGAAGATGTGGAAAGAAAGGGGTAAGTGTTGAATTTATAGGCCTATATACTAAATTTGTTGAAATGGCAGTAGGTGCGTGTATCATATATCATCAGGGGCTTCACTTGGCCCATTTTAGGAGGGTTTTAACCCCCCTAAATTTCCAGCCAGCCACACTTAAAGTTTCTCATTAACTCGTGATCACCTCAGTCCCATTTAAAACTCATTTGAAAACCTATTTCCCCGTATTTTAGTCTGCGTCATTCAGAGCGTTCTTCGATCCGTAGCAAAGCCAGTCCAGCGTCAAAAGCAGGGGACAATGTACGAGCATTTATTGATAAATTATGATATCTGCATATAAATGCAGTTTATTAATATGATGCGCGAGCAATTTAAGACCATTTCCCATCCACTGTAAAAACCTGGGTTTTGGAAATTCCTTTCATCTAAATGGCATGAGATCTTTTCTAATCTATACTTCATCCTTCAGTGCAATAAAATTGCTAAAAATCTATTTAATATTTATTTTATAATCAAATTCTGCACAAATGTAGAGTTGAAACAAATAAGTGTTTAAAACTGTTGAAACAAATATTTTACCCACATATTTCCAAGCTAGACAATTACAGTAATATACAGTTTGTCTATATTCTTAATTAATTTAAATTAATATTAGCTGGTTATTTAAAATGATTAGAAATTCATTCAATATTCAGGGAATGACTTGATAGTGTACAACCTACTGTATTGTTCATGCCTACCCTAGTATACAAACATACATATACATATATAAACATACCCTCATTGAAATCTTAGAATCCACCCTACACTCTAAAAAATGACCCAAGTTGGGTTGAAAATGGACTAACCCAGCAATTGGGTTGTTTTAACCCAGCGGTTGGGTTAAATGTTTGCTTAAAACAACCCAATTGCTGGGTTAGTCCATTTTCAACCCAACTTGGGTTATTTTTAACCCAGCATTTTTTTGGAGTGTAAATTTAATTTAGCAATTCGCGTGCGCTGTGATTAGAAGTCGCTGTGTCAATGTAACAACAGCATCACTGTCACCTTAATATTCTATATCTTATTATTGCTCCAAGTTATCTTAATTACACTCTAAAAAATGCTGGGTAAAAAACAGCAATTGGGTTGTTTTAACCCAGCAATTGGGTTGTAAACAAACATTTAACCCAACCAAAAAATGACCCATTAACTGGGTTAAAACAACCCAGTTGCTTGGTTAAACCAACCCATTCACTGGGTTAGCCCATTTTCAACCCAACTTGGGTTGTTTTTAACCCAGCATTTTTTAGAGTGTAATAGTAGTTGATAATTAGCATATTGTATCTAAACACATATTACTAAAATATGTATTCCAGCACAACATTTTATTGTTAATTTGATTGTCTCCATCTCAGCAGTCTAATGTAATCTGTGTAAGATAAGTGTGTTGTTTCAGTTGGAAGACGGGGGCCGCCATTTTGAAATCTGCTTAAGGCCCCCAAAATGCCAGGGCCGGCCCTGATTGGGGATTACAGGAAGAAGATGGAATGGCAATTAAATTCAAAAGAAAATTCACAACAGAAATTGTGACATATTTCTCCAGAGCATTCTGACGTAAAGATTGACAATCATTCTGTTTTTCCCTGAGACATTATTTCCTATATAAACCAATAGCATTGGCTTCAGATGTCCACTGACTGACTCTACGCGTCAACTAAAAACAGTAAACCTGTTATGCATTTTATCCATCCACCTATCTATCCATTCATCCATCCATCATCATCTATCCATCCATCCATCATCCATTTTCTATCCACCCATCCATCCTCTATCTATCCATCCATCCTCTATCCATCAATCCATCGTCTATCTATCCATCCAACCATCTTTGTATCATCCATCCATCCATCCATCTAAGAAGGCGGGGCTTAGATGAGGGTAAGATGTAAGTAGCTAACCTTTTAAAATATGTTGAGTGACCGACAGTCATATCCATTAATGCAAACTACATATGCAATCATTTACGTGATTCAATGTGATGGGACAAGAAATATTTTGCCTTTTTGACATGTTAGACATACAAATAAGAGTAATTATGTGCATGTTATAGCCGTCCTTCCGTCCGTTCGTCCGTACATCTATCCATCCATCTATCTATCCATCCATCCATCTATCGATCATCTATTCATCTGACCATCCATCCATTGTCCATCCACCATCTATCCATCCATCCATCTATCCATCCATCCATCCATCCATCCATCGATCATCTATTCATCTAACCATCCATCCATCCATCATCTATACATCCATCCATCCATCATCCATTGTCTATCCACCCATCCATCTTCTATCTATCCATCCATCCTCTATCCATCTATCCATCAATCCATCGTCTATCCATCCATCCATCCATCCATCCATCCATCCATCCATTCATCCATCCATCCATCTTTGTATCATCCATCCATCCATCCATCCATCCATCCATCCATCCATCCATCCATTCATTCATCCATCCATCCATCTTTGTATCATCCATCCATCCATCCATCATCTATTCATCTATCCATCCATCCATTGTCCATCCACGTCTATCCATCCATCCATCTGGAAAGAGGACCGAGTAAAATAAATCATGTGGAGAGAGAGATTAGAGCAGAATTAGAAGCATCAGAATTTCACATCAGCAACTGCACCAGATTGCATATTTCTGCACATATTAGGCTTCTGAATAAATATGAATATGAGCACCATATAAAGCCATGCATTAAATCCTGATGCATCAGCAATAATGATTTCTCCAGAGCATTCTGACGTAAAGATTGACAATCATTCTGTTTTTCCCTGAGACATTATTTCCTATATTAACCAATAGCATTGGCTTCAGATGTCCACTGACTGACTCTACGCGTCAACTAAAAACAGTAAACCTGTAAACCATTTTGGCTGTTCATTTACACGACAATGCCGTTTTGGGGGCCAAAAAAAGTTTTTGAAAGAGAAAACCGTGTAAACTACAACAACAACAACATGTCAATCTGTCTTTGTGGGGATCATTTTGACGTTTTTTACGTGTCAAAGTAACATCCACATGATGGAGGACCCAAGGTTTCCCAGCAGAACATTGCCCAAAGCATCACTGCCTCCGCCGCCACGCCTTCTTCCCATAATGCACCTGGTGCCATGTGTTCCCCAGGTAAGCCTATCTATATCCCTAGACAAAAACAGGGTGATGAAGAGATAATCAGTGTTATTCACTTCACCGGTCATAATGTTATGCCTGATTGACGTGCGAAAATTAGGGTGAAAATAAAACCACAGTTTCTAGTTTCTTCTAGTTTACCTCACACACGGTAATATTACCCAAAACACGTTTGAATGCAAACATAGGTCATTCATATGCTCAATTGAAATGGTTGCTCTTTTTATATTCATGTTGTTCGCTACCTTTCAGCTCAAATTGAGACACACTTATGAAGTTCATCACACA
>NC_137100.1:64816033-64918533 GCF_949357685.1 Gobio gobio | reverse complement strand
CCAGATTGCATATTTCTGCACAGATTAGGCCTCTGAATAAATATGAATATGAGCACCATATAAAGCCATGCATTAAAGCCTGAAGCATCAACAATAATGATCAACATAAAAAACATTTGCAAACTTATTAAAATATAATTTATCTAAAGGTTTGATAAACAGTTCCATAAAAAAGACTTGTTTCATATGTCAGGATTTATAGGTTTAAAAAATGCAGTTCATGGCCCACTGAAATTAAAACATCCAAACACAATATGAACTCCATCTGGTCAACAGATACAAACTGTTCAGTCTTTGAAAACAATATTTTCTCCAAACTGACCTTGAATGAAGGAACTTATTGGAATAATGTTGTTGTCTGATCTAAAGAGCTCTTTCTGAGAGTGCTTGAACAGCTCTGTCCCTGCCATAGACAGTGTGTTAAACACATCACAACAGGAGAGCTGGAACTCCAGTGTGATCAATTAGAAATCAAAAACACTACAAACTCAAATCAGTTTGCCTGACAATAATGCAATATTTTAGCCATGAAGTGAAATCACGAAGCGGGGTCAGCGCATGCTGAGGGTCACAGAAGTCGCCAACTTTCTGCAGAGTCAAGAGCTCCAGACCTCCAAACTTCTGTGTCCTTCAGATGAGCTCAAGAACAGTGTGTAGAGCTTCATGGAATGGGTTTCCAAGGCCGAGCAGCTCATCCAAGCCTTACATAACCAAGAGCAATGCAAAGTGTGGGATGCAGTGGGGTAAAGCGCGCCACCACTGGACTCTAGAGCACTGGAGACGTGTTCTCTGAGTGACCAATCACGCTTCTCTGTCTGGCAATCCCATGGACGAGTCTGGGTTTGGCGGTCGCCAGGAGAACGGGACTTGCCTGACTGCATTGTGCCAAGTGTAAAGTTTGGTGGAGGGGGGATTATGGGGTGGGGTTGTTTTTCAGGAGTTGGGTTTGGCCCCTTAGTTCCAGTGAAAGGAACTCTTAATGGATCCCAAAACCTTTGGCAATATAGTGTATGTGCCAGGTTTGTGGCTTTAAAGGATATTTAAAGTTTTGTTTGAGGCAAGTAAACTTGACACCCATGGGCAAAACTGTATCCCGCTTTGTGAAATCATCAGCTAGTAATTATTACTTCAGATTAGTGTTGTCAAAAATATATAAATTTCGATATGTAGGTTTCGATACTGAAATATCTAAAATACTCCTTTTCTGCAGAACTGATTCACAGATACCAGCTACGCATTCTCACTCTCTTCTCTCTGACGGCAAATTGACACACACACACACACACACACACACACACACACGCCTCCTCTCACACACACGCCTCCTCTCACACACTCCTCTCATTACAGGAAAATACGGTCAGTTTAGGAAAATAGTTGAGAAAGATTGTGTAACAGTATATTGGATCCGCATAAGCTCTTAAAGTGACAGCAGCCTAATAAACCTGCTTGTGTCTGTCATGTTAATCAAATCACAAAAGACGAGCTCAGCGTTATTTTACATTTCATTACTTTCAATGCTTGTTTTTCTTACCTGAACCTGAACTGTTAGTCCCACCAGAAAAACGTAAAGCCACGCTTGTATCTTTTGTCTCTGTACTCTATTACACCCAAATTACCAAAAAATTATGAGATACAGTAATAACAATTTACTCTCTAAAAAATGCTGGGTTGTTTTAACCCAAATTTGAGTCAAATATGGACAAACCCAACTGTTGGGTTAAACGCAGAGGTGGACAGTAACAAAGTACATTTATTTGAGTACTGTACTTAACCCCTTAACTGTCACCCCCCTTTTTTGAGAATGCACTATCAAAACTTAAAGGGCTGTGATTCAAGAATGCTTTTGGACCTAATTTTGGTCTGGTTTTAAAGCAGACACTCTGCAGATTATTGCTGAAGTAAAAGCAATTCAAAATATGAAAGTATGAAAAAGTTATGGAAGTTTAAATTTACTGTAAAAAAAAAAAAACACGGTACTAAATATTTTTAATTTTATATAAAATATATATTTTACAAAAATGTTTTAATCTAAAATGACTATAAAATCAAAGCCATATGTCTAACCAAGTTGTGTTCCAAATTTGAAGTTGATATCACAAAAATTGAAGATGTTGTTGGGCGCTATACCTAAAATAGCCACCGGGTGTCATTGTTTTTTTTATGCATTTTGCTGTAAATTTCTGTCCAAATGTCACTTCCATCACAAAACGGTCACCAAATATGGAGCCGTGAGACTCAGACCTTTCCGACGATATGTGTTTTGTCAAGATAAGAAAAGATTTTGATAATAAAGTAGTTGAAATAAATGTTGTAATATGAAACATGACACCGCCCACTAGGGGGAGGAGCCCGCTAGAAGAATTTAAAGTACCGTTTCCATGGTAACGCAACGTCCAATTTCAAAACGGTTTTCACAGGATGAATTTTGAGTTCGTAAGCTTTCGAACGATACCTCATTTATGATAATTACTCAAATATATGATCAAAAAAAGAGTGCCAGGTGTCCCACCAGCTGGACGGTGACAGTTAAGAGGTAAAGTCCACTTTTTGAGTATCTGTACTTTACTGGAGTATTATTTTTTAGGGAAACTTTTACTTTAACTTCACTACATTTGAAAGACAAATATCGTACTTTTTACTCCACTACATTTCTATCAAAGTCCTAGAAGTCGAAAGTCGTTTCTGTAGCAGCTTTGCAAGTCAGTGGATTAATTTTTTTCTTCTTTCAAAGTTTTTTTTTTTTTTTTTTTTTTTGCAGACAGCCTATCAGTAATCACTTTTGTAGGGTCATTTGAAGTTTCCCAACATTTTTTTAACACTGATCAGTTGGAAGAAGACAGTTCCTCGGCACAGTGTGTGCACCCATGGCCATACTTAGAAAGTAAATTTCAGTTTTCTGAAAAGATTAAAGATTACACTCTAAAAATGCTGGGTTAAAAATAACCCAAATTGGGTTGAAAATTGACTAACCCAGCAATAGGGTTGTTTTAAGCAAACATTTAACCCAATCGCTGGGTTAAAACAACCCAATTGCTGGGTTAGTCCATTTTCAACCCAACTTGCATTTTTTAGAGTGTATGGTGATATATATCGCAGTTTTCTCCGTGATATTAAAATTGGACTTAAATATAAATATTTTTCTAGGTTTCGTATCTAACTTAGAAATTCTAGTATGACTACTTTAGATGAACAAACACTTTTTTTCTTTTCTTTTTGCATCTTTCTATACACTCTAAAAAACTCTGGGTTAAAAACAACCCAAGTTAGGTTGAAAATGGACTTACCCAGCAATTGGGTTGTTTTAACCCAGCTGTTGGGTTAAATGTTTTCTTAAAACAACCCAATTGCTGGGTTAGTCCATTTTCAACCCAACTTGGGTTATTTTTAACCCAGCATTTTTTAGAGGCTAATTTCGTTGGCATACACTTGATGAATGTCTCATAAAATGTTCAAAAATGTAAATGTGTGGGAGAAAGAGAAGCATAGACATGTGGATGAATCTGAAAAAGCCTGATGAAAGAGCTCAGTTCAGTCTGGATTTTGTGCCTCTCAGATGCCAGAGCACGAGTCCTGAATAGAGCTTTCTTTTGCGTTTTTTTCGCACTTAAACCAATACACACAAAATGTCAAAATGTTCATCTTGGAAAGTATTCACGTAAACAAAGTTGATTATGTCTTAAGTGAACGTAAACAGTTGGCGGAATATTGGATGTGTATCAGTGTATAGGATTTGTGCATTCTGCCTTAAAGTGACAGCAGCTTTGTAAAAAGCTTTGTAACTTTTATACAAGTATTTAAATTAGTTCAAGGTGGTCGTATGCTAGCGTGTCGGATGGCGCATCACTGACTGGCTTAAACCACCATAATGGCTATAGCGTGCAACAATAATAAAATAATGCATTGACATAAAAAAGGAAATTTACTTTTGAATCTTAAGTAATTTTAAAAACAAGTACTTCTGTACTTTTACTTAAAGGGTTAGTTCACCCAAAAATGAAAATTCTGTCATTAATTCCTCACCCTCATGTCGTTCGACACCCGTCAGACCTCCGTTCATCTTCAGAACACAAATAAAGATATTTTAGTGTAAAGCTGATGCTGAGAAAGGCTTCAGATAGCCTCCAAAAAAAAATCTAAATAACCCCTTTATCCAACTTGTTCTTGTCTTCCGTGTGTGTCTCCACGACGCATGCGCGAGAATATGACGCAGATCCGGCGTTCGGACACATGACCCAGAAGAGATTTGTTTACAAGCAGAGGAAGACGTGCGTATCTAAGCTGTTGAATTCTACATTGATCGTGCTTTAGGTCTCGGCGTAGTTCTCAAAATCGGGCTAAAGTGTGCATTTCATGGATTCCCGAACGCTGGCGCTACGTCATATTCTCGCGCATGCGTCGTGGAGACACACACGGAAGACAAGAACAAGTTGGATAAAGGGGTTATTTTGATTTTTTTTTGGCGCACAAAAACTATTGTCGTCGCATCGTAAAATTATTGTAGAGCCACTGTGGTGAGATGGACTTTGTAACGACGTTTTTAGTGCCTTTTATGGGTCTTGTGAGTGTAAATGTACTGAATGCCAATGGAGGCCTGTGTGAAGCCTTTCTCAGCATCAGCTTTACACTAAAATATCTTCATTTGTGTTCCGAATATGAACGGAGGTCTGACGGGTGTCCAACGACATGAGGGTGAGTAATTAATGACAGAATTTTCATTTTTGGGTGAACTAACCCTTTAAGTAAAAATTGTTTTTTACAACTTTCACTTGTACACTCTAAAAAATGCTGGGTTAAAAACAACCCAAGATGGGTTGAAAATGGACTAACCCAGCAATTGGGTCGTTTTAACCCAGCGTTTGGCTTGTTTTAACCCAGTGGTTGGGTAAAATGTTTGCTTAAAACAACCCAATCACTGGGATAAAACAACCCAAACACTGGGTTAGTCCATTTTCAACCCAACTTGGGTTATTTTTAACCCAGCATTTTTGAGAGTGTAACGTGTATTTTTGAGAGTGTAATACTTTTACTTTCACTCGAGTAATGGAGTTGTGTGCTTTGTCCACCTCTGGTTAAACGTTTAAGTAAAATAATTAATCCAACAGCTGAGTTTGTCCATATCTGACCCAAATTTGGGTTAAAACATGTGTATGTGTGCACTAAAAAATGCTGGGTTAAAAACAACCAAAGTGGGGTTGAAAATGGACTAACCCAGTGATTGGGTTGTTTTAAGCAAACATTTAATCCAACCACTGGGTTAAAACAACCCAATTGCTGGTTTAAAACAACCCAATTGCAGATGGATGAATGGATGGATGGATGAGGGATGGATGGATAGATGAGGGATGGATAGATGAGGGATGGATGGATGGATGGATGGATGGATGGATAGATGAGGGATAGATGGATGGATGGATGGATAGATGAGGGATGGATGGATTGATAATGGATGGATAGATGAGGGATGGATGGATTGATGATGGATGGATAGATGAGGGATGGATGGATGGATGGATGGATAGATGGATGGATGGATAGATGAGGGATGGATGGATTGATGATGGATGGATAGATGAGGGATGGATGGATTGATGATGGATGGATAGATGAGGGATGGATGGATTGATGATGGATGGATAGATGAGGGATGGATGGATGGATGGATGGATAGATGAGGGATAGATGGATGGATGGATGGATAGATGAGGGATGGATGGATGGATGGATAAGTGAATGGATGGATAGATGAATAGACGATGGAGATGGATACATAGATGGATGGATAGACGATGGATGATGGATTCTATTTTCAACCCAACTTGGGTTGTTTTTAACCCAGCATTTTTTAGAGTGTATGATGATATATATCGCAGTTTTCTCCATGATATTTAAATTGGCATTAAATATCTATATTTTTCTAGGTTTTGATCTAACTTAGAAACTCTAGTATGACTACTTTAGATGAACAAAAACTTTTTTTTCCCTTTTCTTTTTATATCTTTCTTGTCGTTTTTTTATTTGCCGTTAATCGGCATGTTACAAAACCAATTGTGGTTGGCTCTTTTCACATCAATTGGATCCAGTTCTGTTCATTCCCTATAAAAGAGAGACCGGGCAGAATCCAGCATGCAGTAACCATCTGAAGAAGCGGCTGATCTCTTTGACACACGTGAGGATATGGTGAAATAAATCAGGGATGTTACATCAGCGGAAGCCAAACATGTCTGTCTGCTTTCCGGAAAACTTCCTTTCATATTGATAAAGCCGAGAAAATCGAAACAACACAACCAACCAGACTCTTTCTTGAACAGATCTGTTCTTCTTCTACCTGTCGTCATATTCTTCTGAATCACTTCTGTAAGAACTGACTGAGAGAACCAATAAAGACAGCTAGCCGTTTCCTGTTTTCAACAAACAGCGTGTAAAACTGAAACACATGTTTGATAGGTCATCAGAGTGGATTGCTGTAAAGTACAGACACTTAAACTGCAAAGCAAATATTCTACTGCCCCCTAGTGTCTTCTCAGGTAAAGAGCTACTCTACCTCTGAGCCCCACAACACATGGTTTTCAGGATATGATGCACTTTGTTCAAATCATCCCATTTGAAAACGGTTACCCTAATTGTAAATATGCAGTGTCAGACTTGCACCTAGAGTATAAATATTTAAGATTTACGATTACAAACCATAAACTATTTTGTTACATTCCAAAATAATTTAGGGGTTTAAGTGCAAAAAAACATTTAGTAACAATGCTTTGTGCCAAGAACTATAATATGTAGTTCATATACAGGCCATTACTTCATTTCGTTGCATTGTACTTGTACATGTGTAATGACAATAAACTTGAATCTCATATCCATTATTTTTCTTAGAAAATGCATGAATTTAAAAGCAATTTTTTTAAAGAAAAACATTTCAAATAATTTAATCGATTACGATATGAATGGTAATGTTGCATGATGCACTAAACAGAGTTAAAGGAATAGTTCACCCAAAACTTAAGTCATTAATTACTCACACTCATGTCCAAAACTGTAAGTCTTTCGCTCCCATTTGGAACAAAAAAGTGATTTTAATGAAATCTAAAGATATTTCTGATATTCTGTCCCTCCATTGACATCCTACACAACTACCACTTTGACGCTTCAAAAAGTTCATTAAGAGATCTTAAAACTAATCCATATGATTTTATATTCTGACAAAATATATGAATAGTCCAAATATTCTGAAGAGACTCGACCGCTTAGATTGAATTCACATATAAACATTGATCGGTGAATATAAACTGAAGCTCATTCAAACCTGCTTGATGCACGAGAATGAACCTCATTGGTTCTCGCGGAAGCTCAGACGTGCTGCGTAACACGAGAATGAACCTCATTGGTTCTCGTTGAAGCTCAAACGTGATGCGTAACACTAGAATGAACCTCATTGGTTCTCGTTGAAGCTCAAACGTGCTGCGTAACACTAGAATGAACCTCATTGGTTCTCGTTGAAGCTCAAACGTGCTGCGTAACACTAGAATGAACCTCATTGGTTCTCACTGAAGCTCAAACGTGCTGCGTAACACTAGAATGAACCTCATTGGTTCTTGCTGAAGCTCAAACGTGCTGCGTAACACTAGAATGAACCTCATTGGTTCTTGCTGAAGCTCAAACGTGATGCGTAACACTAGAATGAACATCATTGGCTCTCGTTGAAGCTCAAACGTGATGAGTAACACTAGAATGAACCTCATTGGTTCTCGTTGAAGCTCAAACGTGCTGCGTAACACTAGAATGAACCTCATTGGTTCTCACTGAAGCTCAAACGTGCTGCGTAACACTAGAATGAACCTCATTGGTTCTTGCTGAAGCTCAAACGTGCTGCGTAACACTAGAATGAACCTCATTGGTTCTTGCTGAAGCTCAAACGTGATGCGTAACACTAGAATGAACCTCATTGGCTCTCGTTGAAGCTCAAACGTGATGAGTAACACAAGAATGAACATCATTGGTTCTCACACGTCAAGTGAACATGCTTGAGCTTTGGTTTACCACAACTGGGCTGCGTTCAGTCCCGACAAAACGTTACAAAGCGCTTGTTGTGATGACGCAAGAGTTGCATCTATGGCAGCTGAATTTTCAGAGCCTGATGAAATCGAAATAAAACGTGTTTAATACTGCAAAATACACTCCAGACATATACACCGTCCAGAACAAAAGAGAACATCCCCAACCCATTTAAATAACTTTTGTATCTCCTGGTAATCAATTCTAATTTAAATCAGTTTTTACTATTTTAATACCTTGTATTTTCTCTCTCATTTTTATGTAAAGCACTTAATTACTTGTGTTGCTATCACCAGACCACGCTCAATTTAAATTAAATGACGCAATTGGATAGTCCTTCAACCAATCAGACCACAAGAGGCGTGATCAACGGGCATCGACCCATCGCTTCTCTATCCGTCATCGTGTTAAACCCGCCAATAGCGCGCCAGGTGGATAAGCCAGTCTGTGATTGGTTCCCGCAAAAGTGTAACAGAAGCGGTAGAAATGAATGTACAGGTTTCCAGACTGAGTTGACCGGGCGAAATCAAATCGCCGGCAGACCAGGCTGGGTTTACCTAGTCTACTTAACTACCAGTGTGTATGACATGTGGTATATAAATATAAAAAAAATACATCGTCACGTTGATATGCTATATTTTTACTATAAAACTCTTACAACAATCATGTCTTCTAATTTCTTCAATTGTTGCGTATACTGAGCTGTAGCAGACACATTTGTAAATGTCTTCACTTGGACCCATTGTGCGAGCTGTCCCTTTAATACAGCGTGGTTTATATACATGTTGCTGCTGATTGGGCTGACATTTTTGAAACTTACAGGATATTCTTATATTACGACATGGGTGTCGGTACCATAGTATGTGGTTGGGACAAGACCCACCCACTTTTTAAGAGTAATGATATTGGACTCACTCAGTTTTACCGTCTTTAAATCTGTTCACCTACGCCTAACCAATGAACACTATTATTAAAGGGTTTGTTCACCCAAAAATGAAAATTCTGTCATTAATTCCTCACCCTCATGTCGTTCGACACCTGTCAGACCTCCGTTCATCTTCAGAACACAAATGAAGATATTTTAGTGTAAATCTGATGCTCTGAAAGGCCTCCATTGGCACAATGCACGGTTCACTCTCAAGACCCTTAAAAGGTACTAAAGACGTCGTTACAAAGTCGAATCATGATTCGGATCGCGTGTCAAACCGCCGAACTGCTGAAATTGCGTGACTTTGGCGATCCAAACCGCTGATTCGACTCACTGATTCATAATGCTTCGAAGCTTCATGATGCCGTGTTTTGAAATCGGTCATCACTATACAAGTCGTTATTTAGGTTTTTTTTTTGCGCACAAAAACTATTCTCGTCACTTCATTAAGTTATTGTTGAAACAATGTAGTGAGATGGACTTTGTAACGACGTCTTTAGTACCTTTTAAGGGTCTTGAGAGTGTAAAGTGCATTGTGCCAATGGAGGCCTTTCAGAGCATCAGATTTACACTAAAATATCTTCATTTGTGTCTGAAGATGAACGGAGGTCTGACGGGTGTCGAACGACATGAGGGTGAGGAATTAATGACAGAATTTTCATTTTTGGGTGAACTAACCCTTTAAACACACGTTAGACGCTTTATTTCCACTTTTCAAATGTTTTCTTTATTCTTATTGAAAATAAATGCCTTTCCGATCTGATATGTGATAGGAAAAGGGAGTAGAGCGAGTTCGGCAAAAGGTGGATTCAAACCTCGGGTCGATTTGCATCAGAACTTTCTGCCATGCGTCTTACCCCTGCACTACAATCACTGTGAATAATATGGAGACTTTTGTCATTTTGTCTGGCCCAACCAGACGTTTAGTAAACGATGCAGACTATTTGCACTTAATGTAAATTGCATCTACTCCAATAAAAATAAAAATAAATTGTTTTGCTTCCAACGCCCATGTATTACAATGACCTTTTATATCAAAAGCTCAAGGAAAATTTGATTTGTCAATTCATGACCCCTTTAAAAAAAAAAAAATGTGAGTAGCAATTACTCTGTAGATGCTTGGCTAGTTGGTACATAACATGGACATGAACGTTCATTAATCAACAAAGGTTTTGGTTTAAATTGTATAAGTCGTCGAAATCATGAATGCAGTCATTTTAAATGCAACAGCGATGCAAATGACAATTTATGCCCTCTTTGATGCAACTTTTCTGGCCAGTATAGAAGCAGAATTGTCACCATTAGTATGTTCTTGCTAATTCAGCGGGGGAAACCCTTAAAGGTGCACTATGTAACATTTTTTCAGTAAAATATCCAAAAACCACTGGGCCAGTGTTATATATTTTGTTCATTTCAGTACTAACAATATCCCAAATGCTTCCAACTATTTGTAAATCGTGACAAAATTGCACTTTTACCAGAGGAACCGGGACGTGTGAGGAAGTGGCCTGTCGATGATGTCATATCTGCGTTCCCCTCGGTTTCTGGTTTTATTTTGCGGAAACGCTTTCCTCTCACTGCAGTGTGAACAAGTGTCATAGCAGCCGCTGAGAGACACACAGAGTAACGGCATCACATCATCAACACACTCAGATGTGTCTAATATGATCAACAGAGCTGCGTTACCTCACACTCATGAGCGGAGGAGCGGAAATGGCGCCGGCGACTGTGTCATAATAAAAGTCTCGCTGCTCGCGAGGCGTGTGTTTCGTTCATCTTATTAAAAATCGCTCCAGCGGTTCCTCAGCTCCACAACACTCGCTCCTGCTCTGCTTCAGACTACAGTAACGTTGATAATCACATCAACATGATTTCTGCCCAAGTCCTATCCTGATTCTTTCCCACCCGCTATGAGGTGAAAACCACATGTCCCAAGAATCTGTGCTTAAAGGGATAGTTCACCCAAAAATTAAAATTAGCCCATGATTTACTCACTCTCAAGTCATCCGAGGTGTGTATGACATTCTTTCAGACAAATAAAATCTGAGTTATATTAAAAATGTTCTGGCTAATCCAAGCGTTATAATAGCAGTAATAGTTGCTTTGTTTTTGAAGTCCATAAAAAAAATGCATCTGTCCGTCAAATAACTGCTCCACGCGGCTCCAGGGTGTTAATAAAGGCCTTCTGAAGCGAATCGATGCGTTTGTGTAAGAAAAATATCCATATTTAAAAATGTATTTAATTTTTTTCTATGGCTCTGCATCAGCCGTCCCGGCGCCATCACTTCCGGCAAATAAGGTCAAAATACCTGCAAAATACCTGCGCGATCATAGATATATACATAGATTCCTCATTAGTGCCTGCACGGATCGGTCGAATGAGGCATCTACGTATATATATCTTTGATCGCGCCAGTATTTTGACCTTATTCGCCGGAAGTTATGGCGCTGGGAAAACTAGATGACATTCGTCTGATAAGAGGTAAAAAAAATAACAAATACTGTTGGGTTTCTCGCAGAAACTGATGGTTTCGAGTCTTAAGACATCAATGTGTCGCCACGAACCGCATGGTTTAATAAGGTTTTGTATGTCTATGTGTTACTCTCATTGCTCTCATACTCCAAAATATCCCCATTGACATCATTATACGACTATCACACTGCAACGGTTGGAGTTAAAAATATTCATTTGTGTTCTACTGAAGAAACAAACACACTTACATCTTGGATGCGCTGGGGGTAAGCAGATAAACATACAAATTTCGTTTTTGGGTGAACTATCCCTTTAAACTACGCCTTTGTTTTGAACAGGCGACCTCTAGTGGACGGAAAAGGTACATAGTGCACCTTTAACAGTTTGCCCACTTGTTTATTAAACATATAAAAAAAAATGTCAAAGTTAGCACGCTGTAACATGACCAATGAAATATACAGAGTGACCATCTAAAACAAAGACTAAACCTTAGCTTTTCTGCTTGTTTGAGGATATTTTATTCACACAGCACATACTACAGGAGTAGATAGATTCTGAGAACAGCGCAGTGTACTACTGACAGTTGATAAGGAGAGAAAAACTCTATCAGTCATGTTTAGAAAAATAGTGTTGTTAAAAAAGTATAAATTAGACCTACAGCTGAAACAACTCAATACACAAAATCAGAAAAAATGCCTGTCAAAGACAAATGTTGGCTGAACTACAATGGGAGGAAAAAAAAAACCCTTCTCAAACAAACAGCATGAGTGATATTAATAACTGTTGTACATCCATAAATAGTTGTGATTAAAACAGTGTTTTATACTTTCAGAGATTAGTATTTGTCAACACAAATCTTGACTGCTGCTCAAGAGCATTTTACCAGTTTTCATGTTTCCCCAAGAAATGCACACATTCGTCCAGGAAAGAAAAGAAAAAAAACCTTCATGAAGTCCGACATATTCATAGACTGAGTTTATCAAAATAGTTGAAATGTTTGATTAAAAAACCGAGGTAAGATGTTTGGAGACTCTTTGCAAAGACAGATTTCTGAGACACTTCTGCCCTCTTGTGGTTACAGAGAAAGACGACAATATTCAACAGCAGCTGTTTATATTTCTGGGCCAGGTTTATCAAAATCGTTTTTACATATGAACATTTCTGCACATGCTAGCCAGTATCATCTGTATTTTGGGGGTGTGTGAGATGCCAAGTCTGATCAACATGCGTCCCTGCTCGGTTTTGTATGAACTAAGCTCTCAAAGTCACCATGAAATCATTTTTATGGAATATTGCAGCGTTTTATATAAATTATCCGTGCATGCCTTTTTTTTTTTTTCTTCAATCAAAATAACTTCCCCTCCCTCTTGCAGCGACATCTATTCTCTGATGATGCGTTTACTGGCGTAAGGGCGGGGCAACCTGTCACTCGCATGAGACCCACCAATAGCAAACCACAACCATCCAATCAATGGACAAAATCAAGTCCTGGCCTTTTTTTCCCTTTTCCAGAAGCCGATTCACTCGGATGTGTCACAATAGGGAAGAATCGACTACACAAAATAGCCGAAAACACATTGGAGCTAAATACGGTTGTTACTCCTCTATGGAGCGCTTTTTGCATTGCAGACCGACTGGAACTCGAAACTTTCCCGCCTCCTACTTGAACATAAGGACTGGAACGATGCTCAAACTTGGACATCAGCTAACCTAAATCAACCTCTGCTTCGTTAAAAAGATATTTCAATGATGGCGGAGACTGTCGAGAGCAGCAAAAGTTAAGTTTATAGCCTAATGAAATATACAAAGATGCCTTGTTTTTTGTTCCTAGTTGTTGTTTTTAAAGCTAACCCTAGCATTTAGTGCAGAGGTCTTCAACTCTGCTCCTGGAGACCCAATGCCTTGGCTGTGTTTAACTCCACTTTTGGACTTCCACAGCCTCGTGAAGTGGACGAGGGAAGTTTATTTGGACAGACCCTTGACCCTTGATTTTGAAAGGAGGAGCGAGTCTACTCATATGTACACTTTAGGCAGATCCATAGACCACAATGCAACACCATACAGCAAATTGCACGGCGGGCTCCATAGCAGATTCCAAGTTATCAAGGACTTAGGCCGTTCAATTTAAACCCATTGCAAAGGTTCCACCAATAGTGGGCACTCGTGCAACGTATGCGATGGCGTGCATCCGAGTGATTGAGATGGAGGGAAGGGCATACAAATGTGGACTTAAACACAGCCTATATCCAACTTCAACTTTCAAGCGATCCTGAAGTGCTTGATTAGCTGGTTCAGGTGAGTTTGATTTGGTGCGCATTACTTTTTTTGGCATTTGAACATGAAATATTCATGGGTCATGGCACCATCTTGTGGTGTAATGTGACGTGCGATTCACATTGAGGTCAGAGGCAGGACATTTCCGTTGCCATATTCCCACCTCTGACTCTAAAACGTGATGATAATCCACTCTACAACCGACTTGACTTCTGAAAAATGTTAGGTAACAGCTTCACCATTAAATCCAAATTTAGTATGTACAACAAAAAAAAACAAATTGTTGTCAATGACCCAATTAAAAGCATAACAGTCTCTACAAGATAATCACAGGAAAAGAAGTACGTTTTGACATCTTGACATCGTCTCTACAGCAAAATAACCCCCCAAAAAACCCAAATACTGTATGTTGCTCATATTTAGTGACTGTAGGGGGAAGGCGAAAAGCAAGACGGTTATAATAAGACGATAAGGCAACAGCAAAGAGCGTGCCATTTAAAACCAGCAGCTTCACGAGTATCAAGAAAACACCAAGTGCCTTTTTCAATGGTGGTTTAGTTAAAATTGCACAACATTATGCGTCTTTGGTCGCTAATCTTTGGTCAAACATAGCGGACACCAAATAGTTTAAACTTTTGTTAAACGGGTTTCTTGTTTACAATCATTAGACCAAAATGAGTGTGTGCTATGGCTATCTCGGTCAATTCCAAAACGTTGGGGTGGGTACATCTAGTGTTTGGGATTAACAACCGTATTTACTAACAGGCGTGACTTTTCAAATTGTTTTGTACCTACAACAGCAGAGGAGTGCATAGCGCAGGGGTGTCCAATCCTGCTCCTGGAGAGTTTAGCTCCAACCCCAGGTAAACACACCTGAAGCAGCTAATCAAGGTCTTATTAGGCATACTAGAAACTTCCAGACAGGTGTGAGGCAAGTTGGAGCTAAACTCTGGAAGACAATGGCCCTCCAGGACTGACTTTGGACGCCCCTGGCATAGCGTCTATACAGGCAACCGGCAAAAGTCAGTCCTCATTTAGGCATGGCAAATAACACCTGATAATGATAGTTAATATCAAGACTTTATTACATCTTCAAAAATGTTGTTTTACTTGAAACGTTTCATGAATGTGGTCAAAAACTCTTCACCTTGTAAGCCTATTTCTTAAAAAAACACTTCTCACTCTCTGTCCCACCACACGATACCATTATAAATAACCTGAGAGGTTAACGGGCCCAAGCGTACGCCTCATGCTAAACCCATTTCAGTGTGATTGACAACTACTGTTTTGTTCATTTAGCACATATAACTGAACTCTCAAAACCTGGTTGTGACTCCTGAAGTTAATCACAGCACTTTTCTGAGAACAGAATGCGGTTGTCACTCTTTTATAACTGATCTGTGCACGAACGGATCCGTATTTAGCACTCAAAACAGAACGGACAATTCTGCTGTTGCGTGAGCGTAGACTATACGTCTGTAGATCTCCGCCGCTTTATTAAAGATAAAAAAAACTCTTATATTGTCTGCATGCATATCTGTATAATCACACAAAGATGTTCAAGGCATTACAAGACAAACTATATAATACTAAATCACATCTTTCCTTGGAAAAACTACGGCAAAATACTCTCGAAGATCATTTATTTTATCATGGAAGTGAAAATTGTTACTGCTGTTCGTTTACTTGGAACAATTTCGAAGGCAGTGGAAATTTATGAGGGCGAAACAGTTATGAGGAAGCATGATTGTTATGAGATAACTTGTTTGGAAATGGCAATTATTCACAATGACAAACTACTTTTAAAAGATACTTTGGTCCTAATCTAGGCAATGTTTTCTCTAGTTAGTGTTATCTTGAATCTAATTACCTGCTGATGATAAATGAGGAAAATAATAAGAGAAATCCAGTGCATAAATAATGAAATATTTGTTTAGCTTTATCCTCTTACAACGCATTCAAACAATAATGCAAGTAGCTGCCTCTGTTCAGCGAGGTTTGTACTGAGACAGTGAGAGACAGACAGTTTCTGCATTTCATAGCCCTATTCCCACTTTTTCAGGAGAAAAAAAAAGATCAGGAAAACAAGAAAAAAAAGATAATCAGATCAACTGGACCAGAACTTTGCACAACATCAGATCATTCCCATATACTTCCATAACCCAATATTATTGGAAATCCAATCTTGGGGTTTAAGTGGCTGTTTTAGGTATTGCAGATTGTATTGTAGAAGGAAATGATCCCAGTGAGCTGTAATGGGGAAAAAAAAAGGTTGCTACAAAGGTGCAAGGCATCAGCTTGAGAGAATAACTTCTGCTACGGAACATTTATTGCAACGTTATTGTAAGAACTGACAAAAAATTAAAATAAATAATTGCAAAATAGTTTACTTATGTGTGACCCAAGTATAAATGTGAGTTCTGCTGGGCTTAAACTCCTGAGTCTGAACAAGAGCTTAACACTCAAACCGGTTAACTGAGATAAGTGAATCAGGGCCTGTCTAAGATGAGACTTGCACCTCAACAGCTTGATCTGCCCACTGATAAACCGCTAAAGAGAGGTATTGTTCAACTGTCACAGCAAAGAGTGTTTGTGGTTTTCATAAAGGCGTAGTTGCAAACAAAAATGGCTTTTTCTAAGTACCCCGTTTTTTCCTTAGCTAGATGGAAAGTTGAAAGGGATTTCAAGAATCCATTGACTGAATTTCAGAAAGAAAAGAAGGATGGATGAACCACATACTGTTAAAAACATCAATTTTAAGTGGTAGTTCAACTGAAACATCGAAAGTTCACATCCGTGTCCTCGGGCAGACTGTATTTTCATTGCGTTGCTCTGTTGTCGTTGCCAATGCCGAGCTATGGTCTGAAGGGGTGTTTGAGAATTAATTGTCAATGTACCTTTCCTTTGTAAATCTCTATCATGTGCCTCATTGATAGACACTTACGGTAAATCCGGATTTTTGGAAGGGGTAAAAGAGAAGTGACAATACATCTGCTTCAAAAAGTCTCCATTTCAAACAGTCTATGGTGCCGTTAGCTGAAAGCCCTGAGCCGTCTCAAGCAAAGTTACTCTTGAGGAAGACCAACTTGTTCATCTCCTCTACAGAGACCTGCTGCTTTCGCTTCATGGCTAAGGTCTGCTCGCAGATGCTCACGCACTCCCCATGCACAGCTACAGCCGGTACAGCCAACAACCACAGCGCTAACCGCGACAGCCTGGGGTATCTGTCCATGACCGAACTCCAGTACTGCAGCAGGTCACCTGTGCCACTGAACAGTGGTTCTCCGAGGTACTGGAACAGCTCTTTTCGTACCTGTGGCTCTTCAGCATCACAGGATGGCCTCTCCAATCCACCGTCCAGACGGCCACGCTTGGGTGCTGACGGCCCTTCGCCATCCCGCTCATCCACGGATGTACCTCCGGAACCACCGCTTCCCGTTTCCCTCATATTAGCAGCCATGTCACACACCCTTGAGATAATATCCTCATGCTGATACGCAGGGACTGGCCGCAGCTTCAGCTGTGGATCCAGGATCATTGCGACCTGATGGACACGTTCCACTTTGAAGTTCTCCTTCAGGGCTTCCAGGAAGTAGTGGCAAAGCTTACTGCCCGCCCCCACTTCGCCGGCTTTAGAGGTGAAGAGTTTTTCAAGACGGAGGTAGACGGGAAGGACATGCTGGATCGTGGGGCAGCGTTCCACACTCAGCTCCTGAGCTGCCTGTCTTAGCGGCGCAAGCAAACACGCAAGCGTGCCAAGCAGGTGCTTGTTCAGGCCTTGCAAGAGTGGCACGGTGCTCTTCGAACGGCCGTATGCTTCACAGGTGGCCTCAAAGTTCTCGTGAACCTTGAGCAAGGCCTCTGCAACTGCGTCCCAGCAGGGCGGAGCGGCAGGCTCTTCCCCAGCTTTCCCTTCTTGACTGAAGCTGGTCGTTGCAGCAATGTCACGACACGTGGCCAGAAGCTCACCCAGTTCATGGAGCCCTCGTGCTTGCAGGCTGCGGCGACCGAGAACAGCCTGAACCGTTGCGGTTAGAGAGCAGCCTGCGCAGCGAAGGCCGACTCCGGTGCGACCGCAAAAGGGCAACGAAGACAAACGTGGCTCTGTCACGTAGACCGTGCGTATTTCTGACATGACAAACTCCGACAGAACATTCTGGACCCAGTGGTGTATCTGCTCAGGACTCTCCCTTAAAGAAGCCTCCTTGAGTCCCAGCACATAGCGCCTGAGTCGCACGCCCTCCACTTGATACGCCGTTAGCAAATAGCAGGAGTCTGGTCCTATAGTCTGCGAATGGCAGGTCACTGCAATGCCCAAGGAAGAGTTGGAACCCAGGGCGCAGGTGACTTTCACTTTGACCTGATTGTACATACGGGGGAGCTGTTTTAACGCCAGCGAGCTCATATCTCCCAGGGCTTCACGAATGGAGTAGGCCCCGTTACGTGAACCCGTGTCCACCAGGGTCTGAGCAAGCTTTAGGAAGTCTTTACTGCTGAGAACGCCAAGAAGGCCAAGGTCTACGCACATTACTCTCAGCAAACGTTCAGCCACTTGTTGCCTCTCCTTTTCTGGAAGTAATCTGTTCTCTGCAAAAGCAGAACAAGACAATTTAATTAGTTTGTTATCTGTACAAGTTAACTGACCTTACAAAACATCCATACATAACAGCAACAGTTGCAATCCATCATAAGAAATCAAAAATACAGTAAAAGATTGCTGGGGCACAAACAAGAGTAACACCGGGTACTTAGGAAGGACATGTATGGTATTTTTGCAATTTTTTAAACTGTCGATAAATCTTGAGAAGTGCGTGTTGGGGAGTCACCCCAGATTGTTAAACATGTAGAACCTCAATAAGGACACCAACATTAAAGGTGCAGTAAGTGATTTCTGAGAAATGTTGATATTTGATACAAACAAACACACCCCTCCCTTCTTTGCTCTGCCCCCAAACTGCATGAACATGCAATGCAATGGGGATGTCTCTCTTACCTGAAGCTCAAAAAATGATGTACACTATATTGCCAAAAGTTTTGGGATGCCTGCCTTTACATAACTTTAATGACATCTCATTCTTAATCCGTAGGGTTTAATATGGAGTCGGCCCACCCTTTGCAGCTCTAACAGCTTCAACTCTTCTGGGAAGGCTTTCCACAAAGTTTAGGAGTGTGTTTATGGGAATTTATTTTGAGGTCAGGCACTGATGTTGGACGAGAAGGCCTGGCTCGCAGTCTCCGCTCTAATTCATCTCAAAGGTGTTCTATCGGGTTGAGGTCAGGACTCGTGATAAGTCACAGTCTGACAGGACTGTGCAGGCCAGTCAAGTTCCTCCACACCAAACTCGCTCATCCATGTCTTTATGGACCGACACTTTGTGCACTGGTGCGCAGTCATATTGAAACAAGAAGGGCCCATCCCCAAACTGTTCCCACAAAGTTGGGAGCATGAAATTGCCACATGAAGTTTGGAGGTCTGTAGCTATTGACTCTGCAGAAAGTTGGTGGCTTCTGCACACTGTGACCCTCAGCATGCGATGACCCCGCTCTGTGATTTTACGTGGCCTACCACTTCGTCGCTGAGTTGCTGTTGTTCCCAATTGCTTAATACCACTAACAGTTGAGCGTGGAATATTTAGTAGTGAGGAAACTTCACGAATGGACTTATTGCACAGGTGGCAACCGATCATGGTACCACGCTTGAGTTCTGAGCTCCTGAGAGCGACCCATTCTCTCACAAATGTTTGTAGAAGCGTCTGCATGCCTAGTGCTTGATTTATACACCTGTGGCCATTGAAGAGATTGAAAACCTGAATTCAATGATTTGTAGGGGTGCCCCAATACTTTTGGCAATATAGTGCATATAGTACTAGTACGAGTACATACAAGCCTAACCAATGTTACTCAGATATGGAACAGAAATAACAACCTCAGCATCTTTTAAAGGCCCTCCGGCTTAGGTTAGCTCTAGCCTGATTATAACCAGTGATATTCCTCTGACCTTTTCTATTTTGTAATATCTCTTAGCTATCTCTCTTTCTACAGTCAAATCTCCCTCTTGCTCACTTTCTCTCCTCCACCATCATGAGTGGACACGCCCCCCCATACTGCGGATTGGCTACCAGTGTGTTGTGGTACTGCATTTCTCAGAAATCACTTACTGCAACTTTAATTTACTTTTGCAGTTAGTATGTGCAACCAGTTAACCATGAATTTTAATTTTACTGGCTCAAGCAAATAAGAATCTGCATTATGATAAATCAAGTGTATTCTGAAACGAGTGCGAATGGATTCTGATAGTGGTGGTAAGAAATAACTCACGAAAAGACGGTGGTATGTGGTTCCTTTGTTGTGCCGGCTGAGGAGATTTCCACATCTGCTCCGGTGTGGCCACAGGCGCTTGGGAAGGCTTCGGAGACTCATCTTTAACATGGTTCTCATTATCAGCTAAAAGGGGAATAAAACAGAAAGGAATAAAGAAAACACATTATGTGGAAGTATTCAATGAAAACCAACAGAAATATACTGGGCTGAAAACAACTTACAAATGAGAAATGAGAATGATCTATTGATCAAGGTCCACACAGAATTAACAGTTATGTTTAATTTATGAATTATGTTTTCGGAGTTGATTTTGACAGAAAATCTGTGGTATTATATAACACATTAGATCACATTTTGACCAAAGAACTTCCATGACTTCGAAAACCAATTAATTTGAAAGAAACTGAATGTGCAAATAACCATCTTAAGACCGCTAAATCCTGGCCTGGAAACACAATTTTCACCTAGGAATGAAAATGTTGTCATTATTTACTCACCCTCATGTCGTTCCAAACTTATTCTTTTCTTTTCTTCTGTTGAACACAAAAGAAGATATTTTGAAAATATGTTTCAGCTGTTTTTGTCCATATTATAAGTCAATTTGTTTTCTCTGAAACCAAAATAAAGGTAAGTGTTTAATTGATCCACATGACTTGACTGCTATTTAACTCGTCTGAAGTGACAAATCGCTGTATGATGAAAGATTTTCAAACAGAAATATAAGCCTTTATTCACTCCCAAATCAAATTCTTGACCAATGCATGCATACAAAAGACTACATCAAATATGTTGACAGTTTAGTTCATTTTAAAATGAAAATTTCCTCACCCCCCCCCCCCCCCCCCCATCTCATCCGAGATGTTCATGTCTTTCTTTCTTCAGTGGAAAAGAAAATAATTTTTTTGAAGAAAACATTTCAGGATTTTTCTCCACATAATGGACTTCAATGGCCACCAACGGTTGAAGGTCCAAAGCAATGCAGTTTCAAAAGAAGGGCTTCAGAGGCTCTGCACGATCCCAGACGAGGAATAGGGTCTTATCTAGACAAACCATCGGCCATTTTCAAGAAAAAAAACATTTATTTACTTTTCAACCTAAATTGCTCATCTTGTGCTGCTCTGCGACTCACTACGGATTGCGCAATCACGTTAGAAGGTCACGCTAGACGTATGGCGGAAGTACCGCCCCAAGCGAACCTGCGAGGACTAATACAAACGCCCTTTACCAAAAAACACTCCATCGTCCAACATCGTTGTTTTCCCTTTATTTGCTAAAGGATGTTTGTATTAGTCTTCACACGAGCGCTTTGTAAACATGGGGGCGGTAATTCTGCCTACGTCTAGTGTGACCTTTCCAAAAATGGCTGATGGTCTGGCTATATAAGACCCTATTCCTCGTCTGGGATCGTGCAGAGCCTCTGAAGCCCTTCCTTTGAAACTGCATTGATTTGGACCTTCAACCATTGGTGGCCATTGAAGTCCATTATGTGGAGAAAAATCCTGAAACGTTTTCTTAAAAAAACTGATTTTCTTTTCCACTGAAGAAAGAAAGACATGAACATCTTGGATGAGATGGGGGTGAGTAAAATATCAGGAAATTTTAATTTTGAAGTGAACTAATCCTTTAAATCCCGTCTGGCTAGCACACTTCCCATAATGTTTATGTGTTAGGTCAGTAGGCGGAGATTAGGGGGTCTTTTAGCGGCTGTTCGAATGCATTTGACTGAGCATTTACACAATGAAAGCAGTCCAGTCAAATGTGTTTGCGACTACCTCTGAAAAGTAGACAAGCTCAAAACGTTTTAGACCCTGTTTACACCTGTACTAGTGTCTTCTGATCTGACTGACCAAAACGCATCTTAATTCGAGAACTGACATTTGAGGTTGCCATATTTGTTGGTGTATGTGTGTATTTGTGCTGATCAATGTTTTGATTTGTAAATAAAGGCATACATTTCAAAATGTCTGTTCGGCTTAAAAAAGCTTGAACATTTTGCGTTGACTCATGTCCACAATATGGACAAAAACAGCTGAAACATTCTTTAATATATGATAATATATCTTCTGTGTTCCGCTGAAGAAAACGACATGAAAATAATGAATTTTATTTGGGTGAAATATTACCCGATGTTTTTTGATGACAGTGGGAACCCTGTTAAACAAAAATGGGTATGTTGGGAGCGTGAGACAGGACAAAGGAATGACGAGCGATAAAACTATGCGGAGTTATGGAATTGCGAAGGCGCAGATTCATGCGCGCCTATGAATGTGTGATGAGTAAAGAGGTTAAGATGGTGGAAACAAACTCAGTATGCAGTGCACACATTATACAGGCTGTACAAATGTGCCCTTTTTACTGTTACCCAAGTGGTGATGCAAAGAAATAATGTAAACAAAACCCAAATTTGGATGAGCGCACAGCTGAAAATGGTTTCATTTTCTGGGCTCACTCACCAGCATGGGACTGCATGTGCTCCAGGAGGTTGTTGTAGAACTGGAACTGAATTCCACAGGCTCCACACGTGTAGGTTTCTGGAACAAAACGTCCAGTTTCTCTCAGAACACAGCAATGTTCTCATAACAGAGCGCGACCGGCTAGCCTCACATCAGAGCACTACATACAGCTAACAAATTTAGGTCAGCATCAGGCATTCAGGAATAAGGTTTTTACTTAAAGGTTAAGAAACCTACAAGGTTGGAAAGCCATGCAAATGGCACAAAAATGGGCATGAGTGAGATCAGTCATGATTTACACACACACACAAATAAAGGACTACATGGAGCATGAGAAGAGTGATACATCAAGTGAAAATGAAAAAGGTAAAACTCATTTCCACAATACGTACTCTGAGGGCTGGGGAGGGAAGTATAGGTCCGGCTGTTTGGAGTATCTGGAAGGAAGACAAATAATTCATGTCATTTCTATGATGAATGCACTTCCATGTAAAGTGCAATACTTTGTAGGTAAATCTTTTAAACCATAGCCCCAAAACATATTAGGACACTTAGGACCAGATTTACTAAACATGGCAAATTAGCGTGAGAACGCCATAAAAGCGCAGATGGGAGTGGAAAGTTCTGCTTCTGATTATTTTGCGACACGCAAATTAAAGGGGGGGGGGGGGTGTAATGCTATTTCATGCATAGTTTCATAGTTTTTTACACTGTTAAAGACTTGGATTCCCATGCTAAACATGGCCAAAGTGCCAAAATACTCCTTCCGGTTTTTCACAAGTTTATATCAAGCGGCAACCTCCTGCAGTTTACGCCAATACGGAAGTGACATAAACTGCAATTCATCGACTGGCCACTAGAGACAGACTCCAGAAGGCGCAGAATCTCATGAGCTCATGTTAAAATGCCCAACTTTACAGCAGAAAAAAACATGTTTACAGGCTGGTACAAATTGTGGTTTTGGTCTATACGGCTAATTTTGCCCTTCACGACAACTGTGAGGGGGTGATTTTTATTATAACTCATTCGTTTACATTATATAAAGCCTTAAAGTCCTGCATAATTAAGGGCGTGGCCACTTCGAGTGACAGGTGGATAGCCATTTATCTGCTGTCTGTTAGTCATCACGTCTTTCACATCACTTCAGCTCCGCCCACGTCCCGCCTTTTTGCCCATTTTCTGTTATCCGGGAGTGAATCGCGATGGCACGCTTCAAAACTGCTCATCAGAATCATATGGGTGACGTCACGGACAATACGTCCATATTTTTTTACAGTCTATGGTTTATATTAGATTATATGGGCCTATGTGACGTCAACAAGGGCTGAATTTCCTTGTACAGGCACTTCTCCCAGAAGGGCACGTGCGCACACATCGACCAGAGCGAAAGAGCAAAAGCACGCCCATCAACATGCTTTGCTCTGCTTTAGGGAAGTCGTCGGCTGAGGTCACAGGACGTAATCAACAAAGTCACCAAAGAAGTGTGTTTTTGGTTGTCAGGGCAAGACAAACCTATTCAGCTTTCCAAAGAACCCAGCATTAAGGGGACCGGTGATGCAGTTTGTTTTTCCGGATCAGCAACGGAGTTGCGCAAGTGTTTTTGTTTGTTCTCTGCATTTCGGCGATGATTGTTTTATAAACGAGACCCAGTTCAACTCCGGATTTGCAGATGGTCTAATGCTGAAAGATGGAGCGGTCCCAACGATATAGGCTCATGGTCGTGCGTTGTAACTGCAGGCGGTGAGTAAAACTGCTTCAAATGTCTGTGTGCTGGCTATCGGCAAGTAAGTCAAGTCAACTTTATTTATATAGCGCTTTTAACAATGCAGATTGTTTCAAAGCAGCTTCACAGTGTTAAACAGGAAAATAATGCAACAGAATTTGATTCAGCCGTTTAGCCGTTCTGGAGAAAAGGGTGATGTCATCAGCTCATTTCAATTATCATACATTGACAATGTGGGCTTTAGATCAGTAATTAGATCAGAAATTTAGTTTATATGGTTAATTTAGTTTAATAATTAGATTTATTTGGATATTTAGTTGAAAAATTTAGCGTCCCCAACTGAGCACGCCAAGCCAAAGGCGACAGTGGCAAGGAAACCAAAACCCCATCAGGAGCAGAATGGAGAAAAATAAACCTTGGGTGAAACCAGGCTCAGTCGGGGTGCCAGTTCTCCTCTGGCCAATTAACAAGCAGCGTATGATTATTATTCTGGCAACTTTACAGGTCAGAGGTCATAATAGATTGGAATATTTGAAAGATCGGCGGCAGCACACCGGAGACGGGTTTATTGAGGATGATGTGTCGATTAAATAATTACTAAATAGGAATAATCAAAATATCGGAGTCATCACGCCGGAGACGGGTTTATTGAGGATGCCGTATTGATTAAACAATTATTAAATTGTAATATTCGAACAATCGGAGTCATCATGCCGGAGACGGGTTTATTGAGGATGCCGTGTCGATGAGGCAATTTTAGGGGGAGTCTAATTGACATGGTCTCTGTAAGTGCACATCAAGTAAACAACATGAACCTATAGTTAATTTATCAATGGAGCATGCGATATATGGTGTGTGTTTAAATACATTTGTTTAACTGACCACTATAGGTGTCTGTTTGTTTATTGTAAAACCACTTCAAACAACAATACACAAAGAGTGGGAAAATATGTTGAACTAAATGAATTTCATATTAAACCTAGGGGTCGTTCACACAAAGAGCGCTTCTTCATTCAAATGCGCTACTATTCCATTGTTTTTCTATGTAAACACGCTCTAGTCTGACGTGCAAAACAGTTCCTTGCTACTGCTAAGTCACATACAATAGTCCATAAACCAAATCATGTCCTCATAGGGTCGAGCTGGCCATTGCCATCTTGGCAGCGCGTCATTCCCGGATAACAGAAAATGGGCAAAGAGGCGGGACGTGGGCGGAGCTGAAGTGATGCCATGACTAACAGACAGCAGATAAATAGCTATCCCCCTGTCACTCGAAGTGGCCACGCCCTTAATTATGCAGAACTTTAAGGCTTTATATAATGTAAACGAATGAGTTCTAAAAAAAATTCACCCCCCTCACAGTCGTCATGAAGGGCAAAATTATCCGTATAGACCAAAACCACAATTTGTACCAGCCTGTAAACATGTTTTATTCTGCTGTAAAGTTGGGCATTTTAACATGAGCTCAATGAGATTCTGCTCCTTCTGGAGTCTGTCTCTAGTGGCCAGTCGATGAATTGCAGTTTATGTCACTTCTGTATTGGCTTCAAGAGAAACTGCGGGAGGTTGCCGCTTGGTAAACACACGCGTGTTGTAAAACTCGCACACGACAAGGTGTTCTAAAAACATGTCATGTTTTTTTCCCCATGTTTTCTAAGGATGTCACAGCTTTGACGGTCTCAACACAATAGCTTGTGACTCTTTAGCTCCGCCCACACGATACATCTTCAGCTGCTCGGTTTTATTCGGAAAGACTCGGTACAGCGTATCTGTCTTTTATAAATATGATAAAACTAAAGACTTTTCAGAGATATGAAGGATGCAATACTACTCTATAGGTACTGAAGATTTACATGAGATTGGCAGAAACTGTGTGTGATACCCCCCCTTTGAAGAACACAGACACAGCCGGATCATTTCCATAATAACCAACACAATCTACCAGTTGGCGTCTGGTTTAAGACGTGCTTTTTTCGGGCGGTAAATAATGGCACAAACACCAGTAAATTGACGAGCGCAAACCTTTAAAACCATTTAAATACTCTCCTCCCATAAATATTGCATCTGAAAGGGAATCTCTGGTCAGCCGCATAAATTAATAACCATGTCCACACCTTTTCAGTGCCAATTTTTCACTGCGCGTATTTAGTAAATCCTGACAGTAGCTTATTACCGCCAAAAGAGGGTTTGCACTGGAGCAAGCTGTTAGTAAATCTGGCCCTTTATTCGGACATAACCTATAACGCCTACTGTATGATTTGATCAAATTTCTAAGGCCTATAAATTATGGGAATGATCAAAACATCACTGAAAAACCTATTGGGCACATTCTACTACATGCATTCTGTTGTTTGATTGACAGTGCATACCTTTTTAGCAAGAAAAAGTGTAGTATAACTGTACAAATGTACACCTTCAGCTTGTGTCTTTTTACTGTGAAATCATATTTTTATAAAGTAAATGTGAGAAGAACTTATTGTCAGTAATATTACAATATGAAGTAACTTAGGTTCACTTGATTATCAATACATCGTTACATTTGTATTTAGAAAAACCATGTTCAATTGTGAGTCTCAAATACAACCCTAAATCAGAAAAAGTTGGGACAGTATGGAAAACGCAAATAAAAAAAAGAAGTGATTTCTAAATTTACTTTGACTTGTATTTCATTGCAGACAATATGAACACAAAATATTTCATGTTTTGTCTGGTCAACTTCATGTCATTTATAAATATGCATCCTTTCCTGTCATTCAGACCTGCAACACATTTAAAATAAAGTTGGGACAGGAGCAATTTAGGGATAGTAATGAGGTAAAATGGTTAAATAATGATGTGATTTGAAACAGGTGATGTCAACAGGTGATTGTAATTATGATTTGGTACAAAAGCAGCATCCAAGAAAGGTCTAATCCTTTAGGAGCAAAGATGGGCAGAGGATCGCCAGTTTGCCAACAAATACGTGAGAAAATTATTGAAATATTTAAAAACAATGTTCCTCAAAGAAAGATAGGAAGAGATTTGGATATTTCACATTCAACAGTGCATAACATAATTAAAAGATTCAAGGAATCTGGAGGAATTTCAGTGCGTAAAGGACAAGGGCGCAAGCCTAAGCTGAACAACCGTGATCTCCGATCCCTCAGACGGCACTGCATCAAGAATCGTCATTCATCTATAAGAGATATCACCACATGGGCTCAGGACTACTTTGGCAAACCTTAGTCAAGTACCACAATACGTAGTTACATCCACAAATGCCAGTTAAAACTGTACTGTGCCAAAAGGAAGCCCTATGTTAACAGTGTCCAGAAGCGCCGTCGACTTCTCTGGGCTCGGAGGCATCTGGGATGGACCATCACACAGTGGAAACGTGTACTGTGGTCAGATGAATCAGTATTTCAGGTATATTTTGGGAGGAATGGACGCCGTGTGCTCCGGACTAAAGAAGAAAAGGATCATCCAGACTGTTACCAGCAACAAGTCCAAAAGCCAGGGTCTGTCATGGTATGTGGTTGTGTCAGTGCCCTTGGCAAAGGTAACTTGCACTTCTGTGAAGGCACCATTAATGCTGAAAAGTACATAGAGATTTTGGAGCATAATATGCTGCCTTCAAGAAGACATCTTTTCCAGGGACGTCCATGCATATTTCAACAAGACAATGCAAAACCACATTCTGCACACATTACAAAGTCCTGGCTGCGGAGGAAGAGGGTTCGGGTACTTGACTGGCCTGCCTCAGTCCCGACCTGTCTCCAATAGAGAATGTGTGGAAGACCCCGTACTGTTGCCCACCTTAAGACTTGTTTGCAGGAAGAATGGGACAAAATTACACCTGAAACACTTCATCACTTGGTGTCTTCAGTCCCTAAACGTCTTTTAAGTTTTGTGAAAAGAAATGGCAACATTACAAAGTGGTAAATGCTTTACTGTGCCAACTTTTTTTGAAATGTGTTGCAGGTCTGAAAGACAGGAAAGGATGCATATTTACAAATGACATGAAGTTGACCAGACAAAACATGAAATATTTTTTGTTCATATTGTCTGCAATGAAATACAAGTCAAAGTAAATTTAGAAATCACTTTTTTTTTTTGCGTTTTCCATACTGACCCAACTTTTTCTGATTAGGGGTTGTATAAGCCATTAGACTTTCGAGGAAGGTTTCATTATTGCATTATAGGTTTTAAAACTGCAGAGCTTTGATCATAAAACTAAGCATTTAAATATTACGAAGATATATGTTTGGCAGAAATCGAGTGATGACAGATATTCATATGCATGTCATTTAAGTATTTGCTACACTGTTGTAAAGATCTCACTAATTTACAATGCATGCATCATAATTTCATCTTTCTTTTGGCCATATAAATATCAGCATCTGCACCAAATTTGCTATTTTTGCTCCGTTCGAGACTAAATAAAATCAGGGTGTTTTTTTCCCTCCTCTGGTTTGAGCTCAATATTCTCCCTACAGTCAACTCCATAATTATTGGCACCCTTGGTAAATATGATCAAAGGCGGCTTTGAAAATAAATCTGCATTGTTTATCCTTTGGATCTTTCATGCAAAAAATTCACAAAATTCTAATCTTTCATTGAAGAGAATGGAAAGTGGGGGGGGGGGGGGGGGGGGTGTCTCATTATTAAAAAAATGTTTTTTCTCTAGTTCACGTTGGCCACAATTATTGCAACATCCTTTTTCTCCTATAATGCCTGATGAGTTTGGAGATCAGAGACCATTCCTCCATACAGAATCTCTCCAGATTCACTCTTCTCTTCAGTTCATCACTCATTCTCTATAGCAGGGGTCTCCAAACTCGGTCCTGGATCCCCAAATAAACACACCAGAACCAGCTAATTAGTGTCTTACAAGCCCCTATTTAGACACTGATTAGCATGTTCAGGTGTGTTTATTTGGGGTTGGAGCTAAACTCTGCAGGACAGTGGCCCTCCAGGACCGAGTTTGGAGACCCCTGCTCTATAGGGTTCAGGTCAGGGACTGGGATGGTCATGGCAGAAGCTTCATTTTGTGCTCAGTCACACATTTTTGTCTTGATTTTGATTTTGTCCTTATGGAAGACCCAACCACTGCTCTTTATAAGATTTCAATCAGAGGCCGTCAGGTTTTGATTTTTATCTGGTGGTATTTGCCAGAATCCATGATACCATGAATCTAAAGATGATGTCCAGGACCTCCAACAAAAAGATAGGCCCACAACATTAAAGATCCAGCGGTGTATTTAACCATGGGCATGGGGTGATTTGTATCCCATCTGGTGGGTTTGCTGCCTAAAAGCTCTTCTTTTAGGTTCATCTGACCACAGAACCAGGTCCCGTCTGAAGCTCCAGTCGTGTCTGACACTGAATCTGCTGGAGTTTGTTTCTGGATGAGCGAGGAGGATTTTTCTTGAAACCCTCCCGAACAACATTTTTGATAGATTTAAGGCTTTCTGACCCCAAGACTCAACTAATCTCTGCGATTCTCCATCTGTGATCTTGGAGAGTCTTTGTCCACTCAAACTCTCCTCCTCTCGTGCATTAGGACGATATGGACGTCCTCTTCCAGGAAGATTCAGAACATCTTTAGTTGACAGGAACTTCTTAATTATTGTCCTGATGGTGGAAATGGGGATTTTCAATGCTTTAGCTGTTTTCCAACAGCCACTTTCTATTTTGTGAAGCTCAACAATCTTTTTCTGCACATCAGAACTATATTCTTTATTGATGATTAAGGGAATTTAGTATTTTTGTTTCCTCATATTTATACTCCTGGAACAGGAAGTCATGGCTGGACAAGTTGATGCCCCCTGGTGTGCTAAAAAAAATATGAAAGGAATATACGGGACAGGGCTCGACATTAAGCTTGTTCACGTGCTTAGTAAATCTAGTAAATCTGTCATTCACTTGTCCGAATAAAAAATTGGCTTGTCTGGAATTTTTTTGTGTGTGTGTGTGTGTGTTGCAAATAAAATTTATTCTGTAGCAATATTCTCACCAGTGTTCAATCAGCTTTGACATATTTAAATCTGCATATTTGTGATATGTTTACCTTTTATAAAGGGCATTTTCCCCTAATATTATTAAATAAAATATTATTAAATATAGGCTACACTCTAAAAAATGGACTAACCCAGCAATTTGGTTGTTTTAAGCAAACATTTAACCCAACCGCTGGGTTAAAACAACCCAATTGCTGGGTTAGTCCATTATCAACCCAACTTGGGTTATTTTTAACCCAGCATTTTTTAGCTATGCTTCAGCTTTCCTATATTCTTAAATTTGATCAATAAATTGAATTAGAAGAAGACACTGGCTGTTACCAATCAAATTAAATAATGTACACTGAACAATTACAACTGCATTAAATAATGTAATATGTAAAAAAAAAAAATGTAATATGCAAATAAGGAAAGTTGGAAAATGTTTAAACATGAAACTAAAACGCCAGTAGGTGGCGGCAGGTGACCGTCTGACTGAGTCAATGAGTCGATTCGTTCAAACGGCTGATTCGTTCAGGAATGAGGCAGTCGTTTACGGATAGGTCATTGAATCTTTGATTCAAACGATTAATTCAAAACACTGAATCATTCACTAACACGCTGTTGCTGTGACACGTGTTCTGCTGTGATCTTTGTTTGGAACCATTTTCGCTGCTGAAATAGAACAAAAACACTCAATATTGCATCTCACACGTAAGTGACTTAATATTAATAAATGTTTATGGAACTGTCATATGAAATCAGTGTTATTTTCAGTCGTGATGTTATTCAGGAAAACAGCTGTCTTGGTTCTGTGACGTTGCAACTGTATCATATGTTATAAATATAAATAAACTCCACATTTCTACGGCAGTGTGTTAACGGAGTTTCTCTGTGTGAGCGGTGCACATTTTTAGTTTTCTCCTCGAGAGGCTGCGCGAGCGTCAACAGCAACGTTATGGTTACCGTCAGTTCATTATACATATATATTATCCACTATCGATCGCCACTTACACTAACGAATGCAGAATCATTCTTGCATTTTGGTGATTCCCTGGTTATTTTTTGTTAATGACGTTTTATCAGGCTACCTGTCCGGTCGGGCAAGTAAAATTCTCTTTCACTTGCCCCTTCAAAAAATCCACTTGCGTTAATTTCGAGCCCTGCATGAGATATTTTACTTGAAAGAATTTCTGGGGGTGCCAATCAGTGGCGTGTTCGGGGCCATACGCACGCATATGCCAAATATTAACTTTTTGCCCAGGGTTGTTTGCGTATTACGACTTCTAAGGATCAATATTTGCGTATACCCACTTGTTTTATTGCTTTGAAAGACCATAATCTACTGTCATGTTAGCTTCCCCTTTAAAGGGTTAGTTCACGTAAAAATGAAATTTCTGTCATTAATTACTTACCCTCATGTCGTTCGACACCTGTAAGACCTCTGTTCATCTTCAGAACACAAATGAAGATATTTTAGTTGAAATCCTATGGCTCAGTCCATCAAGTACAGTGGTTCTACAATAACTTTATGAAGCGACGAGAGTAATCATAAATAACGACTTATATAGTGATGACCGATTTCAAAACACGGCATCATGAAGCTTCGAAGCGTTATGAATCAGTGAGTCAATTCAGCGGTTTGGATCGCCAAAGTCACGTGATTTCAGCAGTTTGGCGGTTTGACACGCGATCCGAATCATGAATCGACTCGCTGATTCATAACGCTTCGAAGCTTCATGATGCTGTGTTTTGAAATCGGTCATCACTATACAAGTCGTTATTTTGTTTTGTTTTTCGCACAAAAACTATTCTCGTCGATTTATAAAGTTATTGTAGAACCACTGTAGTGAGATGGACTTCGTAACGACGTCTTTAGTATCTTTTAAGGGTCTTGAGAGAGGAAATGTCATTGCTGCCAATGGAGGCCTTTCTGAGCCATCGCATTTCAAAAAAAATATCGTCATTTGTGTTCCGAAGATGAACGGAGGTCTGACGGGTGTTGAACGACATGAGGGTAAGAAATTAATGACCGTTTTCATTTTTGGGTGAACTAACCCTTTAACGGTGTGTCCGATGTTGTCGCGTAAACTCACGATTCTTTGTTGTAATTGGTGCATTAGCACTTCTATCATTCTACCTTTTCCCGCCCATCATCGACTGACGGTGTGTTCGGGCTGCAGTGAGAGAACACCGCTCAATGAGGCTGTGTTTTCGAGAGGTGTATTGAACGCAGTTCTCTCACGGCGTAAGAAATATGGTGGTGAGTGAATTAGACTATTAATTTATTATATGCATCATGCGATCGTGGCTTTTATAAGCGCTGAGTTCCTGTACAAACTTAAAAGATTATGAGTGGAACATGACTGAAGCCCTGTTTATTTAATTGTGCATGAGTGGCGCGAATCACCATATTCTGAGCGCTCCAAAAGTGAATTAAAAAATTGTCTTTTCATCTTTACTCTGTGTAACGTACTGTTTTTATAATGTTACCAGGGGAACGGCTCTATTTCTGCTGTTCTATAAGCGCCACCTACAGACAGAGGGTGGATTTACAGTTTCATTCGGCCTATCAGTGGTTTTCGTTTGTGAAACTTTTTTATTCACTGTTGCAATTTTTTTTACCAGATAATACTAATAAGCTAATGTTCACACCAAACACTTGAATAACTGGCTTTTAAATGGATAGTTCACCCAAAAACGAAATTATGTTTATCTGCTTACCCCCAGAGCATATAATATGTAGGTGTGTTTGTTTCTTCAGTAGAACACAAATGAAGATTTTTAACTCCAACCGTTGCAGTGTGATAGTCGTATAATGATGTCAATGGGGATATTTTAGAGTATGGGAGCAATGAGAGTAAAAACACATAGACATATGAATCCTTATTAAACCATGCGGCTCGTGGCGACACATTGATGTCTTAAGACACGAAACGATCAGTTTCTGCGAGAAACCCAACAGTATTTATGTTATTTTTTACCTCTTATCAGACGAATGTCATCTAGTTTTCTCAGAGCCATAACTTCTGGCGAATAAGGTCAAAATACTAGCGCGATCAAAGATATATATACGTAGATGCCTCATTCGACTGATCCGCGCAGGCACTAATGAGGAATCTATGTAAATATCTATGATTGGGCCGGTATTTTGCATGTATTTTGACCTTGTTCACCGGAAGTGATGGCGCGGGGACGGCTGATGCAAAGCCATAGAAAAAAAAAAAAAAAATTTAAATATGGATATTTTTCTTACACAAATGCATCGATTCGCTTCAGAAGGCCTTTATTAACACCCCGGAGCCGCGTGGAGCACGTTATTTGATGGACAGATGCATTTTTTTATGGAACAGAGCAACTATTACTGCTATTATAATGCTTGGATTAGCCAGAACATTTTTAAGATAACTCAACTCAATTTTTAAGATAACTTAAGATTTTATTCGTCTGTAAGGAGAATGTCATAAACACCTCGGATGACTTGAGGGTGAGTAAATCATGGGCTAATTTTCATTTTTGGGTGAACTATCCCTTTAAATAGCCTAATGCCAAAGCAAATGTAATTTTTATTGACGCGGTGAAAAATAATGTGTCAACCAATTTTAGAATTCATTTTTAATTAAACAAATGTTACTAGTGAACAACAACAACAAAAACTCATGTACTATCGTGAATTTAATTTAATTTTTATTTTTTGGGTGCTACTGGGTAATAGTACACCACTTATTTTTTTTTTTTAGGACTACACCACTGGTGCCAATAATTGTGACCAACATGCATTGGAGAACAAAACAAATCATAATGCGAGTTTCCCCCCACTTTCAATTATCTTACTTCAATGAAAGGTAAGAACTTTCTGATTTTTTTTTAATGAAGAATCAAAAGGATAAACAATGCAGATTTATTTTCACAGCAGCCTTTGCTCATATTTACCAAGGGGGCCAATAATTCTGACTGCATATAACACTATATGAGCCATAAAAGCCTGGTGCATCAAATATGATAGTAAAAAGATTTAGATTTTGTCTGAATGTTCAATAAACTCTTGCATTTCCAAACAGGCGAGAATATTAAGCGGCCTGTCATTTCTGTGCTAGTTGCAGTGTTTACTGTACATTATTCTCCAGTGTAGTTCACTCGTGTTAAAATTCACAGCTGCGATGTACTGGAGGCCTTTCCAGCTTTGATCAAACCCATTTTCTTTGACACTCGTATTTGAACAGTTGAAGCTCATGTTTTTATAATTTCATCTTCTGGTTTGTAGAGATGTAGCTCCCGTTGAAAATATTAGGCGAGTCTGCCAAATGGTGTACGGTCTTCTGATCTTTTAGTCTGATTTTAATGGCACAGCAGTTTGTTTTATGAATCTGCTGCAATGTAATACAGCCCTGGCAAATAAATAGTGGAGCAGCACAAATTATATTGGACAGCACAGCAAACCCATAACCAGTGAGCAAATGATGTTACACAATTCGCAAGTAAAAAAGGTTACCCGGTCATAACAGGGGTCATGTACTGAAACATGAGGAAAAAGAAAAAGAGTTGAATATTGTGCGCCCTTAGACATGGAGCAGTCCTTGCGGATCGCATTCCTCACAAAAACACATTTTCCAGTAAAAAGCATCTATATATACTTAAAATGATTTGAAGATGAAACGTTGGGGAGAGAGACACACGCTGCAGACCTTTGGCTATGACAGTAAAATATCGCTCTGAGCAAAGTGCAAACACTTTACGAGATCCAAATATCAAAGGTGACAGATTTCAAGGATTTCAATGTCACTTACCACTAGAGTTCTGGGAATTGTTGACGTCTGCACGACTGGACTGGCCTGACTGGCTAGACATTTTCCCTTCCATTTTAAGGCCATAAGTTCCTTCTGCAATGCAAAAATCAAAGCAATACATATCAGTCAAAGCTGAGAAATAACTAAATGCTCGTTTCGTCGTCCTTAGTGCATCACTCAAAATAAAACAGGCACTTTTCCATGAAGAGAGAACCTTAAAGTAATTTCTCTTTGATTTATGGGAATTGTAAGTTGATCAATAACTTTTTTTTTTTTCTTTTTTCTTTTTTGGCAAGCTGAATGTAAATCTCAAAAGATTTCATTATAATATATTAGATGTTTTACCAGTGCTTGATTTATGGAGGGCTCCTACAATTGTGAGATTGATTTTTTTCCCCCTCCTGTCTGCTGCCTTTCACATTTCAGGATAGTTGAAGGGTTTACAACTCTGTGTTCTTGTGGTTCCATCAGTTAGAAAGAGCTGTCATCTTCCTACAGCTCTAGAGCGATCAGGTCACATGACAATGACGCTCGAATAAAGAGAAACACATAAAGTTTGATGTCCAGAACGGAGTACCCATGAACAAAGATGTCAGTGCACCAGGAATGATGTATAAGGGGGTTTTCACACCTGAAAGTCCGCACCAGGGTCCGAACCGAAGTTCATGTTTTGATTTTGGTTTGGTTTGACATTGGAATTATGCGAGCGTACTAAAGAACTTTACATTGTCAGCAGCCATATCACCCTTACCCCTTTTCCACCAAGGCAGTGCTAGAGCTAGATCGGAGCCAGAGCCTAGTGTCAAATCGGTTCTTTGTGTTTCCACACCCAAAGCCCCAGCTCCGAGCCAGGAAAAGTGGTTCTTAAGTAGCACCAAAACATTGCTGGGCTAGAACAGGGCTAGAAGTAAGAACCGATTACGTCAGGCGCTGGGGGCGGGGTCAACAAGACCAACACAAACTGGAGATCTGCCATTGTTGAAATAGCAGCTAATGGAGCTAACAGCTGCTGCTCGTTTGTAATCTCCGTCTGTACAAATTACAGCGAACTGCATGAATGCGTTGGATTCGCTGTGTTTTCGTTGTGTTTTGATGCCGATGTAGTAGGCTTGCTACGATAGTCGTGTTGCCGGTGTTACCGGTGTCCAGACTCAACACCGGTTACATCACTTGACCACCGTGGCACCGCCCACCGTCTTTTTGATTTTTTTTTTTATAGTAATAAAATAATTTAGTTCATTTAGAGAACAGACAATACAAATAAAAACTGAACGTGTCTGCTTAATAAAGCAGGATCCGACCGTGAGTCTCGGCAGGAGTCATTCATCAGATTTAAGAGTGAGGAGATGATCGCGGAAGATTTGGTTTCAAAGCGAAACGTAAAAGCGCCTATTTAAGGGAGTTTGTCATTTGTTTTGTTGTTGTGTTTTTCATTAAAAATAATAGGCTAATGAACCCACAATTCAAGCAACCCGCAGCCGAATTGGCGCTAATTAAAAACCGAAAGTAAAATGTGCACGGCCGCACAGAGCGCGCATTGTTTACTTTCGCCTGGCTCCGCAGTGCGAGCCTCCGCGCTACGCTGCTGTGCGGATTTATTTTTGCCACGCGCACCCTCACGCTCGTGCGGGCGCGTCGAGTATAAACGAGGCTTTACTGACGAACTAACAGTGTGCATTCATGGCGTGCATCTCAATCATAGACTGATCAATGCTTGATCAGTGCCCTGACTACTGAACTAGGGAACTGATTGAGACGCGCCCATGGCCTAACAGAGCGCGCATTTACAGACGAGCTGTCATTCACGGTGTGTGTGCACTGGCGCGTTTTCAGTTCAGAGCGGTCGTGTGCATGTTACTTTCGGTTAGATAGAATTAGTGATTTAAAAGCCTCCGCCGGTGATACCGGTATAACCGGTGTTGTCACACATCAATTAACCGGTGGGAAAATTTCCTCACCGTCACATCCCTACGATGTAGGATCGTAAAGCCATGTGAATCAATAGTAACGCAACATTTGTTGATGGAAGGCTTCGCAGCGGTGCTGTGCAGACCGATCGCCGTATGATAACGAGTCCAGCAAGAGCATATGACTCCTTATGCTTTTGATTTGCTCGTGCGTTTTATTAATATCATACGTCGATTGGTCTGCGCAGCGCCGATGCATCTCGAACAAGCCTGGTGTGTTAGTGTTTCCCGCTGCCCAGGGTTGCCAGGTTTTCACAACAAAACCCGCACAATTGCTACTCAAAACAAGCCCAATTGCGTTTCAGGGGGGCTTCCCCGGTAAAAATCACATTTGGGGGTAAAATATGTGTTTTTTTTGGCATGGCTGCCTACTAAAATTCGCATTCCCGGGGCTAAATATCACATAATTGGGGTCGCCTCAACCCGCGGACATGAAAAACAGCCCGCGGCAACAGTGATGAAGTAGCCGGACTTGGCAACACTGCCGCTGCCTCGCTAGCGTTTCTGAGAAAGATGAGACGTATACAGTGACGTAAGACATGGCTCCGTTGTGGCTCTCAGCATGTGGAAAAGCAAACGGTTCTTAGAAGGCTCCTCAGTCGAACCAACTATGAACTAACTCTAGCACTGCCTTGGTGGAAAAGGGGTACCTGTAGCCCAAGACTGGTTTCCCACTGAAGCTAAGCAGGACTGAGCCTGGTCAGTCCCTGGATGGGAGACCAACTGGGAAAACTAGGATGCTGCTGGAAGAGGTGTTAGTGAGGCCAGCAGGGGGCGCTCACCCTGTGGTCTGTGTGGGTCCTAACACCCCAGTATAGTGATGGGGACACGATACTGTAACAAGCACCGTCCTTTGGATGAGACATTAAACCGAGGTCCTGACTCTCTGTGGTCATTAAAAATCCCAGGATGTCCTTCGATAAAGAGTAGGGATGTACTACTGGCCACATTTGCCCATTGGCCCTTACCAATCATGCCCTCCTAATCATCCCCATCCATTGAATTGGCTTGATTTCTCTCTCTCCACCCCACCTATAGCTGGTGTGTGGTGAGCGCACCGGCGTCGTTGTACTGTGGATGCCGTCACATTATCCAAGTGGATGCTGCACACTGGTGGTGGTTGAGGAGAGACCCCTGACATAGTAGTAAAGCGATTTGGGTGTACAGTAGTACATATGAAAGTGCTATATAAATGCCTCATTGATTCATGACACACTTGCGTCCTGTCGTCATCATCTATGTGGGCTGCATCTTGACATTGATTGGTTTGTAAACGGACGTGTGTCAGTGTCTTTGACAAGAATGAATGAACAGATGCCACTAGTGAACTTTGCGCATTGCTTGACCAATTCATTTTCGTTTTGTTTTAAAGTGGACATTTCAAGCTTTCTATACACATATTTCTCATGTCTGTGAGGCAAGAAGCCTATACGCTGAGTTTGGGTTTATTTGAGACGCGCTCCAGTCCATGTGCAAAGCATGTGATCGCCTCCATGTCACGATTGTTGTCTGCTATAGACTATTTGCTTCTTATTTATTAAAACCAGGCAATTGTCTGATTAAACGTTGATTAAAAGTAAGATACAATTTATACAAAACGAAATTTACTTTAAAAGGTCCCATGGCGTGGATTTTTTTATTTTATAATGTTTCCTGAGGTGCACTTATATTGCTAGTATGGTTTTTACATTAAAATGTAAAAATTGTGTCGTAATTTAGAAATGAAAAGCATTTTTTCTATACTGATATTAGCCCTCTGGCTTGAATGCTCTGATTCAAGGGGCGGGTCTGATGTGAGACTTCAGTGAAAACGCCCACTGTTGTGATTGGTCTACTCTTCTCTGATTGGTCAGATGGCCCAGTCTGTTGTGATTGGCTCACATCTTTGCATTTGAAATGAGTATTAGATTATTTGTATCCAGCCTCTGATGGAGACTTCAGATGCCCCTGTGATGAGACGACTCGACGCCTGTGAAGAGACGACTCAACGCCAGCGTTGTTATGGCCTAAAATAATACATGATTGATTAACTTATCCTAACATTTTTTCTTTAACATTCTCTTTTCTAACATTTTTCAATGTACATTTATGAAATGCACTTTCTGTGAAGCTGCTTTGAAACAATGTATATTGTGAAAAGCGCTATACAAATAAATTTGAATTGAATTGAATTGAATTATGTGGCAGAACCCCTCTCGAATACTTTTACTACGTTTTTTTACCATTACAGCTGTCGAGATGAACGAATCAAAGTCAAAGTGTTGATTATAGCATTATTTTTAAATCTTTTCCCATCACATGAAAGGCTGCAGTGATGAGCATTGAGTACACAGACGGTCTATTGATCGAGTAAATGCAGTGATCTCGTCATTACAATGCTATTTCTCTCGCAAAATGCTTTCACCACAACTATCAGCAAACACGACATCGATATGAATACAGTAAGAGCTTCGTTGTGCAGCATAAAATCACAGAAAGTATTTTTATTTAGTTCCAATTCAATATTATAATCTTATCGGTTAACGGTTAATATTCGGATAATTAGCGGCGGATGTTGGTTGGGAAAATTAACCGAAATGAGCGTCCCTAGTTCAGGAGCATTGTTGGCGTGTTTCTATTTTGAGGAACTGAAAACGACTGCACCATTGACAAAAAAAAAAAAAAAAAAAAAAAAAAAACTGTTCTAGAGTCCGAACCTATTCTGCAGTATTTTTGTGTTATTTAAAGGGTATGTTATTAATATGAGCCTATAGGCGATTGCACAACATGCGTGAACTCTCTTTATAAGTTTTCCTCTCTGGAGAAGCGTTCAGTCTTTCCGTTCACATGTAAATAGCGAATCCTCTCATTGTGCGAGCACAACTGGCTTTTAAAGGGAATGGGAGATGAGACTCTGATTGGTTTTAGGGTTGGGCGATGTCCCCTAAATTGGCAGTTGACGATGTTTACAGTAGGGGTGCACCGATCCGACTTTTTCAGTCCCGATACCGATACCGATGCCTGGGCTTTGTGTATCTGTCGATACCCGATACCGATCCGATATATTGTTGAATTAATAATAAACTGTATATCTTCCACCTTATACCTTCCTTGAAGAGACTAAAGGCACCAGACTTTACTAACTAAACATAACTAAGACAAAATAACAGATGTATGTAAGGTGTTGAATTCTTATTTATTTAAAAAACAATTGTGCATTCAAATCTAAAATAGAATGTAATCTAACTTCTTTAAATAAATAAAATGTAGCAGTGGAAACAAAAAACAGTGTATTGGTCAAACATACAATAGTAATCTGACAGTTACCAAACATTTTTTACACTACAGATAATTGTTTTGGTATATAATCATATCAATATTAAAAAATAGCATTACAAATTAACATAGTCTAATTTTCTACCAAATGCAATTTAATAAAAATTTTCAGCTAGCTAATAACAACTTTGTTCTGGTTTCACCTCACTCCAGATTAAATGATTGTAGGCTAGGCCTTTTTATTTTACTACACATTGTCAACAGAAATAAGATGAAATACTGTTGATAATTAAAAATAATTCTTACTACCCACTCTTGCTAAAATGGGTAAGCACACTTGTGTTCTCATTTCAGTTGCGTTCTGAGTAAATTAATAAACTGAGTTCATGAGTTCAGTGTTGGACAGATCAGTTGTTCTGGCCAGTCGTTAAAATGATTCGGTTCAAAGGAGTCATTAGGTCACGAATCGGACATTAGCAGACGCGTTGTGTGCGAATCCCGTCTGTTAGAACATCGCGAAAGATGTCAACACACAGAAAACACTTCATAACTGGATATAATTTGTCTCCCGCTTATTGAAAGTATGCTTTATGTCAGCTGGTCAGAGAAGAGTCAATGTTTTTTGAGCGCAATTCACACCCAGTGATAATTCAAGGACAAAATTGCCGAATGTGTCACGTGCAACATGGTTTCGGTCTTCCGAGCTTTTGATTTGGATTAATATGTGAAATATGAGAGCAAACACTGATTATTTTGAAGACCCAGAGAGCGCGCGCGGGGGAGGAGCTCTCAGATCGGTCTCTCTGTCACTCAGTCACAAGCGCAGCATCTGTTCTACATCACTCGTAAATCACAATAACTCATCAAATTAGGCTTTGGCCGTCAAAAAAATGTCAATGCAGGAAAGACCCTTACTTTGCAGTAATACCCTCGAAACAGCGACGAACTAGTTGGCGTGGCAAGCGTGAAATATCTCCTCCACACAGCCGAATCTCTGGCTCGCTCCCTTCTAGCATGCGACACACGTGAAGCTGACGAATGACGTAGGTTCTGCTGCGACGGAAAAAAACACCTGGATCGGCTTGTGGATCTGTTAATTTTTCCGATCCCCGATCCAGCTATTTTGTCAGTATCGCGGCCGATATCCGATCCTAATATCGGATCGGTGCACCCCTAGTTTACAGTAGTAAAACATTGTGATGGTCGATGATATCGTCGTTTGGTTGGGGGGGGGGGGGGGGGTACTATATCTCTTTACATGAATACTATTTTCTACTTAAAACTATAATGTCGTTATTTTTACTAACCCAAATAATGACTCATCCGCTAGGTTGCACGTGAGGGGGAAAAATAGCTTCCTTCCACTTAAGAGTTGAGCTCTTTATATTTTAATATATCGCTTTACATAAATACTATTTTCTACTTTTAAAAATTAATTTAGTTATTTTACTAACCCAGTGTTTTGTATGTGAATGCTGTTTCACGTGAATATTACCACAGGAGTGAAGCACAAAGCTTTGTTTAGCCTAGAAAGGAAATAATGGTCAGAGAGCTCTTTTTCATTCTGTTTTGCGATCTGGATCTGGTCACTCGATTTTCCGTGAATTTTAACAATAGGTCTAGTCCATTTTATCCCAATGGACATGGACATCTCGTTTCTTTTCCCAAATCTTCACTCACGTCGCATCCATTTCCGCAGGGGATTATAAACGTTTCTTCCTTTCGTTTGCTTATAAGTAAGTCTATAATAACTATTCACATCCTTTACTGTGGGAAAGTATAAAAAACACTGTGGGACGAATACTTTTTTACTTCAAATTGTATTTAATCACAGTTTTTTCTTGTTATTAAACTTGGTAAGGCGCGTCAAGTTTGGTTTATTTGAATAGCGCATTTCACACACACGCCGGTGATTTTAGTTTCGTTTTCTCTGGCAGTGAATAATCAAACATTGCCTAAATGTCTTGACCTTGTGGAAGATAAAATCCGCTCTTCAGACCTTTTACAAACAGTGTTGCCTTGCAACATCAGGAGAAAACATGAAGATGAAGATATTCGAGAAGGTGTCTATCCAGCTTGTGTCCCACATTCCTCTCAAAGCGCAGAGCGGTATATGACGCATCTTTGCGGGGAAATAGTATGAATCAAATATTTTTCTAACTAATATTTTATTTTCTTATATTCTTGAGGTAACCATTATTTTCTGAAAATCCTTTAAATGTTTTATAGGCTGTGTTGTTTCACTGATGGAAGTGCTAAAATAAACGATATCGTCCATCGGCACAACCCTAATTGGTTTATTGCACGTTACACCCAAAACACACTCGTGACTTATTAAGAGACGAGGGACAACCCTTTTGGACCATGCGCCGGGCATGGCGACCATATTTTCCGTCGTTAAACTAGCAAAAGTAAGTTCAGATCGTGATTTTGCACATGTAAGATAAGGCGATCATCAACATTAAACAGCATATAAATCATAACTGGCTAATGTTACTGAATGAAATGTCGCCCCAGGACGAGCTCTAGGACTGTGAAGCTTTGGGGTGTTGATGGACTACATCTACTCCATCTGTGTTTGATCATCGCTCTGAATCCCATCTGGATGGAGTCTTTGACAAAAACATGATTTTTGCTCAAAATGTGCCTTTTTTTCAAGAGTTGATCAAAAAAGAAAGCATGAAGCTAGAATAAAACGGGTGTTTTTGTTTAAAAGCAGCGGCTCTGTCCTTTCTTTTGATATATTGCATGTTCAGATATTAATACAATGACTATATCAATAATAGAGAAATGTTTCCTATGCATAAGATTAATCACCCAGCATGTCTCATTGACAATCAAATCACAAGCATTCATCAATTTACCAATAAAAAACATGCTTTACCAAAATCAGCAATTCGCATCTCCCTGCAAAACTCGTTCGAATTTCTAAAGCTCATTTAGAATAATCAGTCATTTTTGAAGCAAATTGAAATTTAATTCTGGTAGCGTCACTACAGTCTCCCTGACCCATTTCTATATTCTCACCATACTTTAAATAGCTTTCAATGTCAAACTCCTCAACGCAGGACTAAGAGATAAATGAGAGGAGAGACGAAGGACGGAGATAATAAGAAAGACTTTGCAGTGAACACCTCAGCCGAACGCAATAACGATTTGAGATCCTGTGAGGTTTATTGCAGACAGATTGGGTAGTTTTACAGCAGAAATTATGATCTCGGTATATTACGTTTCCCAGTCGTTTCGTGAACAAGCTTCCACAACCTCTACGTCTAATCTATAACATCTACAATTCATCCATTTACTGCCATAAACAACAACACAAACACTGGCGATGAAGTGAGGACTTACTCATCGGAGCGTGAAGAGCCACGTGCTCCTGATAGGGGTTGAAGTATTTGTACTGTTTCCCACAATACTCGCACGTGTAACTTCCTGTTTCTTCAAAACACAAAATACAGTGATTAGTCAACACGCATTAACTAGGCAAAGACGCATTACCACAGACGTAATGCTTCTGAGATCCATTTATTCCACTCAAGCCATGATCATCTGTCATCATTTACTCACCCTCATGTCAATCCAAACATGCATGACTTACTTTCTGCAGAGGAATGTGTTTGTCCATACTATGAAAGTCAATAGGGTCCAAATCTACATTGGAACCCATTGGAGAAAAAACAAAATCTTATTCAAATAACAAATAGTAATTGAGATTTGCAATGACATGAGGGTGAGAATATAATGACAGAAATATAATTTTTTTCAGTGCACCGTTCCTTTAAGCCAGCGGTTCTCAACCAAGTGGACCTCAAGATAACTTAATGATTTAAAAAAAGCATATCGATCTACTATTTAAGCTGCTTCCAGCAGTATCTGCTTCATGTTAGCGTGTTAACAACATGTTAATTAATGATAACAGCATGCTAATTACGCAAGCAAAATGCTAATTCATGCTAGCAACATGCTAACCAATGTTAGCAATGTGAACAATCATGCTAGTAACATGTTAATGTTAACAGCATGCTAATTATGCTAGTAAAATGATAATACATGCTGTTACATGCTAATTCATGCAAGCGATGTGTTAATTCATGTTAACAACATGTTAATTCATATTAGCAAAATGCTAATTCCTGATAGCAAAATTTTAAAGCATGCTAGTAACGCTAGCAACATGCTAATGCACACTAGCAGTGTGTTAGTCATGCTAGCTACATGATATCAAATTATTAAATAATATTAACATGTTAAAAAATGCTAGCAATGTGCTAAATCATGCTAACAAAATGGCAATCATGATAACCTCTAATCATGATATTAACAACATGTGGAAAACATGTTAGCAAATGTATTAAAACACGCTAGTGAAATGTTAACAACATGTTAATAATGGTAAAATGTGTTAATGTCTTAAAACATGCTAGCAACATGTTATCAATGTGCTAATGCCAACTACATGCTATCAAAGTGTTGAATCATGATAATATGGTAAAACATGACAACAATGTGCTAAATAATGCTAACATGTCAACATGTTAAAATGTGTTAAAACATGTTAACAAATGTGTTAAAACATGCTAGTAACATGCTAGCAACATGTTATCCATGCTATCAAAATGGTAAAACAATGTGTTAAACATGTTAGCAAAGTGCTAATCATGCTAGCTACATGATATCAAAGTATTAAATCATGTTAACATGATAAAACATGCTAGCAATGTGGTAAATAATGTTAGCAACATGCTTAAACATGCTAGTAATATACTACTGTAATTCATGTTTGAACATGTCAACGTGTTAAATCATTCTAACATGTTAGCAAAGTGTTAAAACACGCTAGTAACATGCAAATTATATGTTAATAACAACCTACTAATCATGTTAGCAGCATGCCCAAACATGTTAGAAACGTGTTAACCATGCTAGTAACATGTTAATTGTGCTAGCACAATGTTAACAACATGGTAAAAAATGCTAGTAACATGTTAAATAATGCTAACAACATGCTAATCATGCTAGCAACATGGTAAAACGTTATCATTGTTACATTTTGTTAGTAAAATGCTAAAACGTGCTAATAAGTACAACATTTTTCAAAAATCCTTATTCATAATCGCATACAACTAGAAAAGTAATGTAAATTAAATTGATTGGTTAAAAAGATTGGGAACCTTGAAAAGCGTTCAGATCTTAAAACTTTTGCAATTCTGGGATTTAATGTACAGAAAGTAGCCGTGACGGGACTTCAAATATTGCTGAGGACGATGTGGATGCCTTGGAGTCAAAAAGGTTGAGAGCCACTGCCTTAAGATGAAAATTCACAACCATAATCCTACATTCATTTTCTTGATTGCAGCATATTTTAGCACTTCGGGAGCAAAATCAACCGTATAAATCACGATTAGCACATCTGGGTTTTGAATATAACCCGGTTCCCTGAATGTAGAACTGATGCGGTGGAAGCTCCGCCCAGAAGCGATGACTTCTGTCAGCCTGAATAGAACCACAGTCATTTATTGGCTGATTGTGCTTAAGCTCCGCCCTTATGTGCATATAAACGAAGGATCAGTGTCATGCAAATCAGATTTTCAGCTGAAGGAGCTACTCAAATCATTCTGCAGCATCTCATAACTTCTTTCAGGGATCTGGGGTTACGTTCATAAACCAGACATTCTCTTTCAGATCAGTCACTTCAACGCAGCATCAGCAGCTTATCCGTTATCCATGAAATCAAAAATTTACAATTCTTTTTTTATTTTTATGGAATATTGCAGTATTTATCATAAAAGATTTATCCGTGCATCATGTGCCCTCATAATCTTGAATCAGAATATCTTCCCCTCTCCTCTACCATATCTATCCTCTTCTCTGATGATGAGGGCGGGGCAACCTGTCACTCACATGAGATCCACCAATAGCAGACCACCACCATCCAATCAATTCCCCACGGACAAAATCAAGCCCCGCCCTACATTACTTCCTGTTGTATATACAACTCATAATAAGGAGGAAAAGACCATCGTAACTTCTGTTTCATGCTGACTTTAAAAGTGCCATGAACTGGCATTTAAAAAAATGTTTATACTGTTGTCTGAGGTCAACTTATGACGTTCGGGTGGTTTTTACATTCAGAAACATCGTAATGAATAAGTAATAGGCTATTTTCTGCCATGGTTTTGAGGCTCTCTGAACCTGAAACGGTCGGTTTTGATGGACGTGCCGCACTGAAGACTTGGAAGTAAATGCCCACGGCTAGGATTGGATAAGATTTGCATATTTAATGAGTTTCATCTCCCCTCAGCACATGTGTGGATTGTTTTGAAAGCATCTGGGGAAATCGCGAAATATCTTTATCAAACAAACACAAAGATTCATCTCTCATTCACCCGCGATTGATTGGAATGTTGTCGCCCGATCAGTGAATATAACCGCGAACCGCACACACACACGTATTTCACTAATTAAAGGTCCTGTTCTTCGTTATCCCATTTTTCAAACTTTAGTTAGTGTGTAATGTTGCTGTTAGAGCATAAATAATACCTGTAAAATTATAAAGCTCAAAGTTCAATGCCAAGCGAGATATTTTATTTAACAGAAGTTCCCTTTCAAAGCCTGCAGTGAACGGCCGGTTTGGACTACATCCTGGTACATCCTGCTTTAATGACGTCAATAGAACAGTTTGTTGACTAACCTCCGCCCACAAGAATACGTGAAAAAGGGGGCGTGGTCTTGTTGCTCTCCCACGTGGAGAAGAGGAAGTGTTGCGTTTGTAGAGTGTGTTTGTCGCCATGGCGTCGAGACGCTGTTATTTTCATCCCGGAGTCAAATCACCTTTGTTTGGCCTTCAGGGACGCTGTACTTTGAGCGCATGCATCTCCCCGTTATGGTAAGAGGCGTGACTTTTCCGGGCAACGAATCACAACACGGGAACCGCTGGCACAATCAGAACTCGTTACATATTTCTGAAGGAGGGACTTCATAGAATAAGGAAATCCTCAGGCCGTTTTTAGGACAGTGGAAACAGCGGTATACAGATAAGTAAATTGTGTGAAAAATACTTTTTTTTTACACGCGAAACATGAACACATGTTATATTGCACACTGCAAACACAATCAAAGCTTCAAAAAAACAGGAAAAACGGGACCTTTAAGATAGTCCGTCAGCAGGCTGAAAAACACATAGCCCCGGGGACGTTGGGCTTTTAAAAAAGTAAAGTCCAAGCCCTGGCCCATAACGTTACAAGTCCGAGTCTGATCACGAATGAACCAATAACAGCTTCTCCAGCCTGTGACCGCATGCTAAGTATGTAATCAATAGATATCAAACGATCTGTAACAATGCAAAACTAACACATATAAAAACATGTTTTACTCACATAAGTGTGTTGCACCATTCCTGTCGGTTCCAATATACACTCACCTAAAGGATTATTAGGAACACCTGTTCAATTTCTCATTAATGCAATTATCTAATCAACCAATCACATGGCAGTTGCTTCAATGCATTTAGGGGTGTGATCCTGGTCAAGACAATCTCCTGAACTCCAAACTGAATGTCAGAATGGGAAAGAAAGGTGATTTAAGCAATTTTGAGCGTGGCATGGTTGTTGGTGCCAGACGGGCCGGTCTGAGTATTTCACAATCTGCTCAGTTACTGGGATTGTCACGCACAACCATTTCTAGGGTTTACAAAGAATGGTGTGAAAAGGGAAACACATCCAGTATGCGGCAGTCCTGTGGGAGAAAATGCCTTGTTGATGCTAGAGGTCAGAGGAGAATGGGCCGACTGATTCAAGCTGATAGAAGAGCAACTTTGACTGAAATAACCACTCGTTACAACCGAGGTATGCAGCAAAGCATTTGCGAAGTAACAACACACACAACCTTGAGGCGGATGGGCTACAACAGCAGAAGACCCCACCGGGTACCACTCATCTCCACTACAAATAGGAAAAAGAGGCTACAATTTACACAAGCTCAGCAAAATTGGACAGTTGAAGACTGGAAAAATGTTGCCTGGTCTGATGAGTCTCGATTTCTGTTGAGACATTCAGATGGTAGAGTCAGAATTTGGCGTAAACAGAATGAGAACATGGATCCATCATGCCTTGTTACCACTGTGCAGGCTGGTGGTGGTGGTGTAATGGTGTGGGGGATGTTTTCTTGGCACACTTTAGGCCCCTTAGTGCCAATTGGGCATTGTTTAAATGCCACGGCCTACCTGAGCATTGTTTCTGACCATGTCCATCCCTTTATGACCACCATGTCCCCATCCTCTGATGGCTACTTCCAGCAGGATAATGCACCGTCACAAAGCTCCAATCATTTCAAATTGGTTTCTTGAACATGACAATGAGTTCACTGGACTAAAATGGCCCCCACAGTCACCAGATCTCAACCCAATAGAGCATCTTTGGGATGTGGTGGAACGGGAGCTTCGTGCCCTGGATGTGCATCCCACAAATCTCCATCAGCTGCAAGATGCTCTCCTATCAATATTCATTTCTAAAGAATGCTTTCAGCACCTTGTTGAATCAATGCCACGTAGAATTAAGGCAGTTCTGAAGGCGAAAGGGGGTCAAACACAGTATTAGTATGTGTTCCTAATAATCCTTTAGGTGAGTGTAGAAGGCACAGCATTGTGTTTTAATCTCAATATGTCTGCAAATCCAGTCTCGACCTGTGTCTTATTTACAAACGATTCCGCGGTGAAATGAAGCGAACCAACGCGCAATGTCTTACGCACGTGAGCTGGGGTAGCGCGACCCGTTTAGCTCCACGAGTCGGTGGGCGGGGCTTGAGGCGGCGTTTCTGCATCCTTTTATGTCAGAGGTCGACATATTCTGAGATCTCTCGCTTTCTGGACCTGGTGTCAATAAAAGCATTTCTTTGACGAACAAGGAAGTTTTCAGCTCTGAAACTTGCAGGATATTCTTATATCACGATGAACTTTAATATATCAAAGGCTCAAGGGAAAGTTGATTTCTCAATTCATCACCCCTTTAAAAGGTAGCATTGCATAGAGGTCTGCACAGGACCAAATTACTAAATTATTAATATGCACAAAAACTGTGGTGGAGCGGTTGTCATGCTGACGGCACAGCCCTGGTTATATGCACACTGGGGCTTAAGCGGTGTATGAAAATTAATTTGCATGATTCTCCACTGTAAAAAAATCCATCAAACAAACGCCAATTTAAAGGTTGACTGAACTATCAAAATGTAGAACTTGACATTATATAAAATATTAACTAAAGTCACTCTTTTGGCAAGTTTGAGCAACTTAAAATATTAAAAAGCAAGTGCATACATGTCAAGTTTGGTGGTGCGTGTCGAACTCACAGCATGCTCGGTTTGATCACTGTTGAATCACTTGAATTATTAGTATTTTTGGTCAAAGCTTGGGAATTTCGTTTTCTATTGTATTTAATTACACAATTTGTTACACTATCATGTAATATCAATGCTCAAAATTAAACCAACTTCTCATTCAGCCTTTGATATATAAAAGTTCATCGTGATAGAAGAATATTAGGGATGCACGATATTGGATTTTTGCCGATATCCGATTTGCCGATATTTTTAAACTCATTTTGGCCAATGCCGATAACGATACCGATATATGTTTATTTTTTCCCTTTGTTTGGAAACCACCATTTTGAGCAAAACCTGGTTTCAGATTTCCAAGGTCTCCTTACTAAAAGGATACTTGTTAAAGATAAATAAATGTTAGTAAAGTTCTTTTTATAATAGGGGTATATTAAAAGCGCTGAAAATAACAATAATAAAGTCAGTGATTTTTCACCTCAGACAGATGCAGTTTTAACCTAAATATTTTGTTTTTGGATGTAATGTTTGTGCAGATGAAGTGAGGGTGGCATGGCATCAGTTGATGCTGTCTTTAGCTTCAAATAAAAAAAATATAAAATTATTTTAGTGCTCCTTGGATTATTTTTCATCATCCATTTCATAACATTTTATTACAGATTAATAAACTGTATATAAAACTATTTAATTTACAAGTGTCATGCTTGTGCTTTGACATCATTACTGCTTTATTTATTCAGAAAAAGAAGTAACTTCTATTTATTTGTGTATTCTACTTTTCATTTTATTACTATAACAACAGCACCCCCACTAAATAGGCTATACATAATATTCTACCTGACGGGCACTAGGACCTGGAGGAGCTTCAGCTGCTGTGGAGGCTGCTGCACGCGCTAGAGAGTGGGGAGACACCATACATGCAATGCCCCGCCCACCGACTCGTGGAGCTCAACGGATCGCGCTACCGAGCAATAAACATGCCGAAGATAGCAAGATCTTGCGCTGTGCCTGGTTGTGGAAGAACACAGTCGCTGCAAAAGCTTCTAATATTAGGAATGTGTGGTTGAACATCATTTTTAATGAATATCAAGCTCACGTGTGCATGACGTTGCATGTTTGTTCGCTTCATTTCACCGCAGAATCATTTGTAAACAAGAGACAGGTTAAGACTAGGGTTGGGTACCGAAACCCAGTGCCAATATGTACCGGACCGAATCAGAACGCAGATTTCAGTGCCTCATTTCGGTGCCACTTAAATTCAAAAGTGCTTTCGCGCTTTGGCTGGTGCGATATATCCCAACTATTCAGTGTTTTCAACCACATGATGTTTGTTTTAGGTTTCAGACATTTAAATGCACATAATTACTAGCAAAAACACACACTGATGTCTAAGGAAGCGGCAATAACAATCCTTTCAGACAGTTATAACTTGACTATGTGTTTTATTCATATCAGATACACATTATAAAGTAACTATATAGTTTACTCTTCTCCCAGTTCAGCGGGCACCATACCCAACCCTAGTTAAGACTGGATTTGCAGACATATTGAGATTCAAACACAATGCTGTGCCTTCTATATAGGATCCGACAGGAACGGTCCAATACACACTTATGAGAGTAAAACATGTTTTTTTAATATGTGATAGTATTGCATTGTTACAGATCGTTTGATATCTACTTATGTTGCGGAAGTTTTAAACATGCTGATTTGTCTGCAGTGATGTTTTGCTGATGCACGTACTTTGTGTGTGTGTGTGTGCACGTGTGTATGCGTGTGTTAGTGATGCGCGGTTCACGGATATATCCACCGATCGGGCGGGCCAAGATATAAAAAAATAACATTCATATTAATTGCGGGTGGATGAGAGATAAATCATTGTGTTTGTTTGATAAAGACATTTTGCGAGCCCTGTGGGCGGATTCCAGTTGCCGTTTCTCCACATTGGAAGTTTTCAAAACAGTTCCCCACGTGTACTGACGGGGGAGCCGAAACTCATTATTATGCAAATCTGTTATCCAATCATAGCAGTGGGCGTTTACTTCCAAGTCTTCAGTGCGGCACGCCCATAAAAACAGAGCGTTCCAGGAGAGAGACACAAAACCAGGGTAGAAAATAGCCAATAACGTATTCATTATAATGTTTTTGAATGTAAAAACCACGCCAACGTCATAAGTTGACCTCAGACAACAGTATAAAAAAATAAAAAAGGCAGTTCATGACCCCTTTAACTTCAAATGCAAGCTGATTAAATGTGGATTTGCAAGTTCATAGAACTGATACTGTGTTTGATGAAAGCGCAAAGCAGCTAGTATAAACTGAATTTTTTTTTTTCTTTGAAGCAGGTTTCTCAGGTTTCTGATTTTTGGCAGTGTATTTTGGTCATCAGAAGTCGTCACTCCCGGGTTGAGATCCCATAATGTCAGCTACTGATGCAGCATCAAAATGACAGACATGAAAGGGAACCACGAGCAACGGATTATAAGCACTCTTACTTGGTCCCATTTTCTGGTAGGATTCAGTCTCCTCTTTTAGGTCTTCCACAGGTATCACATGGTCATATGGATCTGAACAACACAACAAAAAGAGGATGAAAATTAGTGAAGGTAAGGTGTTTAAGATCTGTAAAGATGACAAAAGTACTGCTTCTCCCAATTTCATGCCAATGTAAAAACAGTATTTACAGAAAACAAGTGCAGGGGAAGATGAGACGAGGATAATGCATCAATAGCATCGCAAACGCCATCTTAGAAAATCCATCTTTCATAAAAATGTCACTGGTTTTATTGCCCCTGGAGTTACTACCCTTGCTTCATTAGGGAAAGAAAATAATAAAAGACAAAGAATTTATGATCAGTAATTCATGTCAAGATGTTTATACATATTTACAATCAGCTTTTATGGGGGAAAATGTTTTGTTGGATAAAGGTCAACAAAGTTTGCTACTGTTGAGTTCCACTGAAAATTTACAAAAAGAGAGCTTACTTCATATTTTCCTCTTTAAATTGAGACTTTTTTCCACAAATATTGTCCAAAGTATGACCTGAAACTTGGTCAATGGTCAGTACTCAACCTCCAGAAAATGTTTGACTGTCAACCAAAACGTGTTTGAGATGAAAAATATATTATTTCGAGCTGTTTTATTGTTTCTGCATTTTATTAGCCTAGAAATCTAGACGCACCCTAGCGGCAGCAAATCTAATTTGCAGCCAGGGTCATCTAGCAACTCTCCGTTGGCTTGCGAGCTGGAAAAACCAAACTCTGCTCAGGCCAATCACATCATGTATAGAGTCGGTGGGCGGGGTTTAACATAAAGACGGCAGAGTTAACGTGGTTCCGTGTGATACTCGTAAACAGAAGCTGGCGAACGGCGGTCTTTCAAATCGGCTTTGGCTGCAACTCTGGAAGACCTGGAGTTAAGCTTTTCTTTGAGAAAAGAACAAAGAACGGCACTGAAGTCATTCTTAAGAAAGGAAGACGTGTTCGGAGATTTGCTGACCGGATACGGTGAAAGTTTAATCCATCAACTAGCTCCGCTTCACCTTCTTCGATTGGCTATTGCGTGCAGAGGGAATCTGAAATCCCGCCCCTCGGATTGAGCCCTGCCAATGGTGTGGGTCTTGATGTGGGTCTGGCTTGTCAGGTTAGCATTTTTTTTCAAACTTTGCAATACGCTATAAATCCTCAAATTTTGTCAGTAGCTATGTTCCCATCCAAAATTGCGAATATAATTTATGCGCAAAATGCAATATCGCATAAAACATTTGCGAATAAAGCACCGTTTCCATCCAGTGAGTCGAAGAGAACATAATCGTCACTTCCTGATAAACTACCGCAAAAAAATCACTAAGAAACATAGGAGACGCCACCATATATAATAATTTTCGTATATAATAAATTATTTGCGTCTCAGAGAAACTCATGCGTCTCAATAAACGTGTTGTCATGCTTTCAGGGGCAGACGCTGCTGTTTGGGAACGCAGTCATGTAAGACGGTTCTAGGAGGGAAATATACAGAGTAGGGATGCAAAAATACAGTTAGTCCACGGTTCAATACATACCTCGGTTTTTAACCACGTTTTCAGTTTGAAGGATTGTATATCACATGATTTTTCGCACATGCCCACGACATTCATAGCATATGGTAGAACTCCTCATTCTGAGCATCTTTACCTCCAGGACCACCAATGTCAATCGAATCGTCCATTAAATATCGGAAAATTACTTCAAAAAACCTACTTTTGCCAACTGGCCCTCAGTTTTTGGCTCATGGCACAATTCTCTGGACTCTCTAGGTCAATAATTATCAAAGAAGTGTTGAACTTTGGCATTTGGATAGCTATAGCAGGGTCATTTAGAAAATAGGCATGGCCAAGTGTACGGAAAAGCCTATAATTCCTAAATGAAAACTTTGCGTCATTAGGTGAGCGCATGCGGCACATGATACTAAAGAAGCATGCAAACTCTTATGGAGATTGGGCCATAGGGGGGCTATAAGTATTAAAAAGCTTTAAAAAAACATATATTTCCAATGGTAAATGTTCTGCATTGGCTGTAAATGGTCTTTTCCAACCATGATTGAGATACAGGCTTGCTTAGTTAAACAATAACTTTTTATGCATGTGCTTAAAGGCCTTAAAGTGTTTGAGACCCTTTAATTGCTGCTTACAGCTATATTTCTTCATCTTCATCAGACTAGTAAGGGTCATTCTGTGTCAACTCAACCAGAGGTCCCCTGCTCAAATGTTTTATTTTGTTTATATTTTTTTTCTCTGTACAAAGACAAACATAAATAAGCTAAAATATGAAATATCACAGATGTATATTTAATGAGTAATCCACTATTTTGTAAAAGAGGGTCAAAATGACAATTTTCAGCTGAGATTTGGAGCCAAATTAGAGGGGCGTAAAAATGATTTTAGAAAGATGGCAGCACCATAATTTTATTTTCACACAGAGATTGGTAGCTCGATTAGTTAAATCTGTTGACTTCAGCAATCTTTGTCTTATTATATGCCAAAGGGGACCATTTAAAAATGGGAAAAAGCACGTATTGTGTTTTTTTTGCCTCAAGTTTGCATACCTGTAACTCAAGAAGTATTAAAGATATCTTAATATCCTTTTAGATTCTGGTTCTTAACAAACTTGTCTTTTGGTATCTTCACATTAAAGGCCCTATATGGTTCAATATCAGAGATATGGAGATCTTAATGTGGCTCCATGAGTAAATCGGTAAATTGTAAAATGCAACAAAGATTTGTCAACAGATTTTACTAATAGAGCTACCAATCTCTGTGTAAAACTAAAATAATGATGCTGCCATCTTTCTAAAGTCATTTTTACACCCCTCTAATTTGGCTCCAAATCTCAGCTGAAAATTGTTATTTTGACCCTCTTTTACAAAATAGTGGATTGCTCATTAAATATACATCTGTGACATTTAATATTTTGGCTTTCAACACCATTTATGTTTGTCTTTGTACAGAAACTTTTTTTACAAAATCAAAAATTTGAGCCAGGGAAGTTTCCGAAATGCATTTGATTCGACACGGAAAGACAAGCGATATAAATAAAGACTGATTATCTCGATTTCTGATTATTAAAGCATCTGAACTGCCAGGTTTGGGGTTGAATGTCAAAGTGTCTAGTCTTGTTCTAGGTCTGGGTTCTGGTCTATTTGGTCTTGACTACAACTCTGCCCTTAACCGTTTTTAACAGATATTTCTCAATAGGTTTTACAATGTACATGTAAAACTGGAACTAAATACTGAGACATTTCAAACAGTTGCAACAGCACCCATGTGCTTACTGACACAGTAAACCAAGAACTCAAACATAGTTTGGATACATTTAGGGGCCGATTCAGATACCGATATTTGTCACTTGCCCTCTTTTTTGAAATTTTGTCATTAAAATATAGTGTTTTAATCATGTTTTAAATCAGCAAAGTAAAAAAACAAACATACATTAACTTATAGCCCACTAGCTAGTTTATTGCTGCATTATCAAATAATTTCTAATGAACATAGACTGGATCCTTTTAACATTCAGCATTACATATAAATACAACCGAACAAAGATACGTTTGAAATAAACCTACATAAAAAGGACTGTGTAACAGTTTCCAGGTACAGAAATAAAGTAAACAAATGTTAAATAACCCTGCATATTCTTCATATTTTATTATTACATTGAGACGTAGCAAAATTCTACTGTCCCACATTAATATATTTCTGTCACAATTACTTTGTTAAACTGAACTTTGGGTTGCCGTGAAGACCTTCGAGTTCATGTGTGTGTGTTTATGATATGACGATAGATTTTGTCGAATGAAACGGTAAAATGCTCATGAAGTGACTGGAGATGCATTTATGTCCATATATATTGAGCCGGCAAAGGCTGAAAAACACCGGGAGTTTCAGTGTGTGTGAGGGAAATTAATGTCTGCGCCATTCATTCACACAGAGGCACACATGCAGGACTCATATTTAAACATCTTTTTGCGGCTTCATACTCGCAGACACTAGTATATATCGTGATTTGATTTAAAGCTACACTGTGTGATATTTTCCCCCATCTAGCGGTTAAAGGGTATATGACCATCCAGTGAATATTAGTTTCTGTTCCTCTCAATTCCGATTTCGTTTTAACTCCTACGGTGGCCGATTTAGTCCAAGATTAACATGGCTTCCAGTTCGACCTCGTCCACATTCGACACGGTGCCATCGAGTGTTAAAACGCGAAAGGCGAATCTTGAATTTACGGGTATGTCCCTCTTTGGCTGATGTACTTTCAAGATGGAGGGGCAACATGGCGACCCGCATTCGAACCCCTCGCCCGTATGTATTTTCAATGGCATATTATAAACTTACGAGAATACTTTATTACTTGAAAGAATTAAATATACATTAATGAGCACATATATTTTTAAAAAAACTAAGTGTTTTTAGCCAAGAGTAAACTAAAAAAGTTACACAGTGTAGCTTTAAGTGACTGACCAACGTTTTATTTATTCATTCATCTAAACTTTGACAAATTCCAGGACATTCTGTGTTAAGGTCCTTTCACACGGGCCGCAATTTTGACGTGTGAATAATTCGCACCATGGTTTTATTTTTTGATCAGCTGTTTGTGTTTTGAGTGCTTCCACACCGAACGCGAATGTGCTGCGGCAAAAAAACAACGTTTTTTAGCTTCAAATGTCGATTTTTTTTTAACCAAATCACAAAGGTGACGAAATGTCCAGTAGATTTCACCAGCTATTCAATCAACATGAAGGCCTGTACACACCGGGACGAATATCGCGCGCGCTTATCGCCAGCGTTTTTCGGTGCGTCTTGAGTGTTCACACCCACGCGATTTTCACTGGCAGTGTGCTAATATGCAAATTCAGTAGATGGCGCTCCCGGTACACAAGGTGGTGCTGCGGCACTTTACGCTTCTGACACTCGCTGCTTGTCACACACAAGAAGAAGAGAGACAGTATTTATGTGCTTGCCAAAACCACAGCCATATTATGTCTATGGCCAAAACCATTCACACACTTTTTGCTAACTGGCAGGCAGCATTAGCAGCTCATCTCATTTTTTGTCTACTAGCTACTACTTCTTCGTCGTATCAGTGTGTGCTCAGCAAACGCGTTTTGTGCTTGAGCGCCACCAAGTCGTGTTTTACTGTCACTTCAGCAGCTCCAGGCACGTGAACTAAAACACTGATGTCATTGGTCGGCCAGTTTTTAACATGCTGCATCAAAATAAAAAAAAAACCAACCGAGGCGTTTTTTTAAAAGGACGCTTTTACGCCTGCCGCTTTGCGCGTCGGTGTGCACACTCACATTGGCGCCTTTTGTTTTGTCACGAGGCGTTAAACATCAGTGATAAACGCGCGTGAAAATCGTCACGGTGTGAACAGGCCTTTAACCTTTGCCAGGTATCGCATTTCTCACAACACAAGATTACAGCTCCTGTGGAGCATATGCAAGTTGCTTTAGGCTACAGACCATGATAACATAACCAAACCCTTTGAGTTAAAACTTGATTTTTTTTCTAAACCTAATTGTGTCCGCGGCTATGGAAAGTGAATGTGTTTCCATCAGTACGACTGTGGCACTTAAATGTTTACATCAGGGCTTAAAAATGGAAAAAAATATCAATCGGTTCACTCCGAGCAGAATCGATATTATAGCGTTTCCGTTTTTGCGTTCCTCAATAAACATTACTGTTCCGAAAACGGTTTGATTTGAAAAAATACCAGTTAATAAAGTTATTTTAATTTAGCCTATACAAATATGTATAAATAGACTTATTTTTCACTCAATAATAATAATAATAATAATAATAATACGCATGGTAATTAAACTTGAATATTTATTTCATAACATTTTTAAAGCCACAACAGAAATACATGCATTAATTACAAAGCATAAACAGTGGACCTGTTTTAATGGAGCATTAGACCATCTAAAGTGGCCTCTTATGCCTATTCTTTTCAGAAGAGTGATAACATTCTTTGTACATCACTTTTTTTCAACACAACTTGTTTTAAAATTGCATGAATAAAGAATAAATAAACTGGATAACCGTTAATGCACCGTCAACTGGTAATTTCAAAGCAAACACTGCGCAACACGTCCTTGCATCACATAATCAAATTCAGTCAGCTAATAAAGCTTGATTATTTAATGCAATATACCATTTAATACGAAGCATCAACCGTCTATATAGAAAACATTGACCTGTCCTGTATTGGCAATCTGAAAGACTTTAGGAAAAATGTTTTATAGATGCTAGTAGCCTACTTGGATAGGCTTAAACGGAATCCACAAACTAGCCTAAATCAGTCTATTTGAGCTTAAAGTCCGTACTGCTTATTTAAACGTACGAAAAGAATGTCCTCCAATACCTGCGCTTTCATTGTAGACCTGAGCGGGGAAAGAAATGTACTTGAGGCATGTAAATGCGCGCTCTACACTGACTTGCGTAACCGGTAGATTCATAGATGATGGTGCGCGGGCATTTCACTCACGCTTGATCCGTCACATCACATGCTGTAGCTACTCTATTCATGATTGGTCACTGCCAAATTAAAATATTAAAAGAACGATAAAATAACGTTATTAACCGGTTAATGGCCATTTCAAATTAACGTTTCTGTTCAGAACGATTCAAATTGATTTTGATTTCGTTTTCGTTCCTCTTAAAATTTTGTTTGTTTCCGGTTTTCGTTTTCGTTCCTTGAACCGGTTCAGAGCCCTGGTTTACATAGTGACTCAACTGGAAACACAGCTGCTCCGGATTGATTGGTTCCTGAAGTGTGTGTGTGTGTGTCTCGTCAGATGCGGTGCTACTGTCTCTGGAGGAGCTCCTCAAATTATCCCATGGACATTTGAAAGTAAGTGCAGAACCGGCCATGATAAAGTGTACAAGATTATCATACTCCCCTTCAGACTCTCTGTTCTTTAAGGCTGGGTGCACCCAAAACCTTCTTTTTGGTCTTTTAAATAAAATGAAAAGCTCGTCTTCACTGGATGAGGAAGTGTCCGTGTTTTCTCAGCTGTCGCAGCGAATGTTTTGGAAATGTTGGAGCGCTGAAACGTCACAGACGTCGCAAATTCGTGTCGTGGCTAATGTGAATGTTTTAGACGCAAAAAATATTCACACGCAAAATATTAGTTTTTCCACTTCACTTTTTTATTACACGTCCGGTGTGAAGTAAATTCAATTTTTATTAATGGATTCTGACTGCGGTTTCAGCATAGCGGAAATTAATCCTTATGAAAGTTACAAAAGCTATTTAGTCAAGAGTAGTGAGCAATTTTTTGGGGTCTTTTGTTGTTTGATGAACAATAAAACGCAGACAGCAGCGCAGCAGGAATATTACATTATAATCTTGGATAATGCAGCAGACATTGCACAGCTCAGTGCCTTCACGCAGTTCATTAATAAACCATCGGTTTGTTATATCTAGGGATGCACGGTATACCGGTACTGGGAAAATACCGGTATACATTTTATTTCAAATGGTACAATATCATGATTTTGCTAATTTCGGTATATGCTGCTGTTCCGAAGTTCACCGCTAGGTGGCAGTGCGCTCCTCAAACTGACGTGAAACCGGAAAATGTGGCCCCAGAACGAAATTAATACAGCAGTTGAATCTCACTCAACACACCCAAAACTAATTAATAAAAAGAGTAGACGTGAAATTTGTAATTACTTTGCTTGTAAAACTGATGAAGAACCATCAAACCTTGCTAACCATCAGTCACTTGCCATTCCTATCTTGTACAAGATATTAAGAGATCGACAGGTGAGTGCATAAATCAAACAATCTTATCTCTTTTAACACTGATCAATGGACATACATAAGATTGTATCATTAAAATAACGAAATCTCCAGCGTTCGTTTCAACCAATGATGTTTAGATCTCATAATATTTGCACGCATACAATTGCACTATTTACATTCACGAAAGACATAGTCGACTATGTTTGTGTGACTACTCACTAAAGATGGACATTTGACATAATTTTGTGTATTTGACAAAACAAATTGGCAAGGTTTAAAAAGACGTGGGCACGTGATTTCCGTCAGCTCTCCCGAAATGAAAGTGAAAGTGTTGAATCTGAGCGTGCAGATTGCTTTTATAGTGCAGTTGCGATGTCTTTTGAAGCCAGAAGCAATTTGTTCATTTTGAGAGCTAGAGAAGGCAGTATTGCTGATATTACTTCTCACAACAAAGTTTCCAAATGACGGATTTGATGTGATAATCTTTGTTGATTCATTTAATAACAAACATTTGCGGTAATTTCCCACTTCATAAACCCAAAACTTGCGAGAGTGTGTATAATTATGCGCAATACCCACGGCAAAATTCAGACCCTGTGTGGTATCGATTTAATATCGGTACTTCGGTATTAGATTGTGGTACCGTACCGAAGCCAAAATTGTGGTATCGAGCCATCCCTAGTTATATCTGCCTTTTTCATGCTACGGCCGATATGCCGATGGTTGTAAATTGATAAAAAACCGGCCAATAAATATCAGCGGCCGATACATCGGTGCATCTCTAGATACATTACAAATGAAGAGAGGGAATGCACAGCTCACCATCAACAGCATGGAGGTCTCTGTGCTCCTGAAAACAGCTGTAGTACTTGTATTTTTTCCCACAGACGTCACATGTATAACGGAAAGAACCTGGATTAGAAAACAAAGACTTCTATGAATATAAACTTCAGATATCATTATGTGACAAGACTCTCTCTTTCACAAAGTCTTTATCCACTTTATTTAGAAAATTCCAGGACAATTACCCCCCCCAAAAAAATCCCACAAATAAGAAAATGTGCAACTCACTATTGATTCCCAGAGATGCTCCTTCTCCTGAAGCCGTACCCTCGGCCTCTAAATAGCAAGAAACCACACAAAATACAGACGGATATATTAACTGGTTATGTGATATGTCATTTTATGATTTTGGTTGCGATTCAGACTTGTTAATGATTCGTTAACATCTCAGTACTTTTAAAGAAGCGTTCACTTTGGTGTTGTGTGCAAACAGCTAAGACAATGCGATAGAAAGTCTGTTTATTGTCTTCGTATTATTTCAAACTCACAACTCTTCTCTGAGTACGAATCAGTTCATGAACTTCCAACTATCCTAAATCAAACTGAGTAGGTGAAGAATAGGACGGCACCTGTGTGAGCTCGGACATGCGTCTGAAAGCAGTTGTAGTATTTGTACTTTTTGCCACATACTCCACAGATGTACGAGCCTGTAAGAGAGAGAGCAGAGGAAATATCAGACAAATGCGTTTCAAGTGTTAGTAAAGATGCGTTATGTAATTACACCTTCAGGCAGTCACATGGCTTACAGTTTAACACTTTAGCACAAGTTGGAAAATTACAAGCGTGTGTTCCTTGAAAAGAGAAATGTATTTCTGTATATATCCACTACCCAGTTATGATTTGCTCGCTATATAAAGGCTTTCCGTGTTTTCACTGTTGTACGGTAGGGGGGGCTATTACACATCTTCTGAACGAGTACAGAATCTCCTGATCAAAACACAGGCGAAGTAGATGCAGAAACAAGCGATATCATATGTAATCATACGCCCATGTAAAATAACGTGACCATCAGCATATAAATCAAAAGTGCCTTATGTTACTGAATTAAATGAGCTCTAGGACTGAAGCTTTGGGGTGTTGATGGACTCCATCTACTTCATCTGTGTTTGATCATCGCTCTGAATCCCACCTGGATGGAGTCTTTGACAAAAACATGATTTTCGCTCAACATGTTACTTTTTATAATGGATCTTACCCACATTCAAGTGTTGATAAAAAAGAAAGCATGAAGCTAGAATAAAACTGGTTTTGTTTAAAAGCAGAGGGTCTGTTCTTTATTTTGATATGTTGCATGTTCAGATATTCAAGCAAGAAAATATTCTGGGGGACAAGAAACTTTTGTGAAAATGATCAAAAATACTGGTAACTTTCTTCAGAAATGGTAATAAAAAAATCTGTCAATCAACGATGGAATCGGGAGAGATTTTAAGATTGTCCATTCCTGACAAACATAAAAGAGAATATAAAGTAATAAAGAAGGTGAAGACTTCAAGTTGGCATCACCGATTCACTGATAAAGTCATATTTACACCTATACTACTGGTCAAAACGTTGGAATAATCACATGTGGTAGTTAAGCAGTGTGTTACGTCTTTGTACGGGAAACGCTCCCCTGTTTAGTTCCTGTCTCTAGGAAGCCCCTCCTTCTGAAAAGCACAATGTGCTCTGATTGGCCGAGCCTCGAGCGTGTTTTGGGAAATGCCCCGCCCCTTACCGTAACCCAATCAGTGTCGGTCAGGTTCCTTACAGAAAAAACACATGAACTTCACATGTGCAAAAACACATGTGACCACATGCACGTGATTTTGCACATGTGAAATTGAACATGTTAAAAGCACATGTGAAATATGTGGATCACATGTGAAGCATGTTTTGCACATGGGAAATGTGTGCTTTTGGAACATTTACACATGTGAAACATGTTTTCACATGTGAAACACGTTATCACATGTGAAACCCATTGGAATTCCCATGTGAAACCCATAAATTCCCATGTGAAACCCATGTAAACATGTGAAACACATAAAATTCCCAAGTAATCACATGTGAAGCGTATATTCCCATGTGATCACATGTTAAACCCTTGAATTCCCATGTGAAACCCATCATCTCCATCAAAATGATCAAAAATGCTGGCGGTGGCTGGCAACTTTTTTTTCAGAAACGTGTTTCAGAAAGTTAATTAAAAAAAAAAATCTGTCAATCATCGATGGAATCGGGTGATATTTTAAGATTGTCCATTCCTGACAGACATAAAACAGAATATAAAGTAATAAAGAAGGTGGAGACTTCAAGTTGGCATCACCTATTCATTGATAAAGTCATATTTACACCTATACTACTGGTCAAAACATTGGAATAATTAAGACTTTTTAAGGCTTTTTACACTTTACTTCAAGCATTCATGTATAATGCACTATATTATGCCTTATAATGCATGTTATAATGCATTGTATGCTCTCATGAATACCGTAATTAACATTAAAACGTGACAAACAACCAATTTCAGATATAACAAGGAATCTGTGAATATTATAATGCATTTTAACTTTGGTTACGATTATTTATGAAAAGATATAATGCATTATGATGTACATTATGAATACCTTTATAATGCATTCTAGATAAAGGCTTTAAGTAAAGTGTTCTTCTGCTCAACAAGGCTGCATGTATTAAAAAAAATACAGTAAAAACGATCATATTGTGAAATATTATTACAACTTAATTCCAAACGTTTGACAGGTACTGTGTGTATGTAGGAGGGAAACACTTGGCACCCATTTGTAGAATGTCTCACGACTAAAAACTATTTCATACCTTGTGTTTGCGAGTTGCGCGAGCTCCCCAAAACCACACAGATCTCAGCGGGTATGTTGCCGTCACTCGCTTTGCCGTTACTGGCCACAGACTCGGCGGTGGAAGCCACCTCTGTCTTTACGGTGACTGAGGGGAGCTTCGGGGAAGTTGTCGGCACCGCTTGCGTGGCTCCGGCCTCTGTGGGGACCACAGCTGTGTCCTTCGGCTCCTGGCTGGGGTTAGGAACCTCCTGACAACTCATGACTCCAGGACTGCTCAGCAAGAGCAAAGGAAACTAGAAAAGACAAAAACAGGAGGCGGCATTTTAAAAGGGGACCTTTTCCAAGTCTTGATTTCGTTTTCGGGCTCTACAAGAATAGGTTTTCATGCTTGAATGTAAAAAAAAAAAAATTGTCTCGATATTCTCCATTGTTGCAGCTCCTCTTTTCCCAGTCTGTCAGTAACGCTCTGTTTACTTCCTCTCTCTATGAAGCCCCTCCTTCTGAAAAGCACACTGTGCTCTGATTGGTCAAGCCTCGAGCGTGTTTGGGAAATGTCCAGCCCCTTACCGTAACACAGTGTTTCCCAACTACTGTGACTGTCAGGTCCCTTACAGAAAAAACACATGAACTTCACGTGAAAAAAAACACGTGCACAAGTGAAATTTAGCATGTTAAAAGCACATGTGAAAACATGTTTTTTGCACATGGGAAATGTGTGCTTTTGGAATATTTACACATGTGAAACCCATGTAAACATGTATATTCCCATGTGAAACGCGTATAAAATTCCCATGTGATCACATGTGAAACACATAAATTCCCATGTGAAACCCATGAGATCACATGTGAAACAAAGATAACATGTGAAACACAAATTCCCATGTGAAACTCATGTAAACATGTATATTCCCATGTGAAACCCTTGTAAACATGTATATTCCCGTGTGAAACCCATGAGATCACATGTGAAACCCATAAATTCCCATGTGAAACCCATGAGATCACATGTGAAACAAAGATAACATGTGAAACACATAAATTCCCATGTGAAACTCATGTAAACACGTATAAAATTCCCATGTGATCACATGTGAAACCCATAAATTCCCATGTGAAACCCATGTAAACATGTATATTCCCACGTGAAACACGTATAAAATTCCCATGTGATCACTTGTGAAACCCATAAATTCCCATGTGAAAGCCATGAGATCACATGTGAAACAAAGATCACATGTGAAACACGTATAAAATTCCCATGTCATCCCATGTTAAACCCTTAAAGGGGCTATATGCGTTTTTCTGAAATTTAAACTCGCGACTGACACCTGTGGCCAAAAAATAGAACTGCTCTCATTTTCTGCTCGCTCTCGCAGCGGTGGTGACGTCACATCCGCAGACAGCGCGGGAAAAGACGACCCGCCAGAAAATAGGAAAAATAGGATACAGGCTTATAGGTGCACCCACTGTGAGCGGACAAGGTGTCAGTATGCTCATCAGGAGATGTTTGAGTTATAAATGGTAAAATAAAAAGGCTATTGTTACGTTTATTTTGGGGAAAAAGTTGCATATAGCCCCTTTAAATTCCCATGTGAAACCCAAGTAATCACATGCGAAACGTATATATCCGCAGGTGATCACACGTTAAACCCTTAAATTCCCATGCAAAATGTATATTCCCATGTGAAATCCAAGAGATCACATGTGAAGCATATGTACAGCATGTGAAACCCATCAACAACCATTTCTAAAGTAAATCCACAGAAAACGGTACCATGTTCTTCTGAAGGGCCTATAGCCGTGTTTCCCAACATTAAAACAAAATTGTGCCGTGGAAAATGATCAAATTCCAAAAAATACGTAAAAAAACAATGTAACCAATATAAAGCATTTAAAAGAGGTTGTGACTTAAACCATTGGTTCCTCGAACTGTCAGTCAAACATCATAACTCCACCCGCCTCCATTTTAGAATGAGCTTTACTTACATTTGCATTGCAAACAAGCACTGATGTTTGCGTAAGTACAGCGTTTTCTTTACTCAAGAAACACTATGTCCATAACGTTTTATGTATTTGAAGAGCGGAGAACAGGCCTGGCTCTCAGTCTCCGCTCTAATTCATCCCAAAGGTGTTCTATCGGGTTGAGGTCAGGACTCTGTGCAGGCCAGTGAATCTCGCTCTATATGTCTTTATGGAGCGACGCTTTGTGCACTGGTCAGTCATGTTGGGAAAGGAAGGGGCCATCCCCAAACTGTTCCCATAAAGTTGGGAGCATGAAATTGTCCCTTTATTCTGCATATGAATTATTTAAATGAGGAATATTGTGACGTTGTGTTCCCGGAAGAAACTCAAGACTACAATGGAGGAGTTTCAAAGAGTTCAGAAACACTGACACTGAAAAAGCTCTGGAAAGTTCTTCTCTATCAATGCTGAAACAGTAACATTACACATAAAAAAAAGATGAAAATGTATTAAAAAAAAGAAGGGGAAAAAAGCATAATAGGTCCTCTTTAAGTGCCCAACTGTGAATTTGGGGCAATTCATGTCTTGTAAACTATTAAAGAACAATAAGAACAACGTTAGAGAAGAACTAGAAGCAATCAAAACAAATTCAGAAACTCTATACCACAGCATAATCTAATTTAACACTGAATTCAGTAACGCAGAAGAACGGTTTTAAAGCATACAATACTTCCCTTCTGTGCGGGAGACATTCATAACCGTTTGGAATAGCAGAGATTTATGTTTGGGAGAAGAACTACAACTATATATGCATTAGCCAGAACTCCCTGCAGAGAAATAAAATCAGCTTGATACATGCGTCTGCAATCGACACAATCTACAGCTCCATCTAGATCTACCTTTCAGGAGGAAAGAGAAAAAAAGTCAAATGAGAAATATGACAAAATATAAAATCGCTTTTTTCTTTTTGTTATAAGAAAACATTTTAAACCGGTTTAAGTATGACCATTTTTTTGGCAGCACATCGTGATAATGCCATAGACGTGATAAAAGCTTCAGCAATTATCACAACATGAAAATGTTATGCCGTCACATGCCAAGAGGAATCCAAATGTATATTTTTTTAATCCGAATTAATTTAATAGTGTTTACATAAACACTCAAAGTGATCGATTTGATGTGCATTACAAAATTTCTACACTGTAAAAAAAAATCCCTGTAAAATTTACGGTAAAAAAACGGCAGCTGTGGTTGCCAGAACTTTACTGTAAAAAATACGGCAGTAACGTTTTAGGTTTTTAGGAACAGCACCATATAAAAGGTTTATAATGTAATAATTACGGTTAAAAAAAATTATTTTACAGTTCAAAACCGTATAATTTAAAGGTTTATATTGTAATGATTATGTTTACACTGTAAACAATTTACGGTAAAAAAACATATTTCATTAACTGAAATAATGTTAAATTACCCACCTATTGAAATACTAATATCTGTTATGTACCTTTGATATATACGGACAACCACCAATCACAGTGGAGATGAGAATCACGTGATGAATCAAAGCTCATCACAAGCAGCTTTTAAGAGAACAATACTAATATATAGAAGAGCTCAGTGACATTCACACAAACACTAAACACCATCATGGTAAAACTTAAATTTAAAACATGCAATAAACATTAATTTAACAACATCAGATATAACATAAAACCATAATGTACATAACTGATTAGAAAAAAACGAAGAAGAAACATAGTTATTGCAATGAAAATACATCAAAAGCGAAGTGTCACGCTGGGAATTCTGGGAATGTCAATTTACGGGTTTTCACTGTAAATTACACAATGACTTGTTCTTTTTCACTTCCAAAAACTGTAAATTTAATGGTATTTTACAGTAAAATGAAATGAAATGTAAGGTTAGATCTATTACAGTTATTCACCGTATATAGTACGGAAACTTTCTGTTAACCAATTAATTGTTTTTCACCGTAGCATTTTTACAGTAAAATACCGTAAGATCACAATAATTTTTTACAGTGTACGTCATTGCACATACACATAATGTTCAAGTTTCGAATCCATGTTGCACGTGGCGCATTGACATTTTTTTCCGCCGGGTGTGAATTGCGCTCAAAAAACGTTGACTCTTCTCTGATCAGCTGACACAAACCATACTTTCAAAAAACGGGAAACAAATCCTATCCGGTTATGAAGTGTTTTCTGTGTGTTGACAAATCTTTCACGATGTTCTAACAGACGGGATGCGCACACAACGCGTCTGCTAATGTCCGATTCGCCACCTAATGACTCCTTTGAACCGAATCATTTTAAAGGGATAGTTCACCCAAAAATGAAAATTAGCCCATGATTTACTCACCCTCAAGTCATCCTAGGTGTATATGACGTTCTTCTTTCAGACAAATAAAATCGGAGTTATTACAAAAGTCCAGGCTAATCCAAGAATTAGAATTGAATTTATAGTTGCTCTGTTTTTGAAGTCAAGTGCATCTGCCCGTCATATAACTGCTCCACGTGGCTCTGGGGTGTTAATAAAGACCTTCTGAAGCGAATCGATGCGTTTGTGTAAGAAAAATATCCATATTTAAAACTTTCGGCCTAATGAATAATTAAGTTTTAATTATCCACACAGTCTTTCCGTTTATTTATGTTGACAATGTGTAGTAAAATAAATAGCCCAAAATCATTTATTTACACTGGAGTGAGATGAAACCAGAACAAAGTTAGTAAGAAAAAAGTATTTTTATGAAATTGTATATGGCAGAAAATTTGGCTATTTGTTCTTTTTTTTTTTACACTACTTTTTAATATTGATGTGATTATATACCAAAACAATTATCAGTAAATAGTGTAAAAAATGAGGAAGAAAAACAAACATCAAGGTATCAAAATAAGTTACGCAAAAATTACAAACTGTTTCTTTGAATTTATTTTACATTTTTGTCAGTATTGCACTTGTAGATCAAGTGGGTAGGGTACTTTTTGGAGGGAGTTTTTTGATGGCCAACATATAGTCAATATATTATACTAAACAGTTTAATTTAAAGACTACAAGTATAACAATACTGCAATTAAATTTATATTTTACATAATATTTATTCAAATAAATAGATCCTAAATGCAGGCATACCGGAACGCCTGTGTTCTCCTCACTGTCAAAATAAAAGTCCCATTTGAAACACTTATTGGCCAAACAGAAAACGTATTGGCTGATAATTGAAATTAAATTAATTAATTAATTAAATATCACCACTAATAAAAACACCCGTGTATTTTATAATCATGCCAGTAGCCGTGTTTTGGATTATATTAATTGGTAGAAAAACAAATGCCTTGACTGAAACGCTACCGTCATGACAAAAATGCTCAAATTTAAAACAAATACAAATCAAACAAATGTAAATTTCTTCAAAAATATCGTACAGTGTGGATAGCATCTCTTAAATGTCATGTCCTTCACAGAAAGAGCCAGAAGGCATTATTATTTTGCACAGGTACGCTCTTTCACCGATTCATTTTGAAAACCAACTCCAAACTGCGGTAACAGAATTTCAACACTGTCACCTAATGAGAATTTATTACTCTCAGGCTATTTCAGGAGATGACTGGAAGAGATTAGGCTGACAGCCCTAGTTTCCTTGAACCAGAACACACTGACACGTTCCCATCATGAAAAACGCTGCCATGCCTGTGCCACTTTCAAAAAATGAGTAATGTGAAAAAAAAGAAAAAAAAAAAGAAGAATAATTTCCTTTTTTGTTTATTTGTTTTTTTTTATTTTACTATTTTACATTTAAATGGGAGTAGTGAAAAAAAAGAAATATTGCCTCTTAAATTTCCTCTGAAAGAGTGGGCAACTATATAAAAAAAGCCTTTTCAATTTATATGCTAATGATCTCCGAATTAAAATTTAATAACTGGGGAGATATTGAAAAGCGCACTTGAATTATACAAAAAATAAATCCTGAAAGAAAAGACTAAAATTAGAAATTCAGGGCAGCACACAGGCCAGTGCTGAGCCCTTAAACACTTGTGATTAAATTTTTGATGGAAATCAAAATTGCAAAACAAGCAGGAGATGAAGAGACTGAACCTGGTCTGGGACACACACACACACACATTTATATAAAATCATTACACTCCTACAATTCTGTGTGTTGTGTTGAATTACTGTATTCATAATTACATTCCACTCCTTTTCTTTGTGTTGGATGTTTCATTATTTTAATCGTCCGACACGTTCTCAGAGATCAGAGAAGAGGTCGGGCGTTATCTGATGAATTCTCTCTCACCTTATAACCTGCACTGTTATTATTTTACCCGCACCCCATGAAGACCGAGACTCTGCCATCACGTACACCACAAGTAAGGGTTACATGATCTACTCGTTTGCGTCATCAAACTCTAATCGCTTTACACTACAGGAATTAACAGAGCAAAATGAGTCACAGGAAGCGAATACTGGTCGATTCCTTCCAGAGAGCAAGCGATTGAAACCGCATTCTTAGAAAACTCAATTTTAAAAGAACCCTTCATGCCAAAAATGTTATATTTTCATCTCTATATAAAGTGAAGTATGTTTAATCGAAATTAAATTAAAGCAGCCAAGCGCAAAGAAGAAGACAAGACAAGCCAAAATGGCTGGGAGTGTCAGATTAAACACATTTAAGATGAATTTAGACAAAAATGCTGAAAAATGCATTGTAGTCTATGGGAATTTCATGTTTTGTTCTATTATAGCACCACCAAGAGGCAAATCCTACCATTTTTGTATGTGTCCTCAAAGTGAGCCCATACATGTGCGTGTCAATTTTGGTGAAAATCTCATTTCGTTTTGGAGTTATAAACATTTATATGAAAAAAAAAAACCACATAAAAAAAAATGACTGACACCTGACTTTGATTGGATTTTACTCCCCCTTACTATCAATATTTTGAAATTTGGGCATTAGCGTATCGCTATCGACCTCGGTTTCCGAACTTCTGACGCTGGTTTCGTCTCGATCAAACTAGCGGTTTCAAAAATATCAGCTAACGCTTTTTAACCTGGCAAGTCTGGTATCGCTGGACTCGGCAAGGATTCAGGAGACAAAAATATACTCCCATGAAAATAAGTCAATCACACATGGTCGACTCGTGCACCGCTGACCACTGGAAGTAGGGCTGTGCGATATTGAAGAAAAATGCGATATCCTTGTTAAATAATGCGATATTCGATATGCGATACGATATTGCTTTAAAGGGTTAGTTCACCCAAAAATGAAAATTCTGTCATTAATTACTCACCCTCATGTCGTTCGACACCCGTCAGACCTCCGTTCATCTTCGGAACACAAATGAAGATATTTTAGTTGAAATCTGATGGCTCTGAAAGGCCTCCATTGGCTCAATGGCACTTTACACTCTCAAGACCCTTAAAAGGCACTAAAGACGTCATTACAAAGTCCATCTCACTACAGTGGCTCTACAATAACTTTATGGAGTGACGAGAATAGTTTTTGTGCGCAAAAAACCCTAAATAACGACTTATAAAGTGATGACGATTTCAAAACACGGCATCATGAAGCTTCAAAGCGTTATGAATCAGTGAGTCGATTCAGCGGTTTGGATCGCCAAAGTCCCACGATTTCAGCAGTTTGGCGGTTTGACACGCGATCCGAATCATGAATCGACTCACTGATTCATAACGCTTCGAAGCTTATATATATATATATATAAAAATAAAAAAAACGACATAACCATTGACTGCCTTTATAAAGCTTGAAAGAGCCAGGACATTTTTAATATAACTGACATCCTTCTTTCAGACGAATAAAATCATACACCTAGAATGACTTGAGGGTGAGTAAATCATGGGCTAGTTTTCATTTTGGGGTGAACTAACCATTTAAGGTAACGTAGTTACATTGTACTTACTCAAATAAGTACTGAGTAATAGTAATTAACTACATGTACTTAATATAGAGTTATGGTTAGGGTTTGGTTTAGGCAAGCATAATTTACTGTTATTACTAGTAAGTACGTGTAACTACATCATCTTAAAATAAAGTGTTACCAAAGTTTCAATCTATGAAGCGCCTAAAAGAACCATAGAACCTTTTCTTCTAAAGAAACCATCAGCTAAATGTGACAATAACACGCAAGTAGTGGACAAAACATGTTTGCCGACAAGCTTTTTACCCAAGACTAAGACTTCATTAAAGAACAACTGTGACTATATCAACATGTAATATTGTAAAAAGTCATTCGCCAGTGTCGCTTTGCGGCCGCGTGGATGAGAAAGTAATGACTTCTGACTCATACGGCATGAAACAAGCCGGCTCCTGAAAGACCCGTCCATGTGATATTATCCAGCCAGCATATTCTCTGTATACCTGCATATTTGTCATCAGTTTTGTCCATGGAATTCATAATTTTGTAATGCACTTCTCTATTTTTGTCCAAAAAACAGGAGACAATTACAAACCACTACAAGCTATCAAGATGTCAAGAGTTTAAATCCACCAATCAGAGATATTCTCTTAACTGGACACATGTTCTGCCCCGTGTTGCACACACTCTCTCTACACTTGTGGATGATCTGAAAACACAGACACACATCTCCACTGAGCTGAAAGACACTTTTATTTCCCCAGAATGTGTTCTGTCAAAAGCCGATTTCACTGATTGTTGATCAAACCTTCTCAGTGATGAACTGTAATAAATCCAAACATGAACCTCGACTGTTTGCGATTGTGGTTGCTGAGTAAATGCACTTTTAAGCAAACCTCTGTGACAATACAAAGTCTGTTTAACAGGAAAAAAAACATTGGAATTATTGGAATTGCTATTAGGAATTTCACTGTTTTATATTTGGAGAAAAGTTCTCGTCTTACCAGTTTTCATAATGTAGAGTGTAAACCATGCGATTGAGTTTACATTTTATTGAGTTGTGCTTATAGGTGAAAGTGCAAAAATTCTGATGAAACGTAAAAATGCATTTCTCAAATGACATTTCAGCCAACAAAACTATTTAACCATCATGCAGCTTGACAAAAATTAGTTTTCATTGACTAAAAATAGACTAAAATGCCCAGTGGCCTGTTGAATGAAGCTATCTGAACAAACTCAGTAGGTTTAGAGTTGACAAAACCATTCAAATCCAACCTGGTTTTGATCTGGTTCAGTGGGCTCACAACTAAGCATCAACCTGCCCCAGTTTCTCTTGAAGCCAATACGGAAGTGACTTAAACTGGCCACTAGAGACAGACTCTAGAAGGAGCAGAATCTCATTGAGCTCATGTTAAAAAGCCCAACTTTACAGCAGAATAACACATGTTTACAGGCTGGTACAAACTGTGGTTTTGGTCAATACGGCTAATTTTGCCCTTCATGACGACTGTGAGGGGGGTGAATTTTTTTACAACTCATTTGTTTACATTATATAAAGCTTTAAAGTCCTGCATAATTAAGGGTGTGGCCACTGAGTGACAGGTGGATAGTCATTTATCTGCTGTCTGTTAGTCATCACGTCATCTCAGTCGTGACTAGGGTTGGATACCGAACTTGGTACTTTTAAGGGCACCGACCGAATTATGTCGGTACTACCGAGTACCGATTCACATTAAATCAAATCTGTACCAAATATCAGTACCTGAGAACGCATATTGTGATATAGACTGGTGTCTGTGAATATTAAATCCCATTTAAATACGATTCATGCGTGTCTCTGTGCGAATGAATGCGTAGACGCGCGGTTTACCGCCTATGGGTTTACCTCACACACACACACACACACACACACCATTTCCATTCTGCCTCTCATATGAGGACATGAACGCATGAATGTCATCTCCAGAGCCACTGAGTCACTTCATGACCGTTTCAATTGAGAAAAACTACCATCATATCATAAACACACAGAAACTCAGAATCACGGCAACCCGTCAAAATAAAAGTTTGGCTTACTTGACAAATAAATTACTGATATACATTAGAATTTAGATACGTCTCAATGTAATAATAATACTAACACTAATGTAATGATAATAAATGATCAAAACTATTTTTTTTACGTTTTTTTTTTTAAATATACATTTTTCTTCACGTTTTAATTGTAACCATATAAAGCTCAGTGGTGCAGCCCTTTGTTTGACTTTTTTTTTAATTAAATGAAAAGATACATTTTATTAATGTCTTATGTCTTCATTTGATTACCAGAAAATACTTAACATAATTTGTGGGAAATCTTTTCATAGAAATTAAATTAAAAAGAAAAAATTACAATATGGTTGTTTTTATGAATTAAATTAAGTAGCTAGTCGCCTACTGTTTACTAGTAAATATTACAGTAATCAAACTTTTATAAATGACTTACAGGTTCTTTACAGTTATTGATGTAAACATCCCAAAAGTACCGAAAAAAGGTACTGTTGGGTACCGGTACCGATACCGGTTAAAATGTGAACGGTACCCAACCCTAGTCGTGACGCACTGTCAAGATGGCAACGGTCGACTTTGAGGCTTCAAAAACTCTCCTCAGGAACCTATGGGTGACACCACGCAGGCCCGTCGAAAGGGGTATATTAACGGGGGAATACTGTTGCTATAGTGACGAACAATTTGTTGTTTATGTGGATATTTAAGAGAGAGAAAAAAATTGTATATTCAGTTTAACAGCATTAGGTTCAAGAAGTTAAACTGTAACTAAACTGCACATTTTGACGCTTAAATTATGAATGGGTCAAACGCGTTTGCACAACGGCCTGACTCCACTTGAATTCGTTTGGACTGCTCTCTCACTGAATCATTAATAATTGGTTACATTTATATAGCGCTTTTCTAGGCACTCAAATCGCTTTACGTAGAAGGGGAGGAATCTCCTCAACCACCACCAATGTGCAGCACCACCTGGATGATGCAACGGCAGCCATATTGCTCCAGATCGCCCAACACACACCAGCTGATGGTGGAGAGGAGACTGAGTGATGAAGCCAATCGTATATATATATATATGGGGATGATTAAGAGGCCATGATGGAGAGGGCCAATGGGCAAATGTGGCCAGGATGCCCCTACTCTTTATTGAAGGACATCCTGGGATTTTGAATGACCACAGAGAGTCAGGACCTTGGTTTAACATCTCATCCAAAGGACGGTATAGTGTCCCCATCACTATACTGGGGTGTTAGGACCCACACAGACCACAGGGTGAGCGCCCCCTGCTGGCCTCACTAACACCTCTTCCTAGTTTTCCCAGTTGGTCTCCCATCCAGGTACTGACCAGGCTCAGTCCTGCTTAGCTTCAGTGGGAAACCAGTCTTGGGCTACAGGGTGATAAGCCTTCTGACATGAAGGCTATGTTAATGTAGGTTACTGCAGAATACATTTTTAATAAGCAGAATAATACAGCGTCACAATACACATTTTTAGCTATATGTCTTTTAACTATTATAGTATTTTGTAGGACAAAAACAAACTTTAAAGGGTTAGTTCACCCAAAAAGGAAAATTATGTCATTAATTACTGACCCTCATGTCGTTCGACACCCGTAAGACCTCCGTTCATCTTCAGAACACAAATGAAGATATTTTAGTGTAAATCTGATGGCTCTGAAAGGCCTCCATTGGCACAATGGCACTTTACACTCTCAAGACCCTTAAAAGGTACTAAAGACGTCGTTACAAAGTCCATCTCACTACAGTGGTTCTACAATAACTTTATGGAGTGACGAGAATAGTTTTTGTGTGCAAAAAAACCCTAAATAACGACTTATATAGTGATGACGATTTCAAAACACGGCCTCATGAAGCTTCAAAGCGTTATGAATCAGTGAGTCGATTCAGCGGTTTGAATCGCCAAATTTCAGCAGTTTGGCGGTTTGACACGCGATCCGAATCATGATTCGACTCACTGATTCATAACGCTTCGAAGCTTCATGAGGCCGTGTTTTGAAATCGGTCATCACTAAATAAGTCGTTATTTAGGGTTTTTTTGCACACAAAAACTATTCTAGTCACTCCATAAAGTTATTTTAGAACCACTGTAGTGAGATGAACTTTGTAACGACGTCTTTAGTACCTTTTAAGGGTCTTGAGAGTGAACCGTGCCATTGTGCCAATGGAGGCCTTTCATACCCCTTTTCCACCAAAGCAGAGCCAGAGCTAGATCGGAGCCAGAGCCTAGTTTCAAATCGGTTCTTTGTGTTTCCACACCCAAAGCCCTAGCTCCGAGCCAGGAAAAGTGGTTCTTAAGTAGCACCAAAACATTGCTGGGCTAGAACAGGGCTAGAAGTAAGAACCGATTACGTCAGGCGCTGGGGGCGGGGTCAACAAGATGAACACAAACTTGAGATCCGCCATTGTGAAATAGCAGCTAATGGAGCTAACAGCTACTGTTCGTTTGTAATCTCCGTCTATACAAATTACGGCGAACTGCATGAATGCGTTGGATTCGCTGTGTTTGCGTTGTGTTTTGATGCCGATGTAGGATCGTAAAGCCATGTGAATCAATAGTAACGCAACGTTTGCATTGTTGATGGAAGGCTTGTTCGCAGCGGTGCTGTGCAGAGACCGATCGCCGTATGATAACGAGTCCAGCGAGAGCACATGACTCCTTATGCTTTTGATTCACTCATGCGTTTTTATATCATATGTGGATCGGTCTGGCAAGCGCTGATGCGTCTCGAACAAGCCTGGTGTGTGTGTGTGTGTGTGTGTGTTTCCCGGCAGGGTTGCTAGGTTTTCACAACAAACCCGCCCAATTGCTACTCAAAACAAGCTCAAAACAAGCCCAATCGCGTTCCAGGGGGGATTCCCCAGTAAAAATCACATTTGGGGGTAAAATATGTGTTTTTTGGCATGGTTGCCTACTAAAATTCGCAATATGGGGCTAAATATCACATAATTGGGGTCGCTTCATCCCGTGGACATGAAAAAACAGCCCGCGGCAAAACCACGGACTTGGCAACATTGCCGCTGCCTCGCTAGCTTTGCTGAGAGAGATGAGACGTATACAGTGACGTAAGACATGGCTCTGTTGTGGCTCTCAGCCCGTGGAAAAGCAAACGGTTCTTAGAAAGCTCCACAGTCGAACCAACTATGAACTGGGACTAGCTCTGGCTCTGAATTAGCTCTAGCACTGCCTTGGTGGAAAAGGGGTATCAGAGCATCAGATTTGAACTAAAATATCTTCATTTGTGTTCTGAAGATGAACGGAGGTCTGACGGGTGTCCAACGACATGAGGGTAAGTAATTAATGACAGAATTTTCATTTTTGGGTGAACTAACCCTTTAACTATTGGCTTTTACATTAAGTCAGCTGTCACTTTACTTTGCGCGAGGCCCTGTGCAGTCGCACACTTGGCACAGCCCTTGCGACGGTACTGACGACACGGACACTACATCCATATTTGTATTACCGTCTATGCTTACAACGCTCCGCCTCCATCTTTTTCCAATCGAGGCTACCGCGTTTTAGATGGGTGGCACTTCTGGTTTGGGCAAGTTTCACTCAAAAAGACTAAAACAAATCTACTTAGTTGGGTAGCAACTGAAACCGTCTTCATGCAGACGTTTAGTCGACTAAAGCTTGACTAAAAACAGCATAAGCTTGACTAAATAAGAAATAAGACTAAATGAACTAAAAATAGCTGATGAACACTACATGCATGTGGGGAATCATGCTAAATTTTAGACTGCAATTCTAGGGTGTTTGGGTTCCTCTGTGAAGTGAGTGCATGGGATTTAGCAAGCGCCACTAATAATAAAAAGGTGAGGAAATGTAGAACAATTATAATAAATCTGCCCAGAACTGGCCGCGCTCCAAAGTATCCGAGCAGAAAGACCGACACTAAAGGAGGCCATCAAGAAGCCTCCGGCAGCTCACAGTCCACCATGAAATAACATGTACACTGACTAATTACTAAATGAAAAATGTGGTTGCACTTTGTTTTACAGTATGTGCACTTACAGTACTTACCCAAGAAAGTACTGGGTAATATAAGGTAACTCCATGGGTTAGGTTTAGGGGTAGTACCTAGTTATTACCCTTTGTAAGTGCTATAATCAGTCCATACTTGGGAAACAGGGCTGTAAAATAAAGTGCTACCAAAAATGAAAAAAAGGACATATTCCCCAGCAGAGCACCGATTCTACAACAGTAGCTGACGTGTAAAATGTAATGCTGCACCAATCAGGACATTCGATACCAACATGATCACCAATATTTTAAGACTGCTGATCCAATCGCCAATGTTTCCTTTCATTTTCAAGGTAAGCTTATATGCTGCGGATAAATTCACCACACTGCAAAACGACAGACATTATATTTAGTGAAATATTAACACACTATCATTATCTTTTTAGAGCTTGAAAGTCCTGGAACCTATTGATTTTCATTGAATCTGGAGGGTGGAAAGCAGCTGTTCCACAGAACAAGCGAATGCCGTGCGAGTTGGAGTAAATGAGGGAATTTTCCTTTTAGGGTGAACAATTCCTTTAGATTCCAGAGTACGTCTAAGTGACTAACCAAATGCAAGCACATTTGCGACGCTGACCATGTTTGTGTGAAAGGTCAGATTTTCTTGCTTCCACTGAAGCACATAAGATGCTCTTTGGAAAATACACAAATCCTGCTGGGATAACATGGATCATCAGTTCTGAACAATCCCATGGAGCTTCCATTCAAAGCAAAACCAGGACATGCCAAAAAACAAGAAAATATACATATTATACACAATACAATACAATTATCATATCTTGGAAAGTGCTGAAACTTCTATCAAGAAAGATTAAAACACTTAAAAATTCATCCTGTAACTGTTGAAATGTGGAAATTGGACACGGCGTTACAATGAAAACGGTTCTTTAAAACATTTTAGCGGCTCAATTTTTGTGATATCAACTTCAAATTTGAAACACAACTTGGTCAGACACTTGACATTGATTTCCTAGCAATTTGAATATATAACAATGATAGTGCACTGCAAAAAATGTTTTTCTTACTTAGTATTTTTGTCTTGTTTTCAGTCCAAATATCAAAAAAAATCTTACATTAAGAAGTATTTACTAGACAAGCAAACGTTTTTGTCTTGTTTTGGGGGAAAATAACTCAAAATTAAGGAGTTTTTGCTTAAAATAAGCAAAATAATCTGCCAATGGGGTAAGCAAAATAATCTTAATTCAAACAGAAAACAGGATTATTTTGCTTACCCCATTGGCATATTATTTTGCTTATTGTCCCCCAAAACAAACAGACAAAAACTTTTGCTTGTCTAGTAAATGCTTATTAATGTAAGATTTTTTAGATATTTGGACTGAAAACAAGACAAAAATACAAAGTAAGAAAAGCATTTTTTGCAGTGTAAGTAGTAGTAGTAGTAGTAGTAGTAGTAGTTGTAGTGTAGCATGACTGTATCTTAACTACTTTAAATTGAGTAGCTTGTCAAACTTCAGTTTCAGAGTAGCTTCCCCAACACTGACCGTAGGTGGCGCTGTTCCCAAATTTGGTACGTACCCTCAGATCAAGGTCCTGATGAAGTAAACCAAGTTTCATTTGGATAGATCAAAGTTTTGCCAAGATATAGAATTTAATGTAAATTTGGGTTGACATGGTTAGCTTCACATCATCATAACTTTTGAACAAAAATGAATATTAGCATACATTTTTCCGTCATTTCTGTGTGGCTTGGCCCAGTGATCATTTGAGTCAATTTGGGCATGAATTGTCTGAGAAAGTCTGAGTGTCTTCTCTAAAAAGAGACCAACCTTAGGTCTGTATTCCAATGTATTTCCAATGCATGAATTGCCACCAATTTTAAGTTCAGGTGTTCAGGGGGTGGCAGTTAAAAGGTTAAATATTAAAATCAATCTGCCAAAATGCTCACCGTGTCTTAAAGAGATAGTTTACTCATAACTGAAATTCCTGTCATTTTCTCACCCTCATGTCGCTCCAAACCGGTATGCATTTACTGGAAAATGGCTCAATGTTGTTTTTTGTCCATACAATGCAAAAGTGGTTTTGGACCCCAAAGACTGTCACTGTATGGGCAAAAACAGCTCAAACAAAGGTTTATGTTCCATAGAAGAAAGGAAGTCACATAAGACAACATAAATTAAGATTAATTCAATTACTAATGACTAATGACAGACATATTCTTTTGTTATTAAAACATTTTTTTGTTAATATATTGAATTGTGTGTCTTTTTTTTTTAGTTTTGTTTATATTATATTAATATATTGTATAAAAAATTGGTTTTATTTCAGTTTTTTTATGCTTTTAGTTTTAGTTAACGATAAAAAAAAACCATGTAAAAAAAATGACTGGAATATTGGAAAATTGATTTAAATTAAATAAAAAAAGACGTAATTTCAGCAAAAGTAACTATATAAATGTATACAGAAATATAACTCATTATTGCCATTTCATTTCCAAATAAATGCAGACCTATTTATATAAATCATTTGGTACTAATTTCCTCTCGGATTTCTCTGAACTGTGAGAGAGGAAGAGTTTGCTATGAGCAACAAACAGTATGGAGTCAATGTAGCACATTATGAAATCTAGGTTCCCAGAGTGATGTAAAGTTAATAATTACCAGAATCAAAAATAAGGCCCAAATTTACATAAAGGCAGTTGGGCTTAGCATTATCCTACAGAGCCACAATATCACGGAGTCATTTTGTATTCATTGCTTTTGGGAAAAAGCAGGACATTAATGGAGTTTCTAAGGGATTTAAAGGAAAACACTGCATAGCACAGCATCTGCGTTACTTTACAGTTGCTTCACTTTATGAAGAATTTCAAGGGATTGTTCCCCAAAATATATGAACTCTCGTCATTTAATCAAGGTCTAGTTTTACACTTCTTAAGCCATTTTAAAATATATTTATCAAAGTAAAAAAATATTAAATTATATAAAAAAAACATACATACATACATATATATATACACACACACACCAAAGGGGAAAACGAACTCTAGTACGATTCAACCGAACTAAAGGAGGCAGGCTAAATGACCTTAACACACAACCATGCATGTCTACAGTGCTGAAATATACTTTTTGATGCTATTTGAGCATAAGAAACAACATTTATGTGACATGCATGCCGACAAGTGAACAGACTTTCCTTCAAAGGGACTTTGGTAAGCACATATGTGTAACATTTCAAAATGTCCTAGCAAAATGGGTATCGGGGGATTCTGCATGACCCAAGGAACCTGTAGACGCCAAGATCAAGATTTAACCTGGAGACACCAAGATCTTCAGATAAACATTTCAAAAGTTATGAGCAAAAAAAGCCAGATCTCATGGCCTGTAGGTGGCGCTGTTCCCGAATTTGACACGTACCCTCAGATCAAAGTGCTAATGAAGTATACCAAGTTTCATTTTGATCAAAGTTTTGCCAAAATATAGCATTTAATGAAATTTGGGTCAACATGGTTAGCTTGAAAATGAATATTACCATTGTTCAGTCATTTCTGTGTGGCCTGGCCCAGAGATCATCAGAGTCAATTTGTGCAAGAATCAGACAAAATGTGAAATAGGACTGGTGAAAAAATAGATTACAGTGCATTTCAAAACAGCGACTGCTGTAATGGGCTAAATGTAAGACATTGATTGTTATCAGCATAAGAAGCTCAATCCAATGAAAGTGTCCAAAAGTTATATCAAAAAGAATTGTTGGTGGCGCTCTTGGACCCCAAAGTTGGTCAGATTATCATTCAGGATCAGTGTTGGGGGTAACGCATTACAAGTAACTTGCGTTACGTAATAATATTACTGTTTCCAAGTAACTAGTAAAGTAACGCATTACTTTTCAAATTTACAACAAAATATCTGAGTTACTTTTTCACATTAATTTGGCTGACAGCTCTCCTACCCCCATGTTAAGAAAAATAAGTACAGGTGTGTGTGTGTGAACATGAGGGTTATTGTAGTTCTAGAATAAATGTGAGCATTTATTTATCTCACTTGCACAATAAAGATTCTGTACTCCTCAAAATGAATAAAATCAGTCAAATGCAAAATCAGAGTACTATGCAAACCAACTATTTTGATGCATTTAATCTACCTTTATATTTAATTTACCAATGTCTTGCTGCTGACCTTTGATGATGAAAATTACTAGATTTTTTGTTTTTATTGGTAAAACTTTTTTCTCCTGCGTCCTATTCTCCCGTTATCCAGAGCTGCGCCCTCTACTGGTCATGCAGGAATCTGCATTTTTACCTCAGCCTGGGGCTTTTTATTATTTTTATTATCAATTTTGCTATGAAGAGGTCTTTACAAAAATATTTTACTTTTTTGTTATAAAAAAAACAAAAAAATAAGCCCAGCCCATGTGAGAAAAAGTAACGCAAAAGTAACGCAACGCATTACTTTTCTTAAAAAGTAACTCAATTAGTTACTTTTTAAGGGAGTAACGCAATATTGTAATGCATTACTTTTCAAAGTAACTTTCCCCAACACTGGTCAGGACCACCTGTATAAGTGTACTTTATTTTCCTATTTACATTTCATAGGGATGCCATAGAAAACTAACAATTCCAATAGGGCTAGAGCATCTTTGGTGCTTGGCCCTCAAAAGATTACGCAAAACTAAAAGATTTTCTTTCATTTAATGAGGCTTTTCTTCATTATGATGAGAACAGACATATTTTACTTTACTGTGGGCCTATCAAAATGTATTCAAATTAAAAAAAAAAAAAAAAAAAAAAAATCAAAGAAGATAAGCATTAAAGGGTTAGTTCACCCAAAAATGAATACGGCCGTACACAAGTCTAGTGAAGTCTTTTGAAGTAGAGAGTTTTGAAGTAGAGAGTTTTGAAGTAGGGATGCACAATATTTTTGCCGATATACCGATATTTTTCTACTTATTTTGGTCGATACCGATATATGTTTATTTTTTCCCTTTGTTTGGAAACCACCATTTTGAGCAAAAATATATATTTTTTATTCTGGTTTCAGATTTCTGAGGTCTCCTTACTAAAAGGATACTTGTTAAAGATAAATACATGTTAATAAAGTTTTTTTTATAATAAGAGTATATTTTCTCTCAAAATAATAATAAAGTCAGTGATTTTTCACCTCAGACAGATGCAGGTTTAACCTAAATATTTTATTTTTGGATGTAATGTTTGTGCACATGAAGTGAGGGTGGCATGGCATCAGTTGATGCTGTCTTTAGCTTCAAATAAAAAAAATATAAAATTATTTTAGTGCTCCTTGGATTATTTTTAATCATCCATTTCATAACATTTGATTACAGATTAATACAATTTATATAAAAGTATTTAATTTACAAGCGTCATTCTTGTGCTTTGACATCATTACAGCTTTATTTATTCAGAAAAAGTAGTAACTTCTATTTATTTGTGTATTCTACTCCCATTCATTTTATTACTGTAACAACAGCTATATAACATTCTAGAGGCGGGCACTAGGACCTGGAGGAGCTTCAGCTGCGGTGGAGGCTTGTTTTGGGCTAGTTTTGTTGTGAAAACCTGGCAATCTTGCGTTGATGGTCACGTCCTTCTGTACGCGCATTCACAAATTCAAGGCAGCATTTAAAAACTGTCAATATGAATGACCATACATGCAATGTTTTTGCTTGTTTTCACTTCAAGAATGAGCACACGGCTGACATGATCTTATCGCTATAGCAGTCCTTGCACACGTGAGTTATTGCAGGCTCATATCAACACGTTATCATATCTGCATCATTTTTTCATATCGGCCAATGCTGATTTTTATATTATATGCGTTTATCGGCCGATTCCGATGTCGTGCCGATAATATCGTGCATCCCTATTTTGAAGCCTCGAAGTCGGCCGTTGCCATCTTGGCAATCGTCAATCCCAGATAATAGAAAATGGGCAAAGAGGCGGGACGTGGGCGGAGCTGAGGTGACGTGATGACTAACAGACAGCAGATAAATGGCTATCCACCTGTCACTCAAAGTGACCACACCCTTAATTATGCAGCACTTTAAAGGGATAGTTCACCCAAAAATGAAAATTAGCCCATGATTTACTCACCCTCAAGTCATCCGAGGTGTGTATGACATTCTTCTTTCAGATGAATAAAATCGGAGTTATATTAAAAATGTTCTGGCTTATCCAAGCTTTATAATAGCAGTAATAGTTGCTCTGTTTTTGAAGTCCATAAAAACTGCATCTGTCCGTCATATAACTGCTCCACGCGAGTCTGGGGTGTTAATAAAGGCCTTCTGAAGCAAATCGATGCGTTTGTGTAAGAAAAATATGAAAAAATATCCATATTTAAAAATGTATTTAATTTTTCTGCATCTAATCTGCATCAGCCGCGCCATCACTTCCGGCGAATAAGGTCAAAATACCGGCGCAATCATAGAGATATACATAGATTCCTCATTAGTGCCTGCACGGATCGGTCGAATGAGGCATCTACGTATATATATATCTTTGATCGTGCCAGTATTTTGACCTTATTCACCGGAAGTTATGGTGCTGGGAAAACTAGATGACATTCGTCTGATAAGAGGTAAAAAAATAACAAATACTGTTGGGTTTCTCGCAGAAACCGATCGTTTTGTGTCTTAAGACATCAATGTGTCGCCACGAGCCGCATGGTTTAATAAGGATTCGTATGTCTATGTGTTTTTACTCTCATTGCTCTCATACTCTAAAATATCCCCATTGACATCATTATACGACTATCACACTGCAACGGTTGGAGTTAAAAATCTTCATTTGTGTTCTACTGAAGAAACAGAAGTAAGCAGATAAACATAAACATTTAGTTTTTTGGGGTAACTATCCCTTTAAGGCTTCATATAATGTAAACGAATGAGTTTACAAAGTCGTCATGAAGGGCAAAATTATCTGTATAGACCAAAACCATAATTTGTCCCAGACTGTAAACATGTTTTATTCTGCTGTAAAGTTGGGCATTTTAACATGAGCTCATGAGATTCTGCTCCTTCTGGAGTCTGCCTCTAGTGGCCAGTTTAAGTCACTTTCGTATTGGCTTGAAGAGAAACTGGGGGATGTTGGCGCTTGATTAAAACGCAAGTCTTTACTTCAGAAGGCTTTTATTATTAACCCCCTGGAGCCGTATGGATTACTTTTATGATGGATGGAGGGACTTTTTTAGGGGCTTCAAAATCTCTCTCCCATTATAAAGCTTGGAAGAGCCAAGATATTAACCCTCGATTGTGTTCGGCTGAAAACAAGAAAGTCATATCCACCAAGGATGGCTTGGGTGAACTAACCCTTTAAATTCATTGTATGTATGAATTGCATTGTTATGCAGTTTTTAATTGTACCAAAGAACAAAAAGTCCTCTGAAACCATACAATAGCTTTGTGTGAAGATTTGAGAGCAGGAAAAGAAAAACGCTTTTAATTTGGGTCTGCTTTTAAGACGAAGACGTCGCACGGAATATTAAACTACTTTTACGACACTTCCATGGTGGTCCTTTTTGCAGCTTCAAAGCTGTACTCATCTTAAAGCACGTGAGTAAAGCGTCAACTACCTGGCATGGTTTGACACGTCCTGAGTGAAGACGGTTTACCTTGTGCTGCAGAGCTCGGAGGAGTCAAGCGCTCTCTCCTATTCCTCTCCCTCCTGGTCCGCTTTTCCTGAATTCAGCCAAACAAGAGCAAGATCTGAAAACAAAAGGGTCAATGGGTTAAAAATTAGCCACTTGTTCCAAGTTACATCAACTGACATTGAAATGCAGTGGAAAATTACAGACCCCGGACGCCATGCATGGAAAATCCCTAAATTTATTACACAAAAGGGGGAAAGAAGGCTTCTGAAAATTTCCATGAAAATTCTATTCTTAGATTAGTAACAGTTGGAGGGCAGAGTGTGGGTTTTGTGTTTGAGCAGCAAATCCTGACCAAAAACAGGCCTGATTCCCCAATATAGACCTTCCCACTAAACCATTTACAGCTGAAATAAAACCGGGGCAGAAAAAGCATTCAAAATCATGCTCTGACATCTGTGTAGCGAAGTTGTTTTCCTTAAGAAAGCCGAGTTTCTGTCTCCACATTTGGAAGGGGAAGGACAAAAAAAAAAAACACTTTTGGAATTTATGTGGTTCCAAAGTTCTAAGAACACGGTGAGACCTGGGATTTTATTTCAGTTGTAAACTTAACAATTCAATTATTCTACATCACATTTGTGACATAATCCATGTAAACCTGATGATTCATGCACGAAATCTTGATCCTTTGTACGAAAGGTCAGCGTGCTTCAAATGAAGCACAGACGTTGCCCAAAATCATTCTGAAATATGGGTTTGCAAACACTAGCAGAGTTCATACGGCCATTAAAGAAATGGGAGAAACAACAAAAGCGGAGAAATTCACAAATTCATCTTCATATTCCAATTCACCGTCTCTTAAATTGTTATGCTGGTAATAGCGTTTGTAATGAACTTGGCTGAATTTGGAATTAATGTTGTATGAAATTATATATTTGCAAAAGAGAAGCAGTTTTCAACTCATGGTCTCATTTTTTGACATTTTGTTCATTTGCATCAAAGGGTTAGGTCATCTAAAAATAGAAATTCTGTCATTTACTCGCCCTCATGTTTATGGAAGCTTGTTTCTGCCACAGAATAAAATAAAAAAAGGTAATTGCAGCTTTTTATCTCACAATTCTGACTTTTTTATCAGAATTGCATAATGTAAAGTCAGACTTGTGTGATGTAAAGTCAGAGTTGAGAGATGTAAAGTCAGAGTTGAGAGATATAAAGTCAGAGTTGAGAGATTTAAAGTCAGAGTTGAGAGATGTAAAGTCAGAGTTGAGAGATATTAAGTCAGACTTGTGTGATGTAAAGTCAGAGTTGAGAGATATAAAGTCAGAGTTGAAAGATGTAAAGTCAGACTTGTGTGATGTAAAGTCAGAGTTGAGAGATATTAAGTCAGACTTGTGTGATGTAAAGTCAGAGTTGAGAGATATAAAGTCAGAGCTGAGAGATATAAAGTCAGAGTTGAGAGATTTAAAGTCAGAGTTGAGAGATGTAAAGTCAGAGTTGAGAGATATTAAGTCAGACTTGTGTGATGTAAAGTCAGAGTTGAGAGATATAAAGTCAGAGTTGAAAGATGTAAAGTCAGACTTGTGTGATGTAAAGTCAGAGTTGAGAGATATTAAGTCAGACTTGTGTGATGTAAAGTCAGAGTTGAGAGATATAAAGTCAGAGCTGAGAGATATAAAGTCAGAGTTGAGAGATGTAAAGTCAGAGTTGAGTGATATAAAGTCAGAGTTGAGTGATGTAAATTCAGAGTTGAGAGATATAAAGTCAGACTTGTGTGATATAAAGTCAGAGCTGAGAGATATAAAGTCAGAGTTGAGTGATGTAAAGTCAGAGTTGAGTGATATAAAGTCAGACTTGTGTGATGTAAAGTCAGAGTTGAGAGATATAAAGTCAGAGCTGAGATATGTAAAGTCAGAGTTGAGAGATATAAAGTCAGACTTGTGTGATGTAAAGTCAGAGTTGAGAGATATAAAGTCAGACTTGTGTGATATAAAGTCAGAGCTGAGAGATATAAAGTCAGAGTTGAGTGATATAAAGTCAGACTTGTGTGATATAAAGTCAGAGTTGAGTGATATAAAGTCAGACTTGTGTGATATAAAGTCAGAGCTGAGAGATATAAAGTCAGAGTTGAGTAATATAAAGTCAGAGTTGAGAGATATAAAGTCAGAGTTGAGTGATATAAAGTCAGACTTGTGTGATATAAAGTCAGACTTGTGTGATATAAAGTCAGAGCTGAGAGATATAAAGTCAGAGTTGAGTGATATAAAGTCAGAGTTGAGAGATATAAAGTCAGAGTTGAGTGATATAAAGTCAGACTTGTGTGATATAAAGTCAGAGCTGAGAGATTTAAAGTCAGAGTTGAGAGATATAAAGTCAGAGTTGAGAGATATAAAGTCAGAATTGAGTGATATAAAGTCAGACTTGTGTGATGTAAAGTCAGAGTTGAGAGATATTAAGTCAGACTTGTGTGATGTAAAGTCAGAGTTGAGAGATATAAAGTCAGAGTTGAGAGATGTAAAGTCAGAGTTGAGAGATATTAAGTCAGACTTGTGTGATGTAAAGTCAGAGTTGAGAGATTTAAAGTCAGAGTTGAGAGATGTAAAGTCAGAGTTGAGAGATATTAAGTCAGACTTGTGTGATGTAAAGTCAGAGTTGAGAGATATAAAGTCAGAGTTGAAAGATGTAAAGTCAGACTTGTGTGATGTAAAGTCAGAGTTGAGAGATATTAAGTCAGACTTGTGTGATGTAAAGTCAGAGTTGAGAGATATAAAGTCAGAGTTGAGAGATATTAAGTCAGACTTGTGTGATATAAAGTCAGAGTTGAGTGATGTAAATTCAGAGTTGAGAGATATAAAGTCAGACTTGTGTGATATAAAGTCAGAGTTGAGAGATGTAAAGTCAGAGCTGAGAGATATAAAGTCAGAGTTGAGTGATGTAAAGTCAGAGTTGAGTGATGTAAAGTCAGAGTTGAGTGATATAAAGTCAGACTTGTGTGATGTAAAGTCAGAGTTGAGAGATATAAAGTCAGAGCTGAGAGATGTAAAGTCAGAGTTGAGAGATATAAAGTCAGACTTGTGTGATGTAAAGTCAGAGTTGAGAGATATAAAGTCAGAGTTGAGCGATATAAAGTCAGAGTTGAGAGATATAAAGTCAGACTTGTGTGATATAAAGTCAGAGCTGAGAGATATAAAGTCAGAGTTGAGTGATATAAAGTCAGAGTTGAGTGATATAAAGTCAGACTTGTGTGATATAAAGTCAGAGCTGAGAGATTTAAAGTCAGAGTTGAGAGATATAAAGTCAGAGTTGAGAGATATAAAGTCAGAGTTGAAAGATGTAAAGTCAGACTTGTGTGATGTAAAGTCAGAGTTGAGAGATATTAAGTCAGACTTGTGTGATGTAAAGTCAGAGTTGAGAGATATAAAGTCAGAGTTGAGAGATATAAAGTCAGACTTGTGTGATATAAAGTCAGAGCTGAGAGATATAAAGTCAGAGTTGAGAGATGTAAAGTCAGAGTTGAGAGATGTAAAGTCAGAGTTGAGTGATATAAAGTCAGAGTTGAGTGATGTAAATTCAGAGTTTAGAGATATAAAGTCAGACTTGTGTGATATAAAGTCAGAGTTGAGAGATGTAAAGTCAGAGCTGAGAGATATAAAGTCAGAGTTGAGTGATGTAAAGTCAGAGTTGAGTGATATAAAGTCAGACTTGTGTGATATAAAGTCAGAGTTGAGTGATGTAAAGTCAGAGTTGAGTGATATAAAGTCAGACTTGTGTGATGTAAAGTCAGAGTTGAGAGATATAAAGTCAGAGCTGAGAGATGTAAAGTCAGAGTTGAGAGATATAAAGTCAGACTTGTGTGATGTAAAGTCAGAGTTGAGAGATATAAAGTCAGAGTTGAGAGATATAAAGTCAGAGTTGAGAGATATAAAGTCAGACTTGTGTGATATAAAGTCAGAGCTGAGAGATATAAAGTCAGAGTTGAGTGATATAAAGTCAGACTTGTGTGATATAAAGTCAGAGTTGAGTGATATAAAGTCAGACTTGTGTGATATAAAGTCAGAGCTGAGAGATTTAAAGTCAGAGTTGAGAGATATGAAGTCAGAGTTGAGAGATATAAAGTCAGAATTGAGTGATATAAAGTCAGACTTGTGTGATATAAAGTCAGAGTTGAGAGATATAAAGTCAGAGTTGAGTGATGTAAAGTCAGAGTTGAGTGATATAAAGTCAGACTTGTGTGATATAAAGTCAGAGTTGAGTGATGTAAAGTCAGAGTTGAGTGATATAAAGTCAGACTTGTGTGATGTAAAGTCAGAGTTGAGAGATATAAAGTCAGAGCTGAGAGATGTAAAGTCAGAGTTGAGAGATATAAAGTCAGACTTGTGTGATGTAAAGTCAGAGTTGAGAGATATAAAGTCAGAGTTGAGAGATATAAAGTCAGAGTTGAGAGATATAAAGTCAGACTTGTGTGATATAAAGTCAGAGCTGAGAGATATAAAGTCAGAGTTGAGTGATATAAAGTCAGACTTGTGTGATATAAAGTCAGAGTTGAGTGATATAAAGTCAGACTTGTGTGATATAAAGTCAGAGCTGAGAGATTTAAAGTCAGAGTTGAGAGATATGAAGTCAGAGTTGAGAGATATAAAGTCAGAATTGAGTGATATAAAGTCAGACTTGTGTGATATAAAGTCAGAGTTGAGAGATATAAAGTCAGATATAAAGTCAGACTTGTGTGATATAAAGTCAGACTTGTGTGATGTAAAGTCAGACTTGTGTGATGTAAAGTCAGAGTTGAGAGATATAAAGTCAGAGCTGAGAGATATTAAGTCAGAGTTGAGAGATATAAAGTCAGAGTAGAGATATAAAGTCAGAGTAAAGAGATATAAAGTCAGAGTTGAGTGATATAAAGTCAGAGTTGAGAGATATAAAGTCAGAGTTGAGAGATATAAAGTCAGAGCTGAGAGATGTAAAGTCAGAGTTGAGAGATATAAAGTCAGACTTGTGTGATGTAAAGTCAGAGTTGAGAGATATAAAGTCAGAGTTGAGAGATGTAAAGTCAGAGTTGAGTGATATAAAGTCAGAGTATTGAGATATAAAGTCAGAATTCTGAGATATAAAGTCAGAATTGAGAGATATAAAGTCAGAGTTGAGAGATATAAAGTCAGATATAAAGTCAGAGTTGAGAGATATAAATTCAGATATAAAGTCAGAATTGATATAAAGTCAGAGTTGTGAGTTTTCTCTCACAGTTCTGATTGTATCCTCCGGTTTCACAGACCAGGTTTAATCTAGTCTCAGACTAAACTGCTTGTTTGAGCTGTTTTAACTTCAAATATGTCAGTGTCATTGTTTTGACTCAAGATGCACACAGTAATGTTTGTTTCTCAGGCACGGTAATAATTAAAGCTACTTAAATGTCCTAATCCTGGCTTAATCTAAGCCCTGTCTGTGAAACCAGGCCATTCTCTGGAAATTCTGAGATTTAAACTCACAATTGTGAGACAAAAAGTCGCAATTCTATTTTAAAAGGTGTTTTAAACGAGATTCCATACATGTCGTTCCAAACCTGCGTGTCTAGCTCTCTCTGTGATGGGTCCGCATTAGTCAGAACATGTTTCGTCAGTCAGTCATACAGGATGAGTACATGACACAATTTTCATTTTTTAACTAAAGCCTCTTAACATGCTAGGCCCCTTTTTCTAAAATGAGATGAGAAAACAGCAGGTCTGGTGTGTGTATTCGGCAGAAGTAAGAGAAACTGATCAAACTATATTTCCACACACAAATGGGTTACATAGCAAGTCTATCAATGATTACAGCGACTGTTAAACTATTGTCGACGGCACATTTGTACATCTCGTTTTTTTTAGGTACAAGTATTGAAAATATACATTGACATCAATGACACAGTCAAAATTCAGCCATTGACAGAAATGTACCTACAGGAAATAAATAAAAAGACTGCAGACCAGAATTAACAGGAAACTGCTATTTAATGCAAACAGCGAGAAAAAAAATATTCTAATTTTCACAATATTGAATATATGTGACCCTGAAGCACAAAACCAGTCTTAAGTCACTAGGGTATATTCATGGCAATAGTCAAAAATACATTGTACGGGTCAAAATTATTCATTTTTCTTTTATGACAAAAAACATTAAGATATTAAGATCATGTTCCATGAAGATATTTTGTAAAATTCCTACCGTAAATATATCAAATTTATTATTAGTAGTAATATGCATGGCTGAGGACTTCATTTGGACAATTTTAAAGGCGATTTTCTCAATATTTAGATTTTTTTGCACCTTCAGATTCCAGATTTTCAAATAGTTGCATCTCGGCCAAATATTGTCCTAACAAACCATACATCAGTGGAAAGCTTATTTATTGAGCTTCCACATCGGAATTATAAATCTCTGGTTTTGTGGTCCATGGTCACATATTTAAAATATCTGAAATTTGACCATTTCATGCAGTGCTGCTTAAAAAAAACTTTTTCAGTGCATTTAAAGGGAAGTTAAAAATATTCTCACTTCCCTCGTGCAACTAGCAAAAATTATTCAGATACCAACACGTGTGAACATTGCATATGACACGGGAACAAAATCCCATCCATTCTGCACCCTCGGTCAGCTCGGACTGATTATTAATATTTGCAGATGTGCTGTGCAAAAAGAAAGGGGGGAAAAAAAAATCAATGTGTGTGTGAAAGGCCTTCGCGTAAAGATGTGTGTTCTTATGGCACTGAGGAAATGTGATGCATTACAAAACAATATTTTTTAAAAATGAATGCATGGAGAAGTTGGTCTGAAGAAAACAATAATTTTTATATTGTCTAACTCACAATATGTAAAAGAAAGAAAAAAAGAAAATCAATATGTGTGTGTGTGTGTGTGTGTGTGTAAGGCCTGTCGTCTAAAGATGTGTGTTCTTATGACACTGAGGAAATTTAATGCACTATAAAACACTATTTTTAAAAAAAATGCAATATATGGAGAAGCTGGTCTGAAAAACAACAATTCAGTCTAACACACAATATGTAGAAAGAACAAAAACAACAAAAAATCAGTGTGTGTGTTTGTGTGTGTGTGTGTGTGAAAGGCCTGTCGTGTAAAGATGTGTGCTCTTATGGCACTGAGGAAATTTGATGCATTACAAAACAATATTTAAATGAATGCATGGAGAAGTTAGTCTGAAGAAAACAACAATTCATAGTCTAACTCAAAATATGTAAAAGAAAGAAAAAAAGAAAATCAATGTGTGTGTGTGTGTGGCCTGTCGTCTAAAGATGTGTGTTCTTATGACACTGAGGAAATTTAATGCACTATAAAACACTATTTAAAAAAAAATGCAATATATGGAGAAGCTGGTCTGAAAAACAACAATTCATAGTCTAACACACAATATGTAGAAAGAACAACAACAACAAAAAATCAGTGTGTGTGTGTGTGTGTGTGTGTGTGTGTGTGTGTGTGTGTGTGTGTGTGTGTGTGTGTGTGTGTGTGTGTGTGTGTGTGTGTGTGTGAAAGGCCTGTCGTGTAAAGATGTGTGCTCTTATGGCACTGAGGAAATTTGATGCATTACAAAACAATATTTAAAAAATTAATGCATGGAGAAGTTAGTCTGAAGAAAACAATAATTAATATATTGTCTCTCTCACAATATGAAAAAAGAAAATCAGTGTGTGTGTGAAAGGCCTGTCGTCCAAAGATGTGTGTTCTTATGGCACTGAGGAAATTTGATGCATTACAAAAAGATATTTAAAAAAAAAAATGAATGCATGGAGAAGTTAGTCTGAAGAAAACAACAATTCATAGTCTAACACACAATATGTAAAAAGAAAGAAAAAAAGAAAATCAGTGTGTGTGTGAAAGGCCTGTCATCTAAAGATGTGTGTTCTTATGACACTGAGGAAATTTGATGCATTTCAAAAAGATATTTAAATAAAAAAAATGAATGCATGGAGAAGTTAGTCTGAAGAAAACAACAATTCATAGTCTAACTCACAATACGAAAAAAGAAAAAAAAAAATATGCATGCAAGCAAAATTAATTGTAATTTCTTAATTTCTCGAAATATCTCCCGACAGAGGGCGCTAATTTCGCTGCAAAAATGAAAACGACATTTACACTCTGATTTCATCGAAAATAACCCCGTCTTTCAGTAATCCCACTTTCATCACTTTCACCTGCATCAAACTTCCGCGCGTGAAGCGGTTCGGCGCGCGGGCGAGCGGCTCGAGGCGAGCGTTGCTCCCCGCCGCCGCCGCTGAAAGAGTCCGGGGCTGAAAATTCACAGGAAAATTCAGCAAACATGGCTGCTGCGTGTGCTGCTTTTTGTGTTTTCAGATTCTACCCTACCCCGTCTGATTTCAACTCCGCGAACCTCCTGCGAGAGCCCCGGCGAGAGCCGAGCACACACACCGCAGGACGCGTGCAACAATTCACCGCGACACAAACTCGCTGCAAAACTTTATTTCGAAAGCAGCTCCGCAAAAAGAGAAAAAAAAATTTCAACAGATCCATGCACTGCACGACACATTCAAATCACATTTGAGAGAATCGGGATTGGATCTTACCGCGCGCACAAACACACGAGCTCCGGGAGATTCGGTCGAAGCGCCCGTTACATTGTATCATTTGTGAATGAGGAAAGACGCGCGCGCTCCACTTTGTTTCCTCCCAAAATGATGCGGGTCATGCGGAGAAATTTTCTGGGAATGGAGAAATCCTCCCCTTCGGATCTCAAAATGACGAAACGAGCGGGTCTTTCCGGGGCATTTTTTCTCTCTCTCTCTTCTCTCTCTCTCTCTCTCTCTCTCTCTCTCTCTCTCTCTCTCTCTCTCTCTCTCTCTCTCTCTCTCTCTCTCTCTCTCTCTCTCTCTCTCTCTCTCTCTCTCTCTCTCTCTCTCTCTCTCTCTCTCTCTCTCTCTCTCTCTCTCTCTCTCTCTCTCTCTCTCTCTCCTCTTCTAGAAACGGAGCTCGAGAATTAGTTGTGAGTGAATTTCCTGATGTGTCGCTGCTGTGGAAATGTTGCGGTCTGCCCCACGGACACATTCATCCGCCATCATGCAAGGGCAGCTTCTCAATTTGCAAATGCATTAATTTCACACAATGCCTTTATGAGGCGTCGCGTCAGCCGACCCGGCGTTTGGGTTGCGCGAGCCAAACCGTCCAACTGTGGGGTTTGCAAAATTGTTGCAATTTTTTACATTCATGACCAAACTTCTTTTTCACCTGCCTGAATGAAGAAAACTCTCCCACAAGTCACTTGTTTCACAGTTTGGTGCCTGAATTGTAAACTGGAGCATTTGTGTGGCATTTTATTGTTTTTGTCCTAATGTGTGTCAGAGGTGCTCAAACATGTTGTGTGGACATTATCACTACCCCTGAGTTGCAGAAAATTTAATTATTTTTTTTTGTGGCAAAAATAAAATAAAATGGCAAAGCTCGAATGGAAGGACTTTTATGCGGTTTCCTTTCCCCCCATCTTGACTTCTCGTCCCGCAGTGCCTCTAGCGGACGGTCTGAGCATGCGCACAAAAAACAAAATGTGATTCATGAAATTTGACATGCAAATTCTGATTTTCAAAGAAAAACGTGTTTCTGCGGATTCTCATACTTGGAAGCTTGCAAATATAACCCCACACATCTCATATTCTGTAGTGTTTTATGCAAAACGAACACAAAACATGAATTTGCTCCCGTTTGTCTGTTTTTATTTTAATTCTAACAAATGAAAGCATGATGTCTATTGTAACAAAGTGCTGCCATGCTTTCAATAATAATTCAAATTCAGAAATTTACCATATCCAGCCTTAAAAATTAAGAAACCAAAAGAAAAGTGAATCTAAAGAATCTAAAAGAATAAGATCTTAATATGATAATATAATGTGAGTTATGCTCATGTGAGTTAAAATGAACATGCAAACTTTGGGCAATAAAGTGCTTTTTCCCATTTTTGAACGGTCACCGTTGGCATATAATGAGACAAAGATTGATAAAGTCAACAGATTTAACTAATAGAGCAACCAATCTCTGTGTGAAAATAAAATTATGATGCTGCCATCTTTCTAAAGTCCTTTTTACACCCCTCGAATTAATGAATTAATGCAAAAACCAAGACAAAACATGGATTTGCTCCCGTTTGTCTGTTTTTTATTTTAATTCTAACAAATGAAAGCATGATGTATTGCAACATAAAGTGTTGCCATGCTTTCAATAATAATTAAAATTCAACGATTTAAACATGGACCTACATTATATCCATGGGACTGAACCGAATAGGGCCTTTAAAATGAAGATTACAAAATAAAAGTTTATTATTAATAATTTTATTAATGATCATTTTAGTTACAGGCACACAAACTTTGGGAAAAAAATGCTATTTATGGTACTCAGACATGAATGTTTCAATTGTGTTGAGATAAAAAAAAAACAAGATGCATTTCTAGTTTCAACATTATTTGCTTATTTGTTCTTGAGAAAATGTGCACCACTTTACTCCTGGAGCCATGTTGAGATCCTGAACCGAAAGAAAAGTGTGTTATGAATTGGAATCTAAAAGAATAAGATATCTTAATATGATAAGATGAGATATATTTAATGTGAGTTATGCTCATATGAGTTAAAATGAACATGCAAACTTTGGGCAATAAAGTGCCTTTTCCCATTTTTTCATGAGACAAAGATTGATAAAGTCAACAGATTTAACTAATAGAGCTACCAATCTCTGTGTCAAAATACAATTATTACGCTGCCATCTTTCTAAAGTCCTTTTTACACCCATTAATTAATGCAAAATGAACACAAAGCTATATATTTTGCAGCATCTTTTAACCTTTGTTGGTACTAGTTAGTAAAAATGTCAGTTCACAGTTGCCAACTCCTGGACTTCTGGAGAGGAAAATACGGGACAATCGTGATTCTTTAAAGGAAAATAAGGGATGCTCAAAGTATTTGTACTGGACAGAATCTGCAAACGGTTCTCAGACAGAAACACAACTCATAAGCTGTATGCAAAACGAACACAAAACATGATTTTGCTCCCATTTGTCTGTTTTTATTTTAATTCTAACAAATGTATTGCAACATAAATACACTCAAAAAAAAAAGTCTCGTAATCATAGGGGAACCTTTTTTAGTGCTATATAGCACCAATTTTGGTGCTTCAGTGGTTCTTCAGAGGTGCTATATAGCACCTTAGTCAAAGAACCGGTGAAGAACCTCTGAAGAACCGGTGAAGAACCTCTGAAGAACCGCTGAAGAACCACTGAAGCAACAAAATTGGTGCTATATAGCACTAAAAAAGGTTCCCCTATGATTACGAGCCAAGAACCATTTTTGGTGCCATATAGAACCTTTTTTTTTTTAGAGTGTACCAATGCATCATGCTTTCACTAATAATTAAACATGGAGCTACATTATATCTATGGGACTGAACCGAATAGGGCCTTTAAAATGAAGATTACAAAATAAAAGTTTATTATTAATAATTGTATTAATCATCATTTTAGTTACAGGCACACAAACTTTGGAAAAAAACACTATTTATGGCACTCAGACATGAATGTTTCAATTGTGTTAATAGAAAAAGGAAAATAAGAGGAAAATAAGGGACAATCGTGATTCTTTATAGGAAAATAAGGGACACTCAAAGTATTTGTCCTGGACAGAATCTGCAAACGGTTCTCAGACAGAAACACAACTCATAATGTAAAAACTGCACTCGTAATAAAATGTTCATAATCTACTTTTCTCACAATGTATTAAAATATTTAGCTCATAATGTAATACAAATGTTTACATTATGAGAAATGTTTTACATTATAAACTCACCAAAACATTGTCATAATTGTAATAGCTTTTAAAACATAGAAAAATATTAGTATTCCTTCACATTACATTTTAAAACATCTTAAACTAGCTGCTGAATACAACAGATTTAAATATCCATGCATTCATTATTATTATTATTATTATTATTAAGACTGGGTTTAGATTTTTGAAATGTATACTATAAAGGAATACCAATGCTTAATGTTGAATATAATAATAATAATAATAATAATAATAATAATAATAATAATAATAATAATAATAATAATATCATGCATATTTAAATGTTGCTGTTAAAAGTTTTCAGGTAGTTTAAGACTGGATTTAGATTTTAAAAAATGTAGGAAATATTAATATTTTTGTTTTGTTTTTAAAGCACAATTATGACAATATTATAATGTAATGCATTTCTCATAATGTACAAATTATAAGAGCTCAATATTGTATTACATTTTAGAGAATTATTGCATTATGAACATTGTATTTAAATAATAATGAAATACTTATTACATTATGTGCAGATATTACATTATGATTTGCTACACATGTAAAATCAACCAAATTTCAGAACCGTTCCTGGCTCAAATTTTTTATTTTATTTATTTATTTATTTATTTTTCTGAAGAAAGACAAACATAAATGAAGAAGAAAGCCAAAATATGAAATGTCAGAGATGTATATTGACTGAGTAATCCACTATTTTGTAGAGGAGGGTCAAAATGACCATTTTCAGCTGAGATTTGGAGCCAAATTAGAGAGGTGTAAAAGGACTTTAGAAAGAGAGCATTATTATATTTTGTTCACACAGAGATTTGTAGCTCTTTTAGTTAAATCTGTTGACTTTATCAATCTTAGTCTCATTATATGCCAACGGTGACCGCTCAAAAATGGGAAAAAGCACGTCTTGTGTTTTATGCCCAAAGTTTGCATGCTCATATTAACTCATATGAGCATAACTCATATAAAGTATTACTATTAATAAAAAAGTCTCTATCTTTTGTAATCTTCATTTCAAATGCCCTATGGTTCAATCCCACAGACTGGGGCAAAAAAGTGGCCCTGGACTTTCTGGCACAAAGCGGCCCATAACAACCGGTCCGCAACACACCTCACCATAAACCCACCAGCTCATTATGCTCATTAAAGCAATTATAAACACCACTTACTATCATACAAATATAGATGCTATTTATACAGAAACATAAATGCAATTTTTTTTTATTGAAATGCTTATTAACATTAATGAATGACTTAATAAATAATTTATGATTTTTTACACATTTTGAAATCTTTTCCATACAGTGAAGTTTAATATCACTAAAGTTCAATACCTACCATAAAATCAGTCCATATAAAGCAATGCTATAGTCTAAGACTTATATGTGGACTAGTTTATGGTGCCTTTCTAGTGGTTATAGTATTTATAGTACAAGGTTACTTGAATATGAAAGTTGACAGTTTTATCATGTTTTAGTGATTCAATCATTTTAGTGATTTAGTGATTTTTTTATAGAGTTTTATTAATCATTTTCAAATGACTGATATTACTGAAGCCTGGAAACATTTACTCTGATGCTGCGTTCACACCAAACGTGAATAGAGCGTCTGGCGCAAGTGATTTCAATGTTAAGTCACTGGAAAGGCGCGTTGACGCGCGTCTGGAGGTCCTGCGCGCGATAGACGTGATTCCACCTCATTCGCGCGAATGATGTCAATTTGACGCAAATTGAGCGTTATGCGCGAGTGGTGCTTTTTGTGCATTTACGCGTTTGAAGCGAATTTGCGTCTGACACCGAGTTGAAAAATCAGAATTTTGCCGTCAATTCGCACCGCATTAACCAATCAGGAGCCTGCTCGCTGCTGTCACGTGGTAAAGTGACGAGATGAGAAACCCTGCATAATCTAAAAATACTACTATTGTGTCACAAAAGGTAGTTTTAAGACTTTTTCAGGTGATAATGTAGTTGTTTAAAGCTCAAATCGGTGGTTTATTTATAAAGAAAGCGCCTATTTAAAAAAAATAATCTTGTGTTTGTGGAGTTGTGAGATCCAGGCGATCACCGGGCGCTCAGCGCTCATTAACCCCGGCGAGAGCAGCCTTTCCTCAGCCAGTCCTTCTGCCGTCTGCCGCTGGCTCTGATGTCCTGTAGTGGTTCGTCTTGTGTGGATCTAACGGCCGATCTTTGCTCTCATGAATCTATCATTTGTTGTCTGCCAAATCGTTTTGACTGAGGGCAAAGAGAAGTTTCATAACTTTATTTTTTTAGGATATTTAAATATATATGCAGTGAAGATAATGTAGGAGTTGCCTGGATCACATTTGTGTGGCTTTTAATGTTTAATATATATTTTTAATGAAAATGAAAAGAGGCAGAGGTGTTTTATGACATATTTCTCCTGGAGCGCCTTGAACGCGCGTCTATTTGCTTCAAACGCTCGATTTATATGCGAATAGAGCGTCAAAATCGCATCTACCGCTTGAACATTTTGAATCCATTCGCGTGTCCACAGTGAATTGGACGCACGAATGGATTCAAAATGTTCAAACGGTAGACGCGATTTTCAACGCTCTATTCACGTTTGGTGTGAACGCAGCATCAGGCTGAAAATTACTACGTTAATGTTTGTGCATTGTGTGTCGAATAACGTAAATGGCATTACAATCTGAGAAATTCGAAAAGGTCAGTAGTTTCTATCCCTGGAAATTAATGTCCATAAATTTAAAACAGTCAGGAAATATTGCTGTATTGACTCCTCAAGTTCAGCTGTTTATCTCACCTCGGCTTGCATTCAAGAGCTGCTCGGTTTCTGTGGACAATAAATTCCGCCTCCTTCAATTTTAATGGAAATTTCAAACATTTTGACATTGACGAGCGGTTTTACCAAGGTGGTAATCCAGCACCTGGAAAGCGTCCCTTCCATAGGAGCAGCCATTGCTAATCAAACCATCACCTGCTGTTAGCATCCCATTGACTCCCATTCATTTTGGCCTCACTTTGACAGCGATTAACTTTACATCTGAGGCGTTTAAAGACTCCATTTGACCATTGTTTATTTCTAAAGAAACACGACAATGTATAAAAGGCTCAATTACCTTGTAGCTTACACGATCGCCCCATAGAAGCAATTTTTTTAAAAACAGGCTAACGTTGCGTCATAACCACACGACTCCCTGTCGCATAGTAGAGAAATCACCGTATAGACAGGAGGAGAAGCTCGCAGGCAATCTTTTACTGTCTATAGCCCCGTTTCCACTGAAATTACCCGGAACAATTTGTACCAGGAACTTTTTTTACTGGAACTTTTTTCCCCCAGATCTGCTACTGTCTGCGTTTCCTCTGCGGTCTAAAGTATCGTGAAGATTAGGCAACTGAGTCCGGTGATGTAGGACTGTGCGCGACTGCTCCTCCCAGTCAGAGACGGACAGGAATAATTTTTGCGCGATACTGTCTGCAACAATAACAAGTGGAGGAGATTCAAGCAGCGCTGCTTTTGCTGGTTATGTATTGGTTTACTAAAGGTGTAATTAACAAAACGGCGGAAAAGAGACAAGCACTGATACTAAAGCGTATTCTGAAAGCTCGTAGAGCTAGATTTAAAATAAGACAACGTATGTTATTATCAGCTATTACGGACATTAAGCGTGAGATTGCTGAGACGAACGCGCGCCATCAGACAGAAAGAGCAAGACTGATATTTACTGAACGCTGAACGAACCTCGCAAAAGACTTTTAAAAATGCCGGTTAATAAAATGCTGCGTGAGCTCAACCAATCAGCATGTTCAGCGCCCAAGTCCCACCCCCGAGAGTTCCTGAACTTTGAAAAAGCACTACCTCGGGAGTAGGGCTGTTCGGAGGGGGAAATTTTTACCAGGAACTTCATTTAGACCCTGCGGTCGAAACACACCGAGTACCAGCGCAAAGTTCCTGGGGAAAGTTCCTGCGGTGGAAACGCGGCTTATGAGGCAATCGGGGGGACATGGAGGCATAAAGTCTTATGACAAAATAATTAATCAGAATGCTTACCAAAAGTTGCCCCTGCTCACGCTCCGTGTCTCTGCAAGATTGATTTCAGATTTGACTCTGCACAACTACTAGAAGACTAACAACTGTCCGTCAAGCTCAGTCTGAGGCTGCGCAGTACATCAGCCATCAGGAAGTGAGAGCTTCTAATCGACTTCACTTTTCTCCGTTGAAGTCTATGGGGTCACTGTGTCCATTTCTTTTACTATCTATGGCTTTTACACCACTAGACTGATCAGAGTTTTTCCCTCAAGTGGGATATGGGATATATCCTCACAGAATATAGGCTACGTAAATGTGCTATTATTCATTCATCATAACGCATCAACGGGCCGGCCCACATTGTCCAGCGGCCCACCAGGAAAACTCCCAGTGCTCCTGATGGCCAGTCCGCCCCTGCCCACAGATATAATGTGGCTCCATGTTCAAATAGTTGAATATTTTTTTTTACATAGCTACACCAACGTATATGAATACATTTCATCAACCTCTATCAAAAACATTAGAAGTTTTTTTGTTTTGTTTTTGTCAGGAAGATCCAATTTGAAATTTTAAAATCCAATATGAAAGCATAACAGCGAAACTTCTTTGAAATGTCAGTCAATAATTATTTTTTTAAACAATAGCACAAAGTTTTTAACTAAATGCATAAATAAATATAGCTGGAAGCAGCAATACCGGGGCCAAGCGCAATAGAAGCAAACAAGGAAGCTAGCAGCAGACCAACAGAAAAAATAAGTGAAGACATTTGAAGATAATTTTTTAGCAAAAATGTTAAAACCCCACATTAAAACATTGAGTTGTATAGAGCCAATGTCATGTTTTTTTTTTAAATTATAGCACCAGTAAGAGGCACAATCCTATTTTTTTTTATGTCCTCGGAGTGAGCCCATACATGTATGTGTCAATTGTGGTGAAAATATCTCATTTATAGAGTTATAGACATTTATATGAAAAAAAAACATAAAAAATGACTGACACCTGACTTTGATTGGATTTTACTACCCCTTACTATCAATATTTTGACATTTGGGCATTAGCGAGTCGCTATCGACCCATGTTTCCGAACTTCTGACGTTGGTTTCGTCTCGATCGGACTAGCACTGTACAAACCATACACCGAAACCTGGCAAGTCTGGTATCGTTGGACTCGGCAAGGATTCAGGAGACAAAAAAAGTTACTCCCATGAAAATAAATCAACCCCACCCAAAGTTATAATCATTTTGGGGAAAAAAAATTTCCACTAGGTGGCGCTGTTTCGAAACTTCTCAGGCTCCTTCAGGGAATCATGGTGATGACCCAGCACATAATTCAAAATGGCCGACAGCCAAAATGGCCGATATGGTAAAATTGAATATCAGTTGACTCAGCATGAAGTCATGAATCTAACGAGACCACTTTTATGATTTTTGGGCAAACAATTTAGAAGTTGTAAGCAAAAATAGCCATTTTTCGTATCTCAGGACCAGTAGGTGGCGCTGTGCCGAAACGCTGCAGGTTGCCTCAGGTCATGCTTGTGATGACTTGTACCAAGTTTGGTTTGGATACGATAAAGCGTTGCGGAGATATAGCCTTAAGTGCATTTTCGCAACCGCTACGTAAAATTTATTTGCGCTTTTATCGAAAATTGTTTGACGAATCAACTTGAATTCCAAAACGTTTTATCAGCATGG